>NC_060121.1:120444046-120769307 GCF_021461395.2 Schistocerca americana
TTTCCCCCCATTGGTGTACGAGGTGTCACACCACGCATTGCCAATGTGAACGTTCTAATTCAAAGTAAGTCTTCAATTACTACATACATAAGTGCAAGTACTTATAATTATAAATGACTCGTCATTTGCTATCTTTTCAACTGTGAAACACATCTCTTCTACATCTACATCTACGTACATACTCCGCAATCCACAATCTGTGAGTGGCAGAGGGTACCTCGTACCACAACTAGCATCTTCTCTCCCTGTTCCACTCCCAAACAGGACGAGGGAAAAATGACTGCCTATATGCCTCTGTACGAGCCCTAATCTCTCTTATCTTTGTGGTCTTTCCGCGAAATGTATGTTGGCGGCAGTAAAATTATACTACAGTCAGCCTCAAATGCTGGTTCTCTAAATTTCCTCAGTAGCGATTCACGAAAAGAACGCCTCCTTTCCTCTAGAGACTCCCTTCCGAGTTCCTGAAGCATTTCAGCAACACTCGCGTGATGATCAAACCTACAAGTAACAAATCTAGCAGCCCGCCTCTGAATTGCTTCTATGTCCTCCCTCAATCCGACCTGATAGGGATCCCAAACGCTGGAGCAGTACTCAAGAATAGGTCGTATTAGTGTTTTATAAGCGGTCTTCTTCACAGATGAACCACATCTTCTCAAAATTCTACCAACGAACCGAAGACGACTATCCGCCTTCCCCACAATTGCCATTACGTGCTTGTCCCACTTCATATCGCTCTGCAATGTTACGCTCAAATACTTAATCGACATGGCTGTGTCAAGCGCTACACTACAAATGGAGTATTCAAACATTGCAGGAGATTTTTCCTATTCGTCTGCATTAATTTACATTTATTTATGTTTAGAGTTAACTGAAATTCTTTACACCAATCACAAATCCTGTCGAAGTCATCTTGTATCCTCCTACAGTCACTCAACGACGACACCTTCCCGTACAGCACAGCATCATCAGCCACCCTCTCCAAAAGATCATTTATGTAGATAGAAAACAACAGCGGACCTACCATACTTCCCTGGGCCACTCCAGATGATACCCTCACCTCCGATGAACACTCACCATCGAGGACAACGTACTGGGTTCTATTACTTAAGGAGTCTTCGAGCCACTCACATACTTGGGAACCAATCCCATATGCTCGTACCTTAGTTAGGACTCTGGAGTGGGACACCGAGTCAAACGCTTTCCGGAAGTTAAGGAATATGGCATCCGTCTGATACCCTTCATCTATGGTTCGCAAGATATCATGTGAAAAAAGGGCGAGTTGCGTTTCGCAGGAGCGATACTTTCTAAGGCCGTGCTGATGCATGGACAGCAACTTCTCTGTCTCAAGGAAATTCATTATATTCGAACTGAGAATATGTTCGAGAATCCTGCAACAAACCGATGTTAAGGATATTGGTCTGTAATTTAGAGGATCCGTCCTTCTACCCTTCTTATATACAGACGTCACCTGCGCATTTTTGCAGTCGGTCGGGACTTTACGTTGGGCAAGGGATTCGCGATAAATGCAAGCTAAGTAAGGAGTCAATGTAGTAGAGTACTCTCTGTAAAACCTAACTGGAATACCATCAGGAGCTGGCGATTTATATATTTTCATCCCATTCAGCTGCTTCACAACCCCAAGGATGTCTATCACTATGTCCTCCATACGGGAATCCGTACGAGACTCAAACGGCGGTATGTTTGTACGATCCTCCTGCGTGAAAGATTTCTCAAATGCTAAATTTAAAATTTCAGCTTTCGTTTTGCTGCCTTCCGTTGCCAGGCCAGACTGATCAGTGAGCGACTGGATGGAAGCCTGCGGCCCGCTTACCGATTTTACGTAAGACCAGAATTTCCCTGGATTTTCAGCAAGATCTTTTGCTAAGGTATGACGGTGGTAGTGGTTGAATGCTTCGCGCATCGCTCTTTTTACAGCAGCACGAATCTCTACTAACTTTTGCCTTCTTGCACTAGACAAATGCCCACGCCTTTCAGTGTATTCCTTTCAGAGCCTTTTTTTTTTTTTTTTTTTTTTTTTTTTTTTTTTTTTTTTTTCAGCCACACCGGTGGGGTTCTGGTTCACCTGGCATCATCGCTGAAAGATGACGGTCTTCAGGATTGGGTAAGAACGGCTGGTCGAAACCGGCAACCCGTGCTACGGCCATTCCGTATGTAAAAAGGTCGCAGCGCGAGGCGCCCGCAGCGCACGACCGCCGTAAATAGTCTCGCGCCAGACGGGACGCTACGTAGGCGCCCCGGCTGGCGTGGCTACTTAGGGATTCCTGCAGGCTGAATAAGCAGGCGCGGCGCGGCGCGTGCACCCGGCGCGTCGCCATGCAACAGGCAGCTACCTGCTGCCCGCTGCCTGCCATTTCAGCCGCCGTGCTGAACGCTGGCTGCTGCGCGACGGCCACCTGCATATGGAAACCACGCGGCCTCGATTCCTCTGCGTTCGCCTTACGTCACGGCGGATGCGCCGCCACCGCTCCCTGCGGAAAGCAACTCGTCTGGGGCTCCGAACATTGGCCGTCTGTGACGTGACGGTCCAGTTACACGTAATGTGGAAACTACTGACTAGGGTCCGGATCCCATGTAAATGCAGGCTGCATGCACGTGCACATGTTCTAATCATTTGGAGAGTGAATAAGTGTTTCTAAGATTTGGTCGATATAACTGCATGATTTTAGACATGTACACTCTAAGACAATACAAACGGCGCACCGCAAAGGAATTAACCGAATGGGACGGAAACCGGTGAGAGCAATGTTCAAGCACAGACTAGGGCTGTTGATAGAATATCGATATATCTATATTGCTTCCAAAATACCGGGTGATCAAAAAGTCAGTGTAAATTTGAAAACTTAATAAACCACGGAATATTGTAGATAGAGACCTAAAAATTGACACACATGCGTGGAATGACATGAGGTTTTATTAGAACAAAAAAAAATATCCCATATTGCTAGACGCGTGAAAGATCTCCTGCGCGCGTCGTTTGGTGATGATCGTGTGCTCAGCCGCCACTTTCGTCATGCTTGGCCCCCCAGATCCCCAGGCCTCAGTCCGTGCGATTATTGGCTTTGGGGTTACCTGAACTGATCGACCGACATCTCTAGGCATGCTGAAAGACAACATCCGACGCCAATGCCTCACCATAACTCCGGACATGCTTTACAGTGCTGTTCACATTATTCCTCGACTACAGCTATTGTTGAGGACTGATAGTGGACATATTGAGCACTTCCTGTAAAGAACATCGTCTTTCCTTTGTCTCACTTTGTTATGCTAATTATTGCTATTATGATCAGATGAAGCGCCATCTGTCGGGAATTTTATGAACGTTTGTATTTTTTTGGTTCTAATAAAACCCCATGTCATTGCAAGGGTGTGCGTCAATTTGTACCTCTCTATCTACATTATTCCGTGATTTATTCAGTTTTCAAATTTATACTGATTTTTTAATCACCTGGTATATCGATGTGCAACGGCGTAATCTTCCTCATATATACATCTATATCGAAATGGGAATATGGAGTAACAGTATTTTACTTTTATTTTACATTTTTCGCATTTTTCGGTAAATATTTGAAATTCTTGATGCAATAATTTACCAACAGCGGTACGTATTGTAGAAATTTATTTTATTTTATGAACTTCTATGTGAGTTTGTGTCGCCTGGCCACCAAGAGCTGTTGCAGGACGATTGATTCACGGATCGAGTTATATGGCTCCTCCGTGTATAGCGATTTTACGACTATGACGAGTGGTACCTGAAGATGGCATCAATGTAATGCCGAAAGTGGTAGCACATAGAAGTTCATAAAATAAAATAAATTTCTACAATACATATGGCTGTTGGTAAATGATTGCATCAAGAAGTTCATGCCAGCCGTCGTCCCTCGATCCATAATGGATCAACGAAGATATTTGAAATTGTTCTTTTGAAATTATAGTAGAACATAATTTTACTTTCACTGCATGAAGGAGTCTAACTACTTCTGAGCTCTCATGTTCAGTCTTTCACTTTGACTGTGTGAAGCAAGTATAGGTGGCAAAAAGAAGAAGACCGATTGCACTTGGGGGGGGGGGGGGGGTAGGGAGAGGGGGGATTGCGATGTGACGTAACATCACACAAGTTACGTTAAAAAACAACTTTTAACGCAACTAGTGTGCTGTTTTTCAATCCAGCATTCTTCGAAAACAGTTTCTGAAACGGATGAACAAAAATGTAAATCACAAGATTTGTCTTTGCGGTGGGTGCAGACGTATGAGGGTAAATGTTGGCGTGATCGCCGCTCGCCGCTAACAGAAACTGCAACGTTTACCTTCGCCACGAAATTTTGACACTACAGCTGCTAGGTCGCTGGCGTTTGCAGAAATGAGAAAACAGGTAAGTCGACATCAAGTGTTCCGGATAAATCCGATATGTGGCGAAACCGAACGACGGACCCATTGGAGGCCTTTTATGATACCGCCTACATGCAGCTACAGTTGTTAGTAAAGAGATTATCGCCAAGTGTGAACGTGGATCGCTTTCCTTTCGTTTCTTGCTGTAAGAGAGACAACCAGGTTGCTAGAATGTTGATATACAGAACATCTAATAATAAATCTATACCTAAAAATACGGCTCTAAAACCACCGTATTTTTACAATGTACAGCCGATTTTTTTATCGGCCGGTACGTCAATATTTTTTATCCATACTTTTATTTGATATATCGAGGGTGTATAATGATATATTTTTAAATATAGATATATGAGATTTCCGATATTTTTAAAAATATCAATAGTCCTAGAGAAACAAACGATTACAATTTCAGAAATATAGGATGATTTCAGAATGAGATTTTCACTCTACAGCGGAGTGTGCGCTGATATGAAACTACCTGGCAGATTAAAACTGTGTACCGGACCGAGAGTAGAACTCGGGACCTTTGCCTGTCGCGGGCAAGTGCTCTACCGTCTGAATTACTCAGACACGTCTCACGGCCCGTCCTCACAGCTTTACTTCCGGCAGTACCTCGTCTCCTAGCTTCCAAATATCATATCAGCGCACACTCCGCTGCAGAGTGAAAATCTCATTCTGGAAACAACCCCCAGGCTGTGGCTAAGCCATGTCTCCGCAATATCCTTTCTTCCAGGAGTGCTAGTTCTGCAAGGTTCGCAGGAGAGCTTCTGTAAAGATTGGAAGGTAGGAGACGAGATACTGGCAGGAGTAAATCTTTGAGGACGGGGCAAGAGTCGTACTTGGGTAGCTCAGACGGTAGAGCACTTGCCCGCGAAAGGCAAAGGTCCCGAGTTCGAGTCTCGGTCCGGCACACAGTTTTAATCTGCCAGGTAGTTTCATATCAGGGCACACTCCGCTGTAGAGTGTAAATCTCATTCTGAAATCATCCTATATTTCTGAAATTGTAATCGTTTGTTTCTCTAGGACTGTTGATATGCCGCAAAGTTTCTTAGGATGATTTATTGAAAAGAAAGAGCTTCTCTTCAAAAACGCGTTGGTCCATGTCTGGCCTTTATGCAAGCAGTCATTCGGCTTGGCATACAGTTGTTGAGTGGACTCCTGAGGGATATCGTGTCAAATTCTGTCCGATTGGTGAGTGAGATTGTTAATATCCTCAGCTGCGTGGACGACACTGCCTATAATGCTCCAAAGTTTCTCAGTTTGGGTGACATTTGGTGACGTTGCTGGCCAATGTAGAGTTTGACAAGCACGAAGGCAAGTAGTTGAAACTCTCGCCATATGCAGGTGGTCATTGTCTCTTGCTGAAATGTAAGCCCAGTATCGCTTACATGAAGGGTAACAAAAAACGACGTAGCGTATCATCGACGTACTGTGCTGTAAGGATGCCGCAGACGACAACCAAACAACCATAGGGCTCCTGTCATGAAAAGAAATGGCACGCTAGACCATCACTCCTGGTTGTTTGGCCGTATGGTGGGCGACACTCAGGCTGGTATCCCAGCACTGCCCGGGTCGTCTGCAGACACGTCTTCGGCCTGGAATCTCGTTTACAGGAACAACTGTCTACAGTGATGAGTCCCGCTTCGAACTGAGCCCCACTGACCAGCGAGACGAAATACCTGAAAGCAAAAAGGTATTAGTGTTTTACAGTACCTTGTAATGTTACGTGAGCCTCACTGCCCCTTTTTTTTAAATTAATTTGTGTCTGATTTTGTTCTGACAAGCTCAGTAATGTATGTAAATACCGTAAATGTAAATGTGATTCAAGAAGTACTCGAAGTGAAGTGAAGCGCAGCTGGACAGCAACAAACGCTTTAGCGCGCAATCCCCGCAACGATAGTAGTCGTGAATCTTTGAGTGTGGACTCTGAAAAAAAAGGACAATTGATTCATTAAAAAAAAAAGAGGACTGTTAATCTGTATCTTGTGGAAAGAGGAGGTGTTGCTAGGCCGTCGCTCAGAACGTACAGTTACATTTAATAAAAATTGATATTTTAGTGATAAAACCGAGTAAAGTATGTATAAGAGTTGCCAAACATTTGCTGTTGTTATGGTCTTCAGTCCTGAGACTGGTTTGATGCAGCTCTCCATGCTACTCTATCCTGTGCATCTTATTTATGTATACAAATTTTCTGGATGTGAAGAATAGAAATATCTTGTTGATGGCATTAGGACAGCAACCAGCCACAAATTTACTTTCAGTTCCTTTATTCAAAGGCTACCGTTACCGGTTTTTACAGATTAATTGTCGTGAAACGGCGGTTTCGAGTGTTTGTTTACATAAAATTCGTCCAGCAGATGTAAATGCATTCCCACCGCATTCTTATTGTTGCACACGTAGATTGTTCTCACTGAACACTTAAGATTTTTCACTGAGAGAACAATTTACGTGTGCAACAATAAGAATGCAGTGGGAATGCATTTACATCTGCTGGACGACCCGGGTTCCCGGGTTCGATTCCCGGCGGGGTCAGGGATTTTCTCTGCCTCGTGATGACGGGGTGTTGTGTGATGTCCTTCGGTTAGTTAGGTTTAAGCAGTTCTAAGTTCTAGGGGACTGATGACCATAGATGTTAAGTCCCATAGTGCTCAGAGCCATTTTTTCGCTGGACGAATTTTATGAAAACAAACACTCGAAACCGACGTTACACGACAATTAATCTGAAAAAAAAAGACACCACATGTCATAAAGAAAGCATGTAAACCGCCTGAGGATGAATCACAACGATTCGAAACCGGTAACAGTAGCCTTTGAATAACGGAACTGAAAGTAAATTTGTGGCTGGTTGCTGTCCTAACACCATCAACATTTGTCTTCAAAGAACAGCCACGGTCTCCATCATGTCATCATATGACAAAATTGCAGAAATATCTTGTTTTTGGAAAATGAGGTGAACTTCATTGTCGTTGCCGTACGTCAGTAGACAGAATTGTATGTGTACAATTCTAAAATACAGGAAATTGCTAAAATACAGGAAAAGAAATGCATTCTCTATAGTTTTCATTGAATAAGTAACAACCACTGATAATTTCTTAATAACAGTAATTGGATTATGTTCTTTTACAATAGTATGGTGCTTAACTCCACTGACCAATTTTGGTGTAGCAGGACGTGTAGTCTGAAGGAAGTTTGTGTGCTAGGAAATCTCCTTTTCTCATGCAAAGCAGATTGCTGTTTGATCTTATTTACTTACAACAGTGGTCCCTTAGGTATGAAAAGCTACGAAAACTTGGGCTCAGAGCTATCCGCAATACGGCCAAGTAACTACCAGAGTCGTATTTTAAACCTTAAAGAACAATAACTTCCTCCATATTGTAATACGTCACCAACTGGTGCAGAAGCTGATCGTTCAAGGAGGTAGCAACCAAAATTCAGGTACCAGTTACGACTTAAAGTAAAAACTCAATCAAAAATCAATCTCTCTCTCTCTCTCCAAACACACATATAAATGGTCATATTATTAAGATAAAAGTCGTTTTATAACTTATACAAAGAAAAAGCGTACACTTCACATGAATAAAAATATTTATAGATAAAAGTGTTTTAATGAAAATTATTTCAACAGTAAAAAGAGTCGGATCTATTTAAAGACAAGGATAATTTTCAACACTATTTGGCACTTAGGAAGAAAAAAATTACGAAGGATATTGAAAACAGGAGCTGTTTACTGTCTTATAAATATTGTTTGATGCATGTGGAGGTCATTCTTTTCTAGGGAATAGATGTAGATGTTTTGAAATGATTAAGCGACACTTTTCCTAGTCCTCCGGTTCCCACGACTGTGGAGTATTTACCATACGACCTGTTGAAGGTATCCCTCACCTGCAGATAAGAGCTCATTTTAGTTTATTTCCAGTTTTGGTATTTCACATACATGAAGTGAATGTATCAGCGCTAAACTTGGTAAGGAGTAAGTTCCGAGCGGTAGGCTCCCACGCTGGCTAGCAGAGGCGGTTGGTTGGCCATCTGGCGCTTTCAGAGCCAGCGGGATGAGGTGCCGATGCAGAAAACGCTAGTGACGTCAGCAAAGAGATGTGTAGGGAAAGTACATTTGTTCTGGCGCGAATAAAGTAATTGTTATTGATAAATATTTACTAATGAAAGTGTCTTCTGGCCACTCAGACATTAGGAGGAGTCTACGGGTAATAAATACTATACCTCAGTAATTTTCCAATGGCAGAAAACGTTGATTTTAATAAATAACTGAAAACCTTGGCATAACTGAAGATGTACAATCTTATACGAACTATAACGATTGTACGTGCGCCGTAGTCGGTAGTCGTCGATATGATGCCTTTCGATCTTCTGATGCGGTAGACCATGCTCTCGTACCATTAATAGTTACCTTATAATCACTGTGAACAAGTTTATTTTTCGGTGTTTCTTAAGTCAATGCACCATAATGGCACCCCGTGTAAAAATTATTTGCACAAAAAGCTTTTCCTGCTTCATTGCACAAAACATAGACACTCTCAGAATCCGGTGGCGCTGCTACGGCTCTGCAAGGGGACATAAAACTACGAGAGCATCTTCAGACGACAGGTGGGAAGAATTCCTGTGCGGCGGCTCACTAACTCTGTTCGAGGACGGACTGACTTAATTATCGCGAAACACCGGTGGGAAAACGTCGTCAGTTATGCCGTACGCCCCTTATACTACCATCTACGGACTCACAGGCTAAACTGAGACATTTCTGGAGGTTTTGTACGATTGGGAGTCTTGCACTGTGTCAGGAAACCCAGAACGAAATTTGCTTTGGTAATTATTAAACTATTATTAAACTACGTTATCATTCCTTGTTCGTCATTCTCTTTCCATTCTCTTTCGATTCTTCCATAGAAACAATCGTCACTCATGACCTTGCATTCACCAAGCGTCAAACTGCACAGCAGACAGCTCTCTGTCACCAAAGTGTAAACAAACATGACCGCTCGTGGGAGGCGAGACTCAGTGCAGCAATAAAATGTCAAGGGTGCTGCGGTACACTCACGTGTCACGAGTCGACGCTCAAGGCAAGGAAGTCGGTCTCGTAAAAGGGTCTTCAGAACTTACGTCGTCCTACAAGGGGAAGGTCTCGGACGTGGCCAACCATTTCCGCTCTTAAATGGCAGGTCGCTTGTGTACAAGCGGAAATGAAAGTCTCAATAACTCCCCCTTCCTCCCCACCCCCACCCCTACCACCCACGGCCGTTTTAGAGTTGGTGGCGCGCACTGGAATCAAAACTGACAAGATCGGTAGATAACTGAAAACTGTGCACTTTTCATCATCATGCTTGGGGTCCGCAGATGCATATTTTCCTAGATGTATAGCAAGTCGTTTTTTTTTTCGACTGCCGGTTACGTACCCATAAGATAAACGTTTTGCAACGAAAGCGCCACTGGCGGAGCGACCACAGCATCTGACTGCGAGCAGAAAACCTGAGTTCGATTCTCAAGTGCATTCTATTTTTTAATTGTTTCTTTTCTGTTTCGAAATTGGTAGGAATGACAGGGTTACTAAGGTAAGCAAATTCGTACGGAATAAAAACAGGCAGTAAAAAAAATTTGAAACAACTTGGATTCGTAACGAATTAAAATTTTAAGCCAAGTACGAGGGGGTAGCCAAAAAAAAAGAAAGAGAAAAAAACGGAATAACAAATACCATGGGCAGTGCTTGCGTAGTACGCGTTTCTGCCGCTAGGGGTGTATAGCGCAACTCATTGCCATTTCAGTGTCGCCTGTGTTGTCGACCTGGCTTGTTCTGTTCATGTGAAGCGTCTGATAGTCTTCGGGGAGCCAGCCCTGCCAAAACTCTACCATCTGGTGCGCAAGATGTATGAGACAGGCGAAATACTCTCAGACTTCAAGAAGAATATTATAATTCCAATCCCAAAGGAAGCAGGTGACGACAGGTGTGAAAATTACCGAACTATCAGCTTAGTAAGTCACGGATGCAAAATACTTACGCGAATTCTTTAACAGACGAATGGAAAAACTGGTAGAACCCCACCCTGAGGAAGATCAATTTGGATTCCGTAGAAATGTTGGAACACGTGAGGCAATACTGGCCCTACTACTTTCCTTAGAAGATAGGTTAAGGAAAGGCAAACCTACATCTCCAGCATTTGTAGACTTAGAGAAAGATTTTGACAATGTTGACAGGAATGTTGTTGTTGTTGTTGTTGTGGTCTTCAGTCCTGAGACTGGTTTGATGCAGCTCTCCATGCTACTCTATCCTCTGCAAGCTTCTTCATCTCCCAGTACTCACTGCAACCTACATCCTTTTGAATCTGCTTAGTTTATTTATCTCTTGGTCTCCCTCTACGATTTTTACCCTCCACGCTGCCCTCCAATGCTAAATTTGTGATCCCCTGATGCCTCAGAACATGTCCTACCAACCGGTCCCTTCTTCTTTTCAAGTTGTGCCACAAACTCCTCTTCTCCCCAATTCTATTCAATACCTCCTCATTAGTTATGTGATCTGCCCATCTAATCTTCAACATTCTTCTATAGTACCACATTTCGAAAGCTTCTATTCTCTTCTTGGCCAAACTGTTTATCGTCCACGTTTCACTTCCATACATGGCTACACTCCATACAAATACTTTCAGAAACGACTTCCTGACACTTAAATCTATACTCGATGTTAACAAATTTCTCTTCTTCAGAAACGCTTTCCTTGCCATTGCCAGTCTACATTTTATATCATCTCTACTTCGACCATCATCAGTTATTTTGCTCCCCAAATAGCAAAATTCATCTGCTACTTTAAGTGTCGCATTTCCTAATCTAATTGCCTCAGCATCACCCGATTTAATTAGACTACATTCCATTATCCTCGTTTTGCTTTTGTTGATGTTCATCTTATATCCTCCTTTCAAGACACTGTCCATTCCGTTCAACTGCTCTTCCAAGTCCTTTTCTGTCTCTGACAGAATTACAATGTCATCGGCGAACCTCAGAGTTTTTATTTCTTCTCAATGGATTTTAATACCTACTCCAAATTTTTCTTTTGTTTCCTTTACTGCTTGCTCAATATACAGATTGATTAACATTGGGGAGAGGCTACAACCGTGTCTGACTCCCTTGCCAACCACTGCTTCTCTTTCGTCCCCCCAGACTCTTATAACTGCCATCTGGTTTCTGTAGAAATTGTAAATAGCCTTCCGCTCTCTGTATTTTACCCCTGCCACCTTTAGAATTTGAAAGAGAGTATTCCAGTCAACACTGTCAAAAGCTTTCTCTAAGGCTACAAATGCTAGAAACTTAGGTTTGACAGGAATACTCTCTTTCAAATTCTGAAGGTGACAGCGGTCAAATACAGGGTGCGAAAGGCTGTTTACAATTTGTACAGAAATCAGATGGCAGTTATAACAGTCGAGGGTCATGAAAGAGAAACAGTGGTTGGGAAGAGGGTGAGACACGGTTGTAGCCTATTCCTGATGTTATTCAATCTGTATATTGAGCAAGCGGTGAAGGAAAGCTAAGATAAATTTGTAGTAGAAATTAAAATCCATTGAGAAGAAATAAAAACTCTGAGGCTTGCCGATGACATTGTAATTCTGTCAGAGACAGCAAAGGACTTGGAAGAGCAGTTGGACGGAATGGACAGTGTCTTGAAACATGAACAAAAGCAAAACGAGGATAATGGAATGTAGTCTAATTAAATGAGGTGATGCTGAGAAAATTAGATTAGGAAATGAGACACTTAAAATAGTAGATGAGTTCTGCTATTTAGGGAGCAAAATAACTGACGATTGTCGAAGTAGGGAATATATAAGGTGTAGACTACCAATGGCAAGAAAAGCGTTTCTGAAGATGAGTGTAGGTTTAAGTGTCACGAAGTCTTTTCTAAAAGTATTTGTATGTAGTGTAGCCATGTATGGATGTGAAACATGGGCGATAAATAGTTTGGACAAGAAGAGAACAGAAGGTTTCGAAATGTGGTGCTACAGAAGAATGTGGAAGATTAGATGGATATATCACGTAACTAATGAGGAGGTGCTGAATAGAATTGAAGAGAAGAGGAATTTGTGGCAAACTTGAGGAAGGGATCTGTTGGTAGGACACTTTCTGAGACATCAAGGGATCACCAATTTAGTGTTGGAGGAGATGAATACAGTAAGCAGATTCAGAAGGATGTAGGATGCAGTAGTTACTTGGAGAAGAAGAAGCTTGCACAGGATAGAGTAGCATGGAGAGCTGCATCAATACAGTCTTTGGACTGAAGACCACAACAATAACAGTCTGCAAAATTGTTAAGCGAAGTTTTCCTGTGTGTATAAGAAACTAGTAATTAATTTGGACCTCGGAGTAAAGAGGTCAGTCGTTTAACCGATCTTTTAAAGAAATGTTCATGTCACTTGCTCAGAATCCGGAAAATTGACAAATCCAGTCGCCAAATGTTGCCCAAGCCTCGTACAGTGTTGTGAAAAGATAGGTCCTACGGTATCATGCCGGTGGCTGAGTCGCGGCTCTCGGCGGCAGTAAAACCCCCTGTGCCCAAAGTAAACGTGGGGTTGGCCCAGCTGTAGCAGGTGTCCAGCGCGTGGGGCGGCCGCCTGGCTCGACGTTTAAATCTGGAGGCTCCACGCCGCGGCTCGCCACGCGTGAGTCCGCTCCACGTGGCGTCCACCGCGCTGCACCGCACCGAAACGCACGGCCGAGGCACTGCCGGTCTGGCGCCGGCCACGCTGGCCGAGACCATACCCTCGTGAAAGCAGGCCTTCGATGCCTCGCGGCTCCCGAGGAATATGGACCCCACAGCCGACTTGTGACGTCACACTAGTAGCCTTGCCCGCAGTACTTTACGGACGCCCGGCTCCGTGCAGCGCCCACGGGAAATCAATACGTCAATAAAAAGGTACAAACTAAAGGTGTTAAGTCTATCGTGTGCCATCGAGAGCTTGCATTCATTTAAACGTGCAGTCAAGAATTGTGAAACTCGGCTGCTGGCAGTCGTGAAGACTTGCAGTGTCAGACATGTGAAGCACGCGCCACGGTCTGTCTTCCTCGTCGGCCTCGTAGTACCTCGTGGACCACAATAAAAACAGGCTTAAGCGCACGTCTGTGTGACGTCAGCAATGTAGTGTTAACAGATGGCCGACACGAAAGCATGCTTTGTCAAAGATTTCGTGAAACTACTTTTTACCAAACTACTTTACTGGAGCTATTACGCTATCGGAAAATTTTTCGTCATAGTTATTAAAGAACGGACGCCGAAAAGTTAACAACAGTATATGTTGGTAGCGAGCGCATTGCTGGAAACGAGGGAAATAGAAACGACTGTGTGTGAAACCGTGGATAGCAAGGGGAGAAGCTCGAAATGTTCACCAGAATTTTCTTCGTGAGCTACAGTCTGAGAACACAAAGAATAATGTAAATTATTTGACAATGGGCGAACAAACATTTCAGTTTGCTCTCATGAACGTGGCCCCTCATATTTTCGTAGAGGATACTCATTTAAGAAATGGTTGGCTCTGAGCACTATGGGACTCAACTGCTGTGGTCATTAGTCCCCTAGAACTTAGAACTAGTTAAACCTAACCAACCTAAGGACATCACACACATCCATGCCCGAGGCAGGATTCGAACCTGCGACCGTAGTGGTCTCGCGGTTCCAGACTGCAGCGCCTATAACCGCACGGCCACTTCGGCCGGCATTTAAGAAATGCCCTTTTTTAATTTCATTCATAATAAACTCTTTTTTTTTCGAAAGCCTCCAACTGTGTCGTTCACGATTTAAGTAAGGAAACGCTCCATTAATGACGCATTTTTCATGTTTAATATGACGCTTTCTGAGAATTCATTCTCATTATCAATAGGAAGTATACACCAAGGTTGGTTCAAATGGCTCTGAGCACTATGGGACTTAACATCTATGGTCATCAGTCCCCTAGAACTTAGAACTACTTAAACCTAACTAAGCCAAGGACATCACACAACACCCAGTCATCACCACACACCAAGGTATTTTATGTGTTATCTATATGAGTGTTGTTCTGCCTCTTGCCATCTGGTTCTGTGATTATGGTCCACTGAAATCTGACTGACTTCTTTTGCGGGACTTTCCGAAATATCACATAAAACACCTTCGTACATATTTGTACTTGGTCGTGAGAATAAATTTTCACGAACCATTGTGCAGATTATGAAATAATCGCGTCCCGTTTCGATCTTTAAATCGTGAATCCTGTTTCTGCCAAAGATCGTCTCATGGCTAATTTAGGATTTTCAGCAACATGCCAAAGCTATTCCAGCTTTCGATAGGGCACTCGAATCCTACAATGTACCATTTTAAGTATTAATAAAAAAAAATGGTTCACTTGGCTCTGAGCACTATGGGAGTTAACATCTGAGGTCATCAGTCCCCTAGATCTTAGAACTACTTAAACCTAACTAACCTAAGGACATCACACACATCCATGGCCGAGGCAGGATTGGAACCTGCGACCGTAGCGATCGCGCGGTTCCAGACTGAAGCTCCTAGAACCGCTCGGCCACACCGGCCAGCTCGTATTAATCCAGAAACATGTGAACCCATACATAAGTCGTCATGTGAGGAATTTATGAAGGTTACATTGGGTTATTTGGAGCACAAATAAACTCTTTTATTTCACGTATGTGTACTTTGAACACACTTTGCTTCTCACACCTCCATCTGGTTCCACATCCTTTCTTTTTATACAGAAGCATAACATAACTTTACGGTTTTGTTGTCAGCGTGCTTTGTGGTATGAAGACCATCGTGTTTTCCATACTGTAGTGGAAGCCACGCACCAAATACACTTCACCATTTTATAGCTTACACGCACTAAAGCAAGACAAGCGACATGTGAACAATTGCCTCAATCTAACTTTTATCAAAGATCTGAGCTAACAGCTTCCCTACCACACCGTCGAAGATTTGATCAAAGGGCTTTGACACAGACATGCATATGTCCGTGGGCTTTGCGTAAGTGTTTATCGTTGGCCACGAACTCTACATTGCTGATGTCACACAGCCGTGTGCTTAGGTCTGTTTTTATCGGTGGCCACTGTCCTACCTATAGTGACGTCACAGTCTGGGTGCTACGCACAGCCTCCGGCACGACTGCGCTATCGCCTCGCGCAGTATCGACTTTTAGTGCAAACGCATAAACTGTCATATATTGTGCATTTCATGCGGGTTGCTTTACTCTATTGGACAGGCATGGCCAATTTCTGGGGACCCGCGGGCCTCGTTCACACGGACCGCCTCGTCACGGTGATGCGACAGCTACGCTCCTGGTGCAAAAGACAAAACTACAGCGTCCGTGGCGTTAAAGATACTGGGTAACTCACCGATATGAGCAGCATCAATGACCATCCCTTTCCTGATAAGCCACGCCAACAATTCTTGCCTCAGTTTCTTTTCGCAGTGTAAGAACTGCGAAAGTGATGTAGGGAAAGATGAACCTGACATTTGTCTGCAGCAGCTGAACGTGCTGTCTAAAAATTTGTCTTAAACTTACCTACTAAGAAATGTTTGTAGGCCACTGAAAACGTATTCAGTAGAAAGAATATTTCTTGTTGTTGTTGCTGTTGTTGTTCGTAGCACAGAAAAAGCGTAAGTCTTCGCGTCAACTTAGAAATGGGTACACGCACCGGTAGTGGCAAACTTTATGCATTGCATTGGGTGTTTGACCTAATAAACGCTTTATATTCGTTCTTGCAATGGAGGCGACAACCAGTTTTAGGAGGAAGAACGTTGAAAACATCGATCGAAACCTACAGTATTTCCAAGATTAACAAGGCGATGTCATGCAGAATTCGCCCTGGCGCGGCTCCGTCTTTGTGAAGTTACGTTGCGTTACTGGACAGCTGTCGCAAGCAGGCTCTCTGCTTTAGTCTACGGCTACACACTAGACACTACCCTCCCCCCCCCCCCCCTCCCCCATCCTCAACCCGCAACTGAGCCACTAGCGTACATGCTGGTCTGATTGTTGATGGAGTTCTGGAAATATACAGGTGTAAAAGATAATAATTGTTTAGAATGTACCACAGGGGTGTAGCTGAAGCCGTGACGAACGGTTTTACATACAAGGCACTTGCGGTCTGTCAAGACAGGAAAGTACCTCTAATTGGCCTACAAAAACTACAGCGCATGCGCGACCCGCGAGATTTTCACATTCTGTAGCCCTCTAGGCATAAACTATTCATTCTAGAGCCAAAATGTATTGGGCATTTTTTGGACGAAATTTAAAGCAGTTTAATTTTTTAGTGGCATTTGTTGTGGCTAGAGCCGCGGTTTTCGAGTTATTTGAAGTAAAACGTACAATAGTGGCCTTGAAAAACATGCCCGTCCTCTCACACTCACCGCTGACTAGTTAGAATTTTTCGTGTGGTGTTCACGACAGACCTCCTATCACTGTTCGAAAGTATCCCACTACACGAATTTTCATTGACTGACTACGTCACCGGCTTAGTCGTGCACTTACAAATTGTAAAGTTTTTCATTTAAATTTTACCTAACAATTTTCTGAATTTTAACAGCAGAAAAATAACAAATCGTTTTGTTTGCCTGGCCTTCCGTACTTGCAAGTGTTAAATTTGGATGGAATTGTCAACGCATTTAGTTTTTGCGTAACGTTCACGGGTAACTCAAAATTTGTAACGTTAAGGAAGTACTTGATTAAGCCGATGGCGTAGGTTTGACACAATGAGTCAAGTATTACAGTCAGAAGCTGCATATATACGAGGGCTATCCACAAAGTACATTACGTTTTGGAATTAAAAATAAATAAAGTATTGGAATTTTTTTTTATTATATACAGATGAAAGCCACACTTAAATACTACTTTTCTACATAGTTGCCATTTAAATTAAGGCACTTATCGTAGCGATGGACGAGCTTGGAAATTCCTTCGTCGTAAAATTCGGCCGCTTGCGCCTTCAACCACGTGGTTACCTATTCTTGAAGCTGTGCGTCGTCATCAAAACGCTGCATAGCCAACCACTTCTTCATTGCTGGGAATAAGTGGAAGTCGCTCGGTGCCAGGTCGGGACTGTACGGCGGATGAGGAAACAACTCCCACTTAAAAGATTCGAGAACTTCACGAGTGGCATTTGCCGTGTGGGCCCGGGCGCTGTCGTGAATCAGCAAGATCTTTGAGCCCAACTTTCCCCTGCACTTGTTTTGTATTGCTCTTCTGAGGTTGTGCAGAGTTTGGCAATACCTCTGAGAGTTTATTGTAGTGCCTCTTTCCAGGAAATCCACAAAAATCACACCTTTTCTGTCCCAAAAGAGGTAACCACGTGGTTGAAGGCGCAGGCGGCCGAATTTTAGGACGAAGGAATTTCCAAGCTCGTCCATCGCTACGATAAGTGCCTTAATTTAAATGGCAACTATGTAGAAAAGTAGTGTTTAAGTGTGGATTTCATCTGTATATAATAAAAAAATTTCCAATACTTTATCTATTTTTAATTCCAAAACGTAATGTACTTTGTGGATAGCCCTCGTACCTTGAAGCAGTGTAACGGATGGCGCGCAAATCACGCAGACATACTTCCAAGACTTAAGAATTAGAGCACCTAGCGACTTCCGACAAACTTCGCACGTTATTTCAAACCTTTTTTAATTTATTACTTCTTTAGTACTAACTCTGTTCGTAGCATGTTTGCAGATAGCATCCACGTATGCCACTGAATACACCTGCAAAATTATCACTAAACGACACATACGAGCAGTTCACGAGGTATGAGGTCATAAACAATGAATGCGCGAAAAAATTGCTGTTGCTTGAAACGGAGAACAAATTACCCTATCTATATTCAGCCAGTACTTGATAATATGAGCGCTTCTGAACTCTTTTGCGCTTCCGTGCTTAACATTAAATAATACTCTAAGACGCAAAATAAAAAAAATAATAAAAAAAAAGAATCCGACACAGCACAGAGGAATTATCCGAATGGAAAGGAAATTAGTAAATGTGATGTACGTGTGCAGGCAAACCAATGGCTACAATTTCAGAAGAACAGGATGATTTATCCAAGAGAAAGAATTTCACAAACTGCAACAAGTCAATAGCGTGTTGGACGACGTCTGGCGTTCCTGCAAGCTTTGTCCAACTGGCCCGTTAGGTCGTCAAAATCCCGATATGCTTCGAAGTCCTTGCGATTAACGCTCTAAACATTCTCAACTAGTGAGAGATCTGGCGACTCGCTGGCCAGAGTAGACTTTCGCAATCACGAACACACCCCAGTAGAAAGCCTCGCCGTGAGCGGGTGGGCATTATCTTGTTGAAATGTGAGTGCAAGCCGTCTTGGCACAAAGGGCAACAAAACGAGCTGTAGATTATTATTGATGTGGCATTGTGCTGTAATGGTGCCGTGGATGACGACCAAACGGGTATTGCACGGACGCCAAAATGGAAAATATTGAAATAAACGATATCGGAATTGAAAAACAACTGCTATCACTTAGTAGCGGAAAAGCATCCGGACCAGACGAGATACCCTTAAGATTCTACAGTGATTATGCTAAAGAACTTGCCCCCTTTCTATCAGCAATTTATCGTAGATCGCTGGAAGAACGTAAAGTACCTAGCGACTGGAAGAAAGCGCAGGTCGTTCCCATTTTCAAGAAGGGTCATAAATCAGATGCGAATAATTATAGGCCTATTTCGCTTACGTCAATCTGTTGTAGAATAATGGAACATGTTTTGTGTTCTCGTATTATGACGTTCTTAGATAATACAAATCTCCTTCATCATAACCAACATGGATTCCGCAAACAGAGATCATGTGAAACTCAGCTCGCCCTATTTGCCCAAGAAATTCACAGTGCCGTAGACACTGGCGAGCAGATTGATGCCGTATTCCTGGACTTCAGGAAGGCATTTGATACGGTTCCGCACTTACGTTTAGTGAAAAAAATACGAGCTTACGGAATATCGGACCAGGTTTGTGATTGGATTCAGGATTTCCTAGAAGAAAGAACACAACATGTCATTCTTAACGGTTCAAAATCTGCAGATGTAGAGGTAATTTCGGGAGTACCGCAGGGAAGCGTGATAGGACCTTTATTGTTTACAATATACATAAATGACTTAGTTGACAACATCGGTAGCTCCGTGAGGCTATTTGCAGATGACACGGTTGTCTACAAGAAAGTAGCAACATCAGAAGACTCGTACGTACTCCAGGAGGACCTGCAGAGGATTAATGCATGGTGCGACAGCTGGCAGCTTTCCCTAAACGTAGATAAATGTAATATAATGCGCATACATAGGGGCAGAAATCCATTCCAGTACGATTATGCCATAGGTGGTAAATCATTGGAAGCGGTAACGACCGTAAAATACTTAGGAGTTACTATCCGGAGCGATCTGAAGTGGAATGATCACATAAAACAAATAGTGGGAAAAGCAGGCGCCAGGTTGAGATTCATAGGAAGAATTCTAAGAAAATGTGACTCATCGACGAAAGAAGTAGCTTACAAAACGCTTGTTCGTCCGATTCTTGAGTATTGCTCATCAGTATGGGACCCTTACCAGGTTGGATTAATACAAGAGATAGACATGATCCAGCGAAAAGCAGCGCGATTCGTCATGGGGACATTTAGTCAGCGCGAGAGCGTTACGGAGATGCTGAACAAGCTCCAGTGGCGGACACTTCAAGAAAGGCGTTACGCAATACGGAGAGGTTTATTATCGAAATTACGAGAGAGCACATTCCGGCAAGAGATGGGCAACATATTACTACCGCCCACATATATCTCGCGTAATGATCACAACGAAAAGATCCGAGAAATTAGAGCAAATACGGAGACTTACAAGCAGTCGTTCTTCCCACGCACAATTCGTGAATGGAACAGGGAAGGGGGGATCAGATAGTGGTACAATAAGTACCCTCCGCCACACACCGTAAGGTGGCTCGCGGAGTATAGATGTAGATGTAGATGTAGATGTAAAAGAAATGCCATCCAGATCATCAGTCCCGATTCTCAGGCCGTATGGGGGGCGACAGCCAGGTTGGTATCCCACTGCTCCTCACTGGTCTTTGGGTCTCAACTCGAAGAAGGACTCATCACTGAAGACGGTTTTACTCCAGCCAATGAGATTGTGGCCGGAAGACGTGTCTGGGGATACCACAGACAGTGGGGGATATCAACCTGACCTTTACCCGTAATATGGCCCGAGAGCCAGCAGTGATGGTCTGGGGTGGCATTTCATTTCATAGCAGGACCGTTTTAGTTGTCATCCGGAGCACCCTTTCTGCACAGCAGTACGTCGAGCGTATTCTACGCCGCGTTTTGTTGCCCTTCATGGGAAGTCATGCTGGCTTACAGTTCAGCAAGATAATACTCGCCCTCATACAATGAGAGTTTCAACTTCGTGTTTGCCTAACCTTACCATGGCAAGCAAGGTTGCTGGAACTCTCCTCAATTGAGAACGCTTAGAGTATTATGAGCATGGACCTGCAACCATCTCCGGATTTTTACGATCTAACGTGCCATTTGGGCGGAATTTGGCACGATATCCCTCAGGAGCACATCCAACAACTGTATGAATCAATGTCAAACTGGATACTGGTTGGACGTGTGTGGACCAACTTGTTATTTACTTGTTAAATTTGTGAAGCTCTCTCTCTAACAAAAAAACAAAAAAAAGAGGAAAGAGTGTATTTAACACATTAAGTCATGTGTAAGTAATCAGAAGTTCGAAGCTGTTTTATAAATGGGAGTCTGATTCTTTAAAGGAAGCCGCTGAATGTACCTGCAAAGCCGACCGAGGTGGCCGAGCGGTTCTAGGCGCTACAGTCTAAAACCCCGCAACCGCTACGGTCACTTGTTCGAATCCTGCCTCGGGCATGAGAGTGTGTGATGTCCTTAGGTTAGTTAGGTTTAAGTAGTTCTGAGGTCTAGGGGCCTGATGACCTCCGATGTTAAGTCCCATAGTGCTCAGAGCCATTTTTCTACCTGCAAAATTAGATCACTGTGCGGCACATAGATCAGGAGATATGATGTCACAAACATTGAAATGTCTGAAAAATCTGTCTAAGAATCGAGAGTAGTTATGCACTTTCGAAAGTTCCTCTTAAGCGCTATTTTTCGGAAGAGCCGCATCAGAGGTTCAACCTAGGGTCGACAAATCACAGATGCGACCTCATGATGCCAAGGGGAATGGCGTCTACAATACAGGTACAGTATGATGGCTTAGATAGCAGTCAGCACAGCTCGATAGGATAGTCGGGTGCTAACCTTCTTTAAAGAATGTATAACGCCGGATCCGTTTGCTCAAGTTGTCTTGTTTGCTCTGTGTGACAGAGGACCAGAGAGGGAGGTGTGTTACATGGCTGGCTGAGAGTCAGTCGGAAGAGCTGTTGGCGGGGCAAGGTCAATTTAACGGCCGGCTTCCGCAGGGTGTGCCGTTGTGGGGTGGCCACCCTCAGATCAGACCGGCTGTCACCGCCCCCCCCCCCCACCACAGGCCACGCAGCCCCTATTAGGGCGACGTCACATCGCGCGTGCGGCCGCCGCAGCAGGTGCGTTCCCACGGGAGCTGGAGGGTAGCGCGGCTCCAGCTCCAGCCAGTGGCTTGGCCAGCTGCCGCATGAGGCTTTATTGGGGTAGCCAGGCCAGATGGCCCACGTCTGCCCCGTGATAGGGGCGACTGCGGGCGCCACGCCCCCTCCCCAGACCCACACGTGGCCCACACACTCGGTGCTCTGTCTACAGCGTCTGTACAGCTCTGTTTGAGCACGTCTCCTACCGCTCGAGCAGTTTACGTCACACCGCAGCCGTACCGAGGCTATCCTGCGACCCCGGCAGGACAGACAAACTGCCTGTTGGCTCCTATCTCGAGTTCTACATTCGGCTTTTATTTGACGATGTTTCTGACGTTTCGCCAGCATGCGTGGCTGGCACTGTCAAAGCTTTACCCCCCAGTGCTGGTGGCGCACTGGAGTCGAGCTCGCGGCCGCAGATTATACACTGACGGTAAAAAATTGCAACGCTAGAAAACAATTAATGTGGAGAAATGAAGCCGGCTGGGGTGGCCGATCGGTTCTAGGCGCTACAGTCTGGAACCGCGCAGCCGCTACGATCGCAGGTTCGAATCCTGCCCCGGGCATGGCTGTGTGTGATGTCCTTAGGTTAGTTAGGTTTATGTAGTTCTAGGGGACTGATGACCTCAGAAGTTATGTCCCATAGTGCTCAGAGCCATTTGAACCATTTTTTTTGGAGTAATTAAATTCAGGGAATACATTTGCCTAAGTAACATATTTAAGTGATTTACACTGCAAGATCGCAGGTTAATGTAAGCGCGAGATAAGCCATTGCAATTGTAAAACTCTGGTACATTAATAACCGGTGTAATTGCCACAATGTTGAATACAAGCATGCAAACGTGCATGTATCGTGTTGTACAAATACCGAATGACATTTGTGGAACTGAGATCTATGCATGTTGCGTTTGGTCGGTCAGTACGGGGAAGGTTACTGCTTGTTGTGGATGACGGTGGAATTGTCATTGGGTGATGTCCCATATATACTCGATTGGAGACAGATCTGGTGACAGAGCAGGCCAAGGCAACATGTCGGCATTCTGTAGAGCATATGGCGTTGCAACAGGGGTACGTGGCCGAACGTTATCCTGTTGGAAAACACCCCCTGGAATACTGTTCGTGAATGGCAGCACAACAGGTTGAATCACGAAATTGATGTACAGTTTAGCTTGGAATAATAACAAGAGTGTTCATGCTGTCATACGACATCGCACCCAAGGCCATAACTCCAGGTGTAGCTCCAGTGCGTCTGACAAAAAAACAGAGACATGTACCACAAGTCAGGTATATATCAACTACAGAGTAACACTTGTAAGGGCAGATACATTAAGACAGACAGGTAGAACATTTGATGTGAGATGCAAAGAACACATGAGAGCCTGGAAATATGGTACAAACCACTCCACATTTGCAGAACACCTAAGAGAACATGACCACAAACCAACCACTAGAGAATGATATGAAAATAATTAGTATCAACAATAAAAAACATCTCCTAACCCTGCAAGAAAATTACCACATACAGAAAACCAAAGCAGAAAGGAAAACCCTGTTGAATGATCAAGTGCACATGCCAAGTAATTCATTTTTACACTAATGGATAAAGTAATAAAATAACTCTCCCAAAGAGGATTAATATAACAATACTATCCAATATAATAATAATACCACCCAAAATCTTTTCACTCACTTATCCATGAACCCCTCCACACAGTACTGAAGCGAAAAGTCAAATCAGCTGTCACCAAACCTTTCCACCACTCGCTAACAGCTAGTACAACATCATACAATTCAAACCACCAACCTCCCCCCCCCCCCCCAAAAAAAACGTCTTTAGCTCTCTCTCTCTCATACACACGCAAAGTATAAACATCATGAACAGAAGTTAGTCTTGATGATACACTTCGTTAGGTTGGCAACAAGTAGGTTAACATGACAAAGAGGAGGAAATTGGTAATGTAGGTGCAATATATACGTTGTGAAAAGCAGTGTCCGGTGAAATAGTTATATCGAGTGGCAAAAGAACAACAGTACACCACAAAAAGAAGAATAAACATGGTGAACAGTGTGAAGAAGGCTAGAACGCAAAGTTGTGCTTATATGTCAGTAAGAAAGCGGTAGTGCGACCTCCAGATCAGTTGAGAGGAAACGAAGATTAGCAAATCGTAAGTAATGACTTTTTACATAAAAAATCGCGACGTGAACTGTTTGATAATCTAAAACTAAGCAAAACTGTATCATTACAGATCCCACTGATGATGCCTTAGAACAAGAAAAAGGCGAAACGCGTCTGGGATAAATAAATTAAGTGCCAGCAGGAAAAGGCGATTTTATTTAAAAGACAAGTACTGTAAGAATTGTTCTTTGCGTCTCAACCAAATGGTTTTGCTCAGAAAGTCACAAACGCCACTATTCTGATTATATCTCGGTTTTATGCATCTTCAAGTTGTATACACAATTCTCGTTTGTTTTATTTTATTTTTATTTTTTCTAGTTTTTTTTATTTATTTATTTTTGCTAACTTTTGTACCACAGCATTTTTCTTTTAGTTTTTTGGCTGACTGTACAGGCAAAATATCATAAGACTTTTTTACTTATCAGTCTGCTAGTACTTATTCTTTGGATATGCCCACAAAAGAAAAGTCTTCGGTTATTATTTCTGTCTGTAATTTTTTTCTACCTGATTGTATACTTCTTATACCTGACTGGATACTTTTCATCCTCAATAATACATTATGTACATTGTGTGATGAAAAGTATCCGGACACTTACGAGTGGGCATTAATATGGGGTGTGTCCACCGTTTGCCTTTAAGAAGGCTTAGACTCTGCTGCTGACACATTCAATAAGGCCGGCCGGGGTGACCAAGCGGTTCTAGGCGCTACAGTCTGGAACCGCGCGACCGCTACGGTCGCAGGTTCGAATCCTGCCTCGGGCATGGGTGTGTGTGAAGTCCTTAGATTAGTTAGGTTTTAGTAGTTCTCAGTTCTAGGGGACTGATGACCTCAGAAGTTAAGTCCCATAGTGCTCACAGCCATTTGAACCATTTGACCCATTCAGTAAGGTGTGTGAATATGACTGAAACCCCATTCTTCCTCAAGAGTCAAAAACAGAGGAAGCAGTGATGATATACCCTGGCGCCTGAGGCCAAGTCTACGTTCTAACTCATCCGAGAAGTGTTCCACTGGGCTCAGGTCGGTACCCTGGGCAGGCCAGTCCATTTCAGAAATGTTATTGTCTACAAACCACTACTTCACAAATTCTTCTTTTGACTGGGTGCATTGCCATGCAGTCAGAAACAATAATCGCTTCCGAGCTCTTCCTCTGCTGTACGCAGTACGTAACGCTGTAAAATATACTTATATACATCTTCAGTTAGCGTTTTCTTAAGTGTAATAAGGGGGTGACCACACCCTGATTATGAAAAACCAGCCGATATCATGTCACCCTCAGTACATCTACATCTACATCTACATTGATACTCCGCAAGCCACCCAACGGTGTGTGGCGGAGGGCACTTTACGTGCCACTGTCATTACCTCCCTTTCCTGTTCCAGTCGCGTATGGTTCGCGGGAAGAACGACTGTCTGAAAGCCTCCGTGCGCGCTCTAATCTCTCTAATTTTACATTCGTGATCTCCTCGGGAAGTATAAGTAGGGGGAAGCAATATATTCGATACCTCATCCAGAAACGCACCCTCTCGAAACCTGGCGAGCAAGCTACACCGCGATGCAGAGCGCCTCTCTTGCAGAGTCTGCCACTTGAGTTTATTAAACATCTCCGTAACGCTATCACGGTTACCAAATAACCCAGTGACGAAACGCGCCGCTCTTCTTTGGATCTTCTCTATCTCCTCCGTCAACCCGACCTGGTACGGATCCCACACTGATGAGCAATACTCAAGTATAGGTCGAACGAGTGTTTTGTAAGCCACCTCCTTTGTTGATGGACTACATTTTCTAAGCACTCTCCCAATGAATCTCAACCTGGTACCCGCCTTACCAACAATTAGTTTTATATGATCATTCCACTTCAAATCGTTCCGTACGCATACTCCCAGATATTTTACAGAAGTAACTGCTACCAGTGTTTGTTCCGCTATCATATAATCATACAATAAAGGATCCTTCTTTCTATGTATTCGCAATACATTACATTTGTCTATGTTAAGGGTCAGTTGTCACTCCCTGCACCAAGTGCCTATCCGCTGCAGATCTTACTGTGGGCACTACATACGATGGCAGGTAACGTTTTGCAGGCTTTCACCACTCCCAAAGCCTTCAATCTGATTGACGCAGCATAGAGCGTGATCTATCACTTCACGTCACTCTTTTCCAGTCACCCATTGTCCAGTGATGTCCCTCTTTACATCAACTCAAGCGTCTCTTCGCATTAGCTACAGAGATGGGTAGCTTATGAGGTGGTGCTTGACCTTTTTTCAGCTCCCTACGCGCAGTCATTGTGCTGCACTGCTGATAGCATTTTGGAACTCACGAGTAGTTCCTTCCGCTGATTTTCATGCACTATTTTACAGCCAGCATCCCTCAGTGCTCGACGGTCCCTGGCCTTCGGTACATGAAGTCTGCCCAGTCTTAGTTCAGCCATTGTTCCTTCACGATTCCACTTCAAAATCACATCACCAACAATCGGGCAGCTTCACGAGTGTCGAAAAATCCCTGACGGAATTGTTACTCAGGTGATACTCAACGACTACTCCACGTTCGAAGTCAATGAACTCCCCTGGCCGATCCTTTCTGCTATAACTGCTTCTCTACTGACAACACAACATTCACCGATTCCTTTTGTATTGGTGGGTCCGTCTGTCGTGACATCTGTCAGCTCTGCATTACAGAGGAATTTCCGGAAACTTTTGATCAGATAGAATATTTCGAAACTTTCCTCACTTCCCCGTGTAACCTATCCCAGGAAGGTACGCGCTTGCGAATTACCTCATACACTGAAGCGCCAAAGAAACTGGTGTACGCATGCGTATTGAAATACAGAGACATGTAAAAAGGCAGAATACGACACTGCGGTCGCCAGCTCATATGTAAGACAAGTGTCCGGCACTGTTGTTACTGCTGATACAATGGCAAGTTATCAAGGTTTAAGTAAGTTTCAACTGGATGTTACGCTAGGCGTACGAGCGATGGGACACAGTGTCTCCGACGTAGCGATGCAGCGAGGATTTTCCCGTACGGCCATTTCACGAGTGTATCGTGAATATCAGGAACCCGGTAAAACATGAGATCTCCGACATCGCTGAGGCCCGAAAAAGATCCTGCAAGAATGGGACCAACACGACTAAAGGAATCGTTCAACTTGATAGAAGTGCAACCCTTCCGCAATTTGCGGCACATTTCAATGCTGAGGCACCAACAAGTGTCAGCCTGCGAACCATTCAGCGAAACATAATCAGTATGGGCTTTCGGAGCCGAAGGTCCACTCGAGTACCCTTGATGACTGCACGAAACATCAACAGCGACATTTGGCTGTTGATGACTGGAAACATGTTGCCTGATCGGCCGAGTGTCGTTTCAAATTGTATTGAGGGGATGGCCGTGTACGGGTATGGAGACAACCTCATGAATCCATGGGCCCTGCATGTCAGCAGGAGACTGTTCAAGCTGGTGGAGGCTCTCTAATGGTGTGGGGTGTGCGCAGTTGGAGTGAGTCTAGATACGACTCTGACAGGTGACACATACGTAAGCATCCTGTGTGATGAAATGAGATGAAATGATCATTCAGCATTGCTGGCCGGGAGGCCCCAGCCGGGGAAGTTCGGCCGCCAATTGTGAGTCTTATTTCATTCGACGCCACACTGGGCGACTTGACTGCCGCTGATGAGGATGAAATGATGATGAGGGCAACACAACACCGTCCACGAGGAAAGTCTCCAACCGGGCCGGGAATCGAACCCGGGCCCACTGCAAGCACGTTTGCACTCAGCCTAGTAGGCAGACATCCTGTCTGATCACCTGCATCCATTGTGCATTCCGACCGTAGGTCAATTCCAGCAGGACAATGCGATACCCCACACGTCCAGAATTGCTACAGAGTGGCTCCATGAACACTCTTCTGAGTTTAAACACTTCCGCTGGCCACCGAACACCCCACACATGAACATTATTGAGCGTATCTGGGATGCCTCGCAACGTACTGTTCACAAGAGATCTCCACCCCCTCGTACTCTTATGGATTTATGGACCGCCCTGCAGCATTCATGGTGTCGTTCCCTCCAGCACTACTTCAGACATAAGTCGGGTCCATGCCACGTCGTGCTGCGGCAGTTCTGCGTGTTCACGGGGGCCCTACACGACATTAGGCATATGCCCCAGTTTCGTTGGCTCTTTAGTGAAGGTGCGCCTAGTAACTTACGAGCCGAGAAGTACTTTGATGTATTTCTTTACTCGACTTTGGTGATGCCGTGGCAAATACCGTACTGTGTCTCCGTGGACAGATTCGATGCGAACTCGGGAGACTGTTGAAGCACCGATCAGCTGAAGAAACGTTTATCGCCGAGCCCAGGTCAATTCTCAGCAATGGCTACACTTGTAATACTATCTTAATAAGTTGTTTTGAACTGCTGCTAGTCTCTTCTTCTTCTTCAGTAGCTCTACAGCCCTTGGTGAGCCTTGGCTTCTTCAACAATCTTCCTCCACACTTCTCGGTTATTTGCTGCTCTTTTCCACCCCCGGACTCCCATATTGCTGATATCCATTATTACCTCATCGATCCATCTTCTTCTAGGTGTCCCTTTTCGCCTAACTGAATGGATCATACCTTTCATCATTTTCTTTGGCATTCTATCCTCTGCCATTCTCTCCAAGTGTCCTAGCCATCGTATTCGCTGTGATTTAACAAATTTTACTATGTCCCTGCCTTGTATTAACTCCTGTAATTCAGCATTGTAGCGTATTCTCCAGCCTTCTTCCTCCCTTATTGGCCCATAGATTTTGCGTAGTATTTTCCGCTCAACGCTTCTTAGAGCATTTTTATCGTGTTCTGTCAATGTCCATACCTCTGAGCCGTATGTGATAACTGGGCGGACTAGGGAGTTATATATTAGCAATTTAGTTTTTCTTGTAACAAGGCTACTTTTGAAAAGCTGCATATTTGCAAAGTAAGCTCTGTTTCCTGCTTGTATTCTTTCCCTTATAGCCTTTCCAATACTGTTATCATTTGTTATTAGGGCTCCCAAATAGTTAAAAGAGGACACTCCATTGAAGCATTTCCCATTGATGTTTAGGTTTTTAGGGGTTCTTCTGGCCTCAGATTGTGACATTACCATATATTTTGTTTTGTTTACATTTACTATGAGGCCAATTTTTAAGGCTTCTGTTTCCATTGCCCGGTATGTTTCTAGGAGTGTATTGGTATTTCTTCCTACTATAGCAATGTCATCAGCGTATGCACATATCTGGCTAGTTTTCATAAATATGGTGCCTCTTTTGTTGATTTTATTTACTGCACTATGCAGGGCAATGTTGAATAGGACAGTGGAGAGGCTATCCCCTTGCTTCACACCTTTATTAAAGTCAAAGCTCTCGCTTGTTCTGCTAAGGACCTTTACTTTTGCTCTTGTCTCTGTCATTGTCATTCTGATTAGTCTTATTAATTTAGCACATATACCAACTTCTTTCAGTACTCTGTATAGTTCTTGCCGAATTATGCTGTCAAAGGCTTGTTTGAAATCGATGAATAAGAAATGCAGATCTATATCATATTCATAGAACTTTTCCATCATTTGCCTTATCACAAATATTTGATCAGTTGTTCCTCTGCCCGGTCGAAAGCCACACTGATATTCCCCTAGTATGCCTTCTGCACAATTCCGTATCCTTTCGTTTAATATACACTCCTGGAAATTGAAATAAGAACACCGTGAATTCATTGTCCCAGGAAGGGGAAACTTTATTGACACATTCCTGGGGTCACATACATCACATGATCACACTGACAGAACCACAGGCACATAGACACAGGCAACAGAGCATGCACAATGTCGGCACTAGTACAGTGTGTATCCACCTTTCGCAGCAATGCAGGCTGCTATTCTCCCATGGAGACGATCGTAGAGATGCTGGATGTAGTCCTGTGGAACGGCTTGCCATGCCATTTCCACTTGGCGCCTCAGTTGGACCAGCGTTCGTGCTGGACGTGCAGACCGCGTGAGACGACGCTTCATCCAGTCCCAAACATGCTCAATGGGGGACAGATCCGGAGATCTTGCTGGCCAGGGTAGTTGACTTACACCTTCTAGAGCACGTTGGGTGGCACGGGATATATGCGGACGTGCATTGTCCTGTTGGAAAAGCAAGTTCCCTTACCGGTCTAGGAATGGTAGAACGATGGGTTCGATGACGGTTTGGATGTACCGTGCACTATTCAGTGTCCCCTCGACGATCACCAGTGGTGTACGGCCAGTGTAGGAGATCGCTCCCCACACCATGATGCCGGGTGTTGGCCCTGTGTGCCTCGGTCGTATGCAGTCCTGATTGTGGCGCTCACCTGCACGGCGCCAAACACGCATACGACCATCATTGGCACCAAGGCAGAAGCGACTCTCATCGCTGAAGACGACACGTCTCCATTCGTCCCTCCATTCACGCCTGTCGCGACACCACTGGAGGCGGGCTGCACGATGTTGGGGCGTGAGCGGAAGACGGCCTAACGGTGTGCGGGACCGTAGCCCAGCTTCATGGAGACGGTTGCGAATGGTCCTCGCCGATACCCCAGGAGCAACAGTGTCCCTAATTTGCTGGGAAGTGGCGGTGCGGTCCCCTACGGCACTGCGTAGGATCCTACGGTCTTGGCGTGCATCCGTGCGTCGCTGCGGTCCGGTCCCAGGTCGACGGGCACGTGCACCTTCCGCCGACCACTGGCGACAACATCGATGTACTGTGGAGACCTCACGCCCCACGTGTTGAGCAATTCGGCGGTACGTCCACCCGGCCTCCCGCATGCCCACTATACGCCCTCGCTCAAAGTCCGTCAACTGCACATACGGTTCACGTCCACGCTGTCGCGGCATGCTACCAGTGTTAAAGACTGCGATGGAGCTCCGTTTGCCACGGCAAACTGGCTGACACTGACGGCGGCGGTCCACAAATGCTGCGCAGCTAGCGCCATTCGACGGCCAACACCGCGGTTCCTGGTGTGTCCGCTGTGCCGTGCGTGTGATCATTGCTTGTACAGCCCTCTCGCAGTGTCCGGAGCAAGTATGGTGGGTCTGACACACCGGTGTCAATGTGTTCTTTTTTCCATTTCCAGGAGTGTACTTGTGAAGATCTTATAAGCTGTACTTAGGAGTGTTACACCTCTATAGTTTTCACATGCTGTTCTGTCCCCTTTCTTATAAATGGGGACTATTATTCCAATTTTCCAATTATCTGGCATAGTTTCTGTTTCCCATATATCTGATATTAATGTGTGCAGTTCCTTTATTACAGCCTCACCACCAGTTTTTATTAATTCAGCAATTATGCTGTCTTCCCCAGGGGCTCGATTGTTTTTTGACTTGTGCACAGCCTGGGAGACCTATTGTAGTGTTGGTTTTCTTGCCTCATTGGTTTCATTGTCTACTTCCAGCTCCACTCTTCCCTCCTGTGCAGCTGTCTCTTCATCTTCTAGGCTGGTGCTTAGTGTATCTTTGAAATATTCTGCCCATCTTCCCACTATCTGTTCTTCCTCCCTTATCATTTTCCCATCTTTACTGGAACAGGCCATTGTTTTTGGTTGGAATCTATTCTTCATTTTGCCTATGGCATGATAGAACTTTCTTATTTCACTCTGTTCCTTTAGTTCTTCTAGTTCTTGAAATTTCTTCTTATTCCACTCTCTTTTCTTTCTCTTGCACAGTCTGTTAGCTCTTCTCCTTAATTCTCTATATTGTTCCACATTATTTCTGGTTTCTCTCTGTAGCATTTTTGTTCTTGCCCTGTTCTTTTCCTCTATTGCTGACCTGCAATCTTCATCAAACCACTCCTGGGTTCTTCTGTTCCTTCTTATGCCTATTATTTCCTCTGCAGCATCCTTAATGGCTTTTTCAAACGTGTTCCACCTTCCATCTACTCCTTCTGTGGTCTCTTCATTGCTCAACTTTCTGCTTAGTGTTGCTTGGTATTTTTTTACTTCATCGGGAATGTTCAGTTTGTCTGTATTCCATTTCATCATCTTTCCCATTCTGTTGCCATTTGTTAGTGACAGTTTCTCTCTCAAGACTGATTTTATCAGAAAGTGGTCTGAATCACAGTTTGGTCCTCTGCAGCTCCGTACATCCGTAACTGACGTGGAGTGGCGTGCAATCACTAAAATATGATCAATCTGATTGACTACTCCATTGGCTGCAGACTTCCAAGTTCCCAGATGGATCCTTTTATGTGGAAAGCAGGTACTTTTAATAATCATATTATTCCTTGCTGCGAATTGGCATAATAAGTCTCCATTCTCATTGTTTTCTTCATGTAGTGAATATTTTCCAGAAACTCCATACAGATGTTCATTCCTCCCTATTTTTGCATTAAAATCTCCTATTACTAGCATCAGGTCATATTTAGGTACTGCACCGTATACTTTTTCCAAGTCTTCGTAGAAATGTTCTTTAATTATATCCTCTTTTTCCTCTGTTGGTGCATGTGCATTAACTATTGATATATTCCTAAATTTACCTTTTAGTCTGAGTCTGCACATCCTTTCATTTATGGGTTCAAATTCTAGAAGGCTTTTCCTAACTTCCCTAGTTATTATAAACCCTGTTCCAAGTTGGCCTGTTCTTTCTTCTGGTCCACTATATACCAACGAGTACTCAGGTTTATCTATCTGCCCATTCCCCTGCCATCTTATTTCCTGTAGCCCTACAATATCATATTTGAATTTTAAAATTTCATTAGCTATTTCTTTCATCTTTCCAGGCTGAAGCATTGTCCTCACATTCCATGATGCTACTGTTAGATCCTTTATCCGTTTCCTTTGCCGGGGTCGTGATACATACTTTCCATCCAGTTTCCGAGGCTTCTGTTGAATTTCCGTAATATTCTTTTTTTTTACAGTATGGGGTTATTAGCCCCATGCCCAACCCCCAAACTGGAGGACCAGGATTTGTATGAGGTTTACTCCTCTAGGGAAGCTGGCTTCACTACGCCTCTAGAGCCCTCCCTGCCCTATGTTGTGGGACACACTTTGTCTGGCTCCTCTGTCGGGACCAGTCCGGCTTGGGAGACCCTGCCAGTAGCTATGCTACCGCCGGCATAGCTCTCGACTTCACCGAAGCACGCAAACCCTCCCGCCCGGCACTGAAGGTGCCTACTATAAGGCGGTGTCCCCTGAGAGGGTGCTGCTAGTCACACAGTTTATTTTAATTTTTTTTACATTGGTACGCGTTTCGACTATGTTTTGCTCATCATCAGTATAAAACTAACTAAGTATGTCACACTTTACTAACAATGTCCACGCTAATCTTGACGCAATCGCTGCAGCAAGATTTTGACTATCGATTTTGTCAGTATCGGTATTGCGCTAACGATAGTTAGCTGCCGTAATACTACAGAAAAAAAAGATGATGAGCGAAACATGTTCGAAACTCGTCTCAGTTTGTTAAGTTTTAATAAAATAAGTAACGAAACACTCAGCAAACTTCCGGGATCCCACCAGTGGACTGCTAAATACGTCACAAACATTCAGTGAACCATTTCCTACATTTTCCTTGCGATTGCGGACAAACATGGTAACAATTCGAAATAACATAGGTCAATAGTCACTGCAAAATCAATCCACTCCAGATATCCATAGAAAAAGGTACAGTTTATTAGCTTTTATTAAATCTCACTCAGGTTTCTCTTCCAGTAGTCTGTATTTTGAAATATATGTAAGTTCTTGTTTCTTCGATGTGTCCCCGTACAACGTAAATCCACATAAAATAACATCCTCTTTAAGGAATTACCTGATTAGCACGTAGGTAATTCGTGTGCATTTCATCAATAGCACCAATTTTGAAAACAAGACTGCATCATTTTGCAGCAAGCTAACTGCAGTAAGACCGGTTTCCCCCTGGCCCGTAGCACACACTCATTCTTTTCAGTAAACAGACTAAAAGATGCAATCTTGGAGAGCACGCCCCGTGATTGCCATCATCAATTTAGCGAACGACCCAAGAGGGTATCTTAACGACATAGCTACATCATTTTATCGTCAATCCCAGGAGTAATTGCGCCTAGAATGACATGGGTTTTTAAACACAGGAGAGGGAATAACAGAGTAATTAAGATTTGACGGATGCGTTTTTAAGGAAGATCGTTTCAGGATTACGCTGTAATTTGTAGTCGTTAGGTTACTCCGAGGCACTCCCCAAAAAGTTCTACGGCGTAACAACAAAACCTGACGTCTGCTTTACATCTGAGTTACAATGTAAGTATCCAATAAAGCCGTAATCGAAGCGTATGTTTATCGATTGTTCATGGGCATCGTAACCCTGTCTTAGTCTGGCATTGGTCCGGAAATTACTTAATTACGTTATCAAAACGCGATAAATGTATTCCTACATTTATTATTACTTTCGTACGGTAATCAGAAAGAATCATTAAGAAGCGTGTTCTATATATCTATTTAATATGAATAATAATCGCATAATAATTTAGTTACCACATTCTCAAGAGAAATGTATAGGTAAAGTAAGTGACTGCATGTAAGTAACTAAGATGCCATAGAAACCATGGTTGGCAGACAGTTTCGATGTCAATGTTGTTATTTCTCGGCAATTATTTCTTCAGATAGTTGTAGCATTATAACAGACCGGAGGCTCGTGAAAGACTGAGGGAACAGATCGTTTTATTCACCACAAACCTCAAGAATAACTTGTGTACTGCGAATAACGACGTGCTACGAGAAAGTACTCAGTAGTATTTCTTTAATTGTTCCTTCATCCCCCTCGCTCCATAGAATAACATTTACAAAAAAATGGCTCTCAGTACTATGGGACTTAACTTCTGAGGTCATCAGTACCCTAGAACTTAGAACTACTTAAACTTAACTAACCTAAGGACATCACTCACATCCATGCCCGAGGCAGGAGTCGAACCTGCGCGGTCCCAGACTGTAGCGCCTAGAACCGCTCGGCCACTCCGGATGGCTAACATTTACACACACCGAGCTTAATAGCTTGTTGGGGGTATTACAACCCTGTTTTCCCCTACAGGTTTTGCCCCCTGTGTCTTGTAACAGCGATTCTCAGCCTGTGGGCCATGCCCCCCCCCCTCCCCACCGGTAGGGGGATATGATAACATTAAATGAGGGGAGCGATCTCATTTAACAGAAAAAATATACATCGATTAAATTACTGAAGGGATTAATTTACTGAAAGTAAAGCAAAGCATACCAAAATACATTCTGATGGAATAACAAATTAAAATTTATATTTACAATGATATAATGACTCCTGTGGGTCAGATTTGCAGAGCGAAGTTCTTCGTAGGTGCGTTTAATATCAGTAATAGGCTCTGAGTTCTTTTTCTATGTTTAGCTGAGATCTATATTTTGTCTTCAAAGTAGCCAATGCTGAAAATCCGATGTCGCAAAGGTAGGATGCTGAAAATGGTAATAGTATAGGAAATTCTCTTGTTATCAGTGCAACGAAACTCATTATTAATGTTCAAAAAATGTGTGTGAAATCTTATGGGACTTAACTGCTAAGGTCATCAGTCCCTAAGCTTACACACTACTTAACCTAAATTATCCTAAGGACAAACACACACACCCATGCCCGAGGGAGGACTCGAACCTCCGCCAGGACCAGCTGCACAGCCCATGACTGTAGCGCCCCAGACCGCTCGGCTAATCCCGCAGGCCATTATTAATCTCCGCCCAAAATTCAAACAGCGGTTTATCACTAAATTCACCTGCCGTGAAGTCTATGAAGATTTCTCCTTTGGGAAATGTGAGATCTACGGGAGCACGTTGAAATGGCTCCCTACCCCACTAGTAGCGTATTGCCAAGTAGTTGTCAGGAAGAAAAACTCTTTCAAATTATTTCCAGCGTCCTTAAATAATTTAGCATGGTCACGAAAACTGTTTTTACATCTTGTCCTTTAGTTTCCTTAGCTTTAATACATCCATCCTCATTTCCGATCACTTCTAGGTTTTAATTTCTGATGCAAAATTCCAGTATTTTACAGAAAGTATAACTTTTATCACTCATTTCCAACATGTGAGAATATGTCATTCAAGTAGCTAAATTTTATCACAAAATTTCAGTGCACACGTTCACGCGCGCACACACACACACACACACACACAGTTTCAGATACTCCTCTCAAATTCACACAACGGTTTCAGATACACCTCCCAAATTTTCAAAACCATAGAAGGCCATCAGTTCTTGTTTTACGAACTTCCAGCATGCTGCAGTAGCTTGGGTGAGCAAGTTCTGTTAATTAGTAGGACTAAAAACCAGTCAAAGTGGCAAATATTTTATTTTTCATTCTATGGCTAGTTTTGGGCCGAGCCCCAGTTTTCAAAATGGCTCTGAGCACTGTGGGACTTAACTTCTGAGATCATCAGTCTCCTAGAACTTAGAACTACTTACACCTAACTAACCCAAGGACATCACACACATCCATGCCCGAGGCAGGATTCGAACGTGCGACAGTAGCGGTCGCTCGGTTCCAGACTGTAACGCCTAGAAACGCTCGGTCACCCGGGCCGGCCGCTCCAATTTTCATTTACAATGCATACAGCTATCTGTAAATGTACATAACACATTTTTTGATGTCTTCGTAAATGCCATTTTCGACTTTGTTATGTTGATTTGAAAATGGATCTCGCCCCAAATGTAGTCATCGAATGAAAAATAAAATATCTGAATCTTGGACTGGTTTTTAGCTCTGTTAATTCTTGTTCTGTGAATGCAGCGGATCGATTTTGGGAAACATCAATAAATTTACTTATTCTTGGTAGTGTATAAGGTTTGAAAATTAGTAACTTTAGAGCAAAGTACTCAAAACAGGGAGGGTGGGGGGGGGGAGTAATGGGGGAAGGACGATGAAATTTATGATTGAAAATCGAGTCGCCAGTACTGCAAGGTTGGGAAACACTGTCTTAGGATGGCCTATCATCCTTGTTCTAGCGAATATTTGCCAAATATTCTATTCCCTACTGATTATCATTTCTTGCGGTATCCGTCCACTTAACTTACACCATCCATCTGTAGTGCCACTCCCCACTGATTCTCATTTCTGACATTTTCTGTCCAGTTGAATTATAGCAGTCCTCTGTAACGCTACCTTCACTGATTCTCATTTCTTACAGTACCTTTCCACGTAAATTACAGCATCCTTCTGAAAAGCCACTCGTCACGAATTCTCATTTCTTACAGTTTACGACCATTTAAATTACAGCATCCCTGTGTAACGCTACCTCTCGCTAATTCTCATTTCTTGCGGCATCTCTCTACTTAAATTACATCATCCTTCTGTAATGCCACAGCTCAAACATTTCCACAGTCCTTTGTTGGTTTTCGCGCAGTCCATGATTCCCATACAGTGATGTGTTCCAAACCTACAGAAACTTTTAGTCAGTTCAGGGCCTGGTTTTGACACCGGTAGCCTCCATTTAGTGACGAACGCCCTCTTTGCCTCTGTTAGACTATTTATTACGTACTTCTTGCGTTACTCATCAAGTGTTTTTTGCCTCCCAATTAAGTAAATTTCTTTCACTTCGCCTGCAACCTAGACCCCAGTTTCGATGTTTACCACTATTCACACGTATGTTACTCCCCATTGCTATTGTCTCTCTTTGGTTTACTCTAATCTGATACTCATTAGACCTTTCATTCCTTTCAGTGAGCCTTGTAAATGTTCCTCATTTTCACTGAGAGCTATGAGACCAACTTCGAACAGGATAAGGGGCAGGGCGCTACAAAACCACGGCCTCCTTCTCCCCTCCCAGACGAAGGAGACGCTCTGCTCAAGCGCGGTGAGGTGCGTCATCTGGGCCACCTACTGCAGTACAGTTGCTGGATGCACCTCACACACAAGCAGATCTTTTTATAGTTGATTACAAGACCATTTCAGCCTAAATTTTCTGGAAAAGAAATCATTCAAGTGTCCATTATTCTCAGTCACCCCACAATATAACGGATTTTTATGGTTTTTTTGTAAAACTAACAAAGAATCTTACTGCAAATGATCTATTGATTCTTGAAGGACGTTTTCTGATGTTTTAAAAATATTCAGTCAGTATTAAGCTTCCCAAGCTAGGAGTTAAGCTTGATCTGCTCAAAACGAGGAATGTCGATGACGCAAGTCCTGCAGTCTGCAAATCTAATCTGACATAACAAAAACCAACCATTTTCCTTAATCTGTAGGTTAATTGCACAGCACGGAATAATAGCACAGTGTGAAATATGACAAAACAATAAAATATTGGACGTATGAAAAAAGATGTAGTTTTTTTGCCATGTGTTTTGGTGATTTTTTTGCAGTAACTAATGAATTAATTAAAATAAGAAGTTAACCTATTAATCATTGCAGACGTGCCCGAGGAATAATTCAGCCAAATTTCGTGAAGATATCTTTATCAGTGTGCCTGCAATCTATTCAGTCAGCTTGAGATACAGATCGATGTTGTCTAGGGCTGTTTAACCCTGGACAACAGCGATCTGTATGACGTAAAAATGATGTACGTTGACTGCTTCATTGGTTTTTTGCAGAAAATCGTAAAAATCGTTTATATTATAGGCTGACTGAAGAGAATGGGCCCTTAAATGGATGCGGAAAAAAAAACTAACGATAGCAATATCGTCAGCGACTCTCATCACTGACATCGTTTCATCCTGAATGTTAGTCCCATTGCTGAACCTTTTTATAATATCTTACATTGCTTCTTCGATGTACCTGATGAACAATTCTGCACTATCTCCTGTAGTGGTCCAAGTATACCCTCAACTGCTGTGATTCCCAAACAGTGTTCCTGCTGTTACCAGCTGTAATTTGTGTTATAACTCAAGCAGTCTTTCCCTTTTCTCATTCCCATTACCGAGCCCATATCCTCTCATAAATCCGTCTTCTGTTCCTTCCCCACTACAGCGTTCCAATCCCTCATCATTATTATATTTTCATCTCTCTTTACATACTTAGTCACGCATCCAGTGCCCACACATACTCCCTCTACTTTTTCATCTTATGCTTGTGACACTGTTGGCGTAGGACTGCTGCCTATTGTCATGAGAATAAACGTATTAGTGACTTGTCCGCAGTAACGCACTCTCTGCTTTACTTTCCCATTCACAAAAATTTCTACCCTTTTTTCTTTATTTTTATTGCTGTTCCTATTACCCTACATTCGTCTGAGTATAAATAAGAGAAATCAGGGATCGCACAGAAAAATTTAAGTGCTCGGTTTTCCCCCGTGCCGTTCGAGAGTGGAACTGTAGAGAGACAGCTTGAAGGTGGTTCATTGAACCCTCTGCCAGGCACTTTATTGTGAATAGCAGAGTAATCACGTAGATGCAAATGTAGATGTAGATTTCACTTCAGTAACAGGCCTCGATGGAACCTTCGCATTTCCCTTTCCAGGGTCTCTACCATATTCCGAATTCTGACATTGCACGTTCCGACGCCCAGAATGTTAACCTTTAGTGTAGTTAGTTTCCCAATCTTTTCATCCTAGTCTGTGTAGGTAGAACACAGTTAATGATAACCCTCTCTGGTGCTAACGTAGAGACCGGCGGAACGAAACCGGCGCATTTAAATGACGGCGGACATAATGAAGTGAACGAATAACCAAAATAAGTTCAGAGAGTAGAAAAATCGTCTTGAGCGTATAGAACACTCCAGTGACCAATCCAAATCACAAACGTAAATCAACAAGGTCAAGACTCTGCTATTCAGTGACGCGTAACAAAAGGCGCCAGTGATTAGCCGCTCTGCGGTGTATAGCGATAAACATTCGTCAGAGGGCGGTACCACCCCACGTGCTTGCAGCTGCGGCTGTACCACGCGCGCACGCAAGCCACGGATGTCGCCCGGAGCCCTAGTACCTCTGACGTGTTCTGCCTGTCGATGCTCGGGATAGGCGGGGAATGCGAATCACTGTCGGATACTAAAATCTCCTCTTTGGCAGTCCCCTCCCGGAGATCCGAATGGGGATTAATCGTGAATCTTTTGCCAGCGTATAGATCATCATGACACGTTTTGTAATTTCGACCCACAATTCTGAATTCAGGTGGTATATGTTTTTAACGGCCAGCCTTCTGCATCCTCACGCGTTAATCATTGCTGATTCTTCCGCCTTTCAGGGGCAGTTTTCTACCCAAAGGCCAGAAGGTGCCGCGAACTTCTATCAGCTGGGGGTCGGAACACATGCACGGTGTGTCGCTTGCACAGAGACAAATTTTTCACAGAGCCTGGGGCTCTTCAGGCAACAACAGGCGAGTACAGGCTCCCTAAGAATTTGTTTCCTGTCTAGCGCTGCAGCACAAAGTGCAGCAGTCCGTGATGATATATGTTACTAGGAATTACTCTTAATATACGATTAAGGTTAAATAAAACTGTTTCGGGTCATCTTCAGAGGGCAGATACATATGAACGTTTGGTGTAAGGATACCAGTTCTGCATAAATTGTTGCTTCCGGAACCTCTCATTACATCGACAGTTCTAAAATCCAACATGGATAAGATAATGTATTTTCCAAACTGCAAGAGACATTTATGTGATTTTGTGTGGTCTCCAGGGAACACCAAGAGGGGGCAGGCTCTTTTTGTCCCCCATTAAATTTCTTCACAATAGTTACATTATTTACAGGATTGCCAGCTCGTAGGTGTGCATTAATTGCCTTTCAATATATAGGGGAAGGCGGGGCAAGATGGGGTAGCTCACTTTAAACCCTTACAAAAGGGACAAAAATAAACAAATTCCGGTAGGTCTGATTATCATTTTTTTACTTAACCATTGAATTACAATAGCATGCAAAGAAACCTGCAAACTTGTTACATTTAGTTAGAAATATCTCGATTTGAAACATACACAACCAATTCCCCGTCTTACCCCATATGCGGGGTAAGATGGGGAACTAGTATGAATTCATCTCTAAAGCTTAAATAAGGACTGTAATAACGAAATTATGTGACGATAAGGTTACGAAACATGGTTGTGCGAATTGTGGAATCAGGTATTACGTTTTATTCAGGCCTCTTACTTTCACACAGTACACAAGTGTGGACAGCCTCGTCATCATCACTTTCTATCCCTGCACAAGTGTCGTGGGCCCAGCGTCCGCAGCTAATACACCGTATCCAGCCTCCTTCAGAGAAGTCATAGCAGTATAAACATTCTTCACTCTCGTCCTCGTTGTCATTCGACCTCAGTTTATTATCTCTTGAGCATGAAGGGGTGGTTAAGACGTCAGTAACGTTCGTCACTTTTTCGTTGTCATTATGTACTTTTGTCTGTATCCCAGGTTTATTATACGTCTTTGAGAAGAGTTTTCGTTTACATGCAGCACGTTTGGGGACTACTTTTTGTTTCATTTCTTCAGATAGTGCACTCCTATAAGGAGATTCGGTTACAACAACGGGTTTTCCACCCCTGTTAGATGGTTTCCTTTTGGTTTTTTTATCCACCCTTGGAATAGCTAACACCATTTCAGGATAACCTGAAAGTTAGACGAAACCGAGGCTTGATCGTCAGTTGTTTTACGTCTTCATAACATCTCTGGTATTTGGTCTTGCGTTTCTGTAACTTCAGATGCGTGACCTTGATGAATGTCTGTAGTTGAACAGGGAAGGTACTCACTTTCTTGAAACACATTTCTGTTTACAGGCCAAATGCCTGTTTTCCGAAACTCGTTCACTGCTGTGGACATTGTAGCTGAATGAATCAAGGCTTTGCCGAATAAACTTGCGATCTGATGCAGCGTAACAACTTTTCCAGGATGGGTGCGAAGCCACGATCTATCTTCGTAAAATTTACTGAGAGGTTTCATAAATGCCACGTCCAATGGTTGAAGACGGTGTGAGCAGTGTGGTGGCAAACATAGCAAGACAACCCCATTTTCGCGGGCCACATCCATCAGTTCTAAATTCTTGGTGTGCGTTTTGTGGCCATCCAATATGAGAAGTATTGGTCTTTCCTTTGACGCTCCAGTAAATGCAATAAATTTCTTAAACCAAGTCAAAAATAGTTATTTCGTCATCCAACCAGTTTCTTGGACTTCTGCCCAGGCACCAGGGGGCAGGCCAGTCTCAAACGCTTGTTGCGTTCGTTTTCGAGGATAAATTAACATAGGTGGTACGTAGCACCCCTGCGCTGAAACACAGATTTCTGCGGTCACAGTCTGGCCTCTTTCTGCTCCCACCTGTGTGCGCCCTTTCAAAGCAACCACCTTTGTGTGACGTTTTGGAATGACTGTTAAACCAGTCTCATCACAATTGAAAATTCTGTCTCCCGTAAACTTGAATGTGTCTAACTGACTTTCTAACAGATCGAAAAACCGATCTACAGCAACTCGATTAAACCCCATTGCTCGTGCAACTGATGTGGCCTCTGGTTTTCGTATTGTTAAGGTAGGATTTCGTGCAAGAAATCCATTTAACCAATCTTTTCCAGCAGATTTGGCTGCAGTATTAAATGGATGTTTGATGTTGTTTCGTTCAGATAGCTGAAAAACAAATTCACAAAGTTCTTTAAGTATTATGCCAAAATACTGTCCTTCCATCTGTGTTAAGTAGTCTTTAAGTTCTGCTTCTTGTTCTGGGGTAAACACACTAGTGATTGGTCCTAACTTTTTCACAACTGTATAGCCAGGATTAGCACGTTTCTTTGCCACATGTCGTTCAGTCGTTGTCTGTGGCACGTTGAACTGTCGAGCAGCCCTGAAAGAACCCATATGACCTTCTATAACAGCATTTACAGCGCCTTCCATTGACCCCAATGACCAATCTTGCCTAGACGTTTGTCGCCGATACTTGCGAACCATCTGAAATAAAACACGTGGAACGTACTATTGAGTCCATTCCAGGAAATCTATATTATAAACACCATATTTCCAATAGTCAGTCGTTATAGCATAGCAAGAATACTGACTTTGCACGTTTTGTGTATTTTTATTAACCATATAGCCTAAGGCATACTTTGTAGTTAATTAGGAAACGTTGGAATAACGAATAGCATTCTATTTACAATTGTATTCAACGTATAATGCACGTCTTAAAAACCCGCAGCGAGACGATAAGAACGTAATGGTTGGACAAATAGCAGGGGCAAGACGGGGAAGCTCCCCATCTTGCCCCACCCCGTGTTGCCCCCCCCCCCCCCACCATGCTATCAGGTTATGTTACGCCTACATGAACACTATTTAGTGAACATTGACTACTGACATAGCAGTTTACTGTTAATAAGATGTACTATTCAGTGCTATATATACAGTCTGGGCCCGGGTTCCCGGGTTCGATTCCCGGCGGGGTCAGGGATTTTCTCTGCCTCGTGATGGCTGGGTGTTGTGTGCTGTCCTTAGGTTAGTTAGGTTTAAGTAGTTCTAAGTTCTAGGGGACTGATGACCATAGATGTTAAGTCCCATAGTGCTCAGAGCCATTTGAACCATTTTTTTTTATACAGTCTGGACAGATGTTCATGAAACACATATTTTAGGACCTCGAAAGGCGTAAAACATTGCAAATCAGTACAACAATTGCACGTACTGTAAATAATTATATATATATATATATATATATATATATATATATATATATAATTTTAGTTTTTGTAGAACTGAATTGAGATGGACGGAAATATTTAAAAAATCAGTGAATTAACCATGATAAGGTGGCATCGGACATATACTTTGAGAATTTCGTCGCCGTAAGAAGGAGGTTCGTGGGCCACGTTATTTCTGAGCTAAAATGAGATAAATACTGAAAATACAGTTTACATATAATGTTGAAATTTTAGGATCATGGATTAAACAAATAATGAAATCACAATTAATCATAAGTATGATTACTGAAGTGCACTATGCTACTTACATTGGGAATACAATATTAATCACTAGTGATATGTTGATTATCCGCACGTCGGTATCTCGTCCGTGCGCAGTGGAAATTTCCTTATATAATCATTAATATGCGCGAGTATGCGCCCTGCAGTACGCAGTGACTTTTTATAAAATTAAAGAGTTTAAATTAGAGCGGCCAGTTTAACGCGCGAGGCTCTCCCTCGACTCCATTCCAGAACAGATAACAAAAAAATGGTTCAAATGGCTCTGAGCACTATGGGACTTAACATCTGTGGTCATCAGTCCCCTAGAACTTAGAACTACTTAAACCTAACTAACCTAAGGACATCACACACATCCATACCCGAGGCAGGATTCGAACCTGCGACCGTAGCAGTCGCGCGGTTCCGGACTGAGCGCCTTAACCGCGAGACCACCGCGGCCGGCAGAACAGATAACAGAAGAAGTCATTAACAAAAGACTAGACATCCTTTCTGTGTCTCACCAGCGATCACATGCGACCGCGCACAAGATAACTTGCATTGGCTTTCGTGCTTTATTAAACAGGATTCTCTGATTAAAATGGCTATGGCTAAAAATACAGATACCGCCACGGAACTAAGGTTCAGTAATGTCAACACACTGGGACCTGTGTATTGATAGTGTTGACGTAGCTATCCACAGATGGCAGCACTCTAACTGTAGCTTATAGCCCTTCCCCGTCTTACCACACCTCCCCGTCTTACCCCGCCTTCCCCTACATAATTTCCAGTGCTTGTGACTTTCCTTCATCACTATAATTTCTGTGTGTAGGCCACATAAGTTAGAAACGGTCTTACGTTACCGTCAATTTTGAGTGTTTTTAAAGACTTTGCGATAGTCTCTTCAGTTTTAATTTCTGAATTCTTTCTTCTTTTCCCATCGATATTTAAAATTAATCGGTCAAATTGGCATTCACAGTACTCTGCGTGTTCCCCAAGGCTTTTTCACTAAAGAGTAAACTTTTCGATGATCTTCTGATAGTAATGTGCTTATTCTTAGGTTCCACGCTTCAGATACGTTGTCAATGCGACAGCGCCTTCTACTGCAGTGCCACGTACTTCTCGGGATATGCTCGTTATTGAGCTATTGTCGCACACAATACTCGTAGAAGTACTGAAGATTTTGGCTATCCAGCTTTCTAGAGGAAGATTTGCTGAAGCTGAAGACATTCGTATGTGACAGCAAATCTCTTCATTTTCCGTAAACTCAGGAGCTAGGCCGCAGAACTGTACTTGTTTCCGCAAACATTGATTGCAATAATAATTGCAACCCGCAGGCTCTGTTTTAGTAAACAAACTTGTTTGCTGATTAGGCGACAGCAGTTTCCAAATCGATCACGAGAGGCACAGGGTTCCAATCCATCATCTTCCACTCAGTAGCTTTAAAAGACGATCAATGTTTCTTGCTTTTTTCGGTAGCAAAGCGTAGACAGCTGAAATAGTGCTTTTTCCTCCCAAGTACTTATAAGACGAAGAACAAAAAGAGCTTTCCAAACTGCTTGTTAACCCTCGAACATTCCGTTCACGAAGAATGATTCTCAGTTTAATAAACGTGTTATTCTCTTTTCTGTCGTTCGGTCCTATATTGTTATCTGCAAGTAAAAATTTGCTGCCATCGTTCATCAGTAAATTATTTTGTCGAAAGAATATTGCTCCAGTATCGATCGGATCTAGCGTAGGTTCCACATACTTTCGCCTAAAGTGACGATAAGGATGTTACTATCTCGTAGCTTGGGCCTATATTGAACAGCTGCTCAACTTCTACAGCGTAAATTGAAGAAATCGTAGCATGTATTGCTTTTGCACGCTGTATCGCGCTTACAGAATGTTTTCACACTTAATGTGCTGCATCTGGCTAGCTTCGCCTCAAAGTATGGTGTCGGGCGGGGTGCTTTAGTGGGGAAGCCGAACCTCACAATGACCGTCGGTTCGGTGTGGGGCGGCGGTGGGGTGGGTGGACTGCTGTGGCCAGTACTGGGGTTGTGGACCACTGCAGGCTGCGGCGGGCGAAGCCTCTCCGTCGTTTCTAGGTCCCCAGTTCAATACACAATACACACAACGGTCTTTTTAGTGGACAGACTTCCTTTGAACTTACTTTTTCTATGATTTACACAAGGCCAATATGTTACATTTTGGTTGTTGGTATGGTCCACAAAATACTGATGTCCGTTGTAAATCAATGAACACCTCCCTTTGTTGGTCTCGGTGTAATTCATCTCCACAACGCTAAGAACGCAGGACTCTGCTTGCCAGTCAGAGATCAACTGCAAAGTGAACTCCGGAAAAAAGCCACGCAGCACATCCGGTCTAGTCTGCTAATAAACATTTGCGTGGAGAGTGTTCGCAGAGCAGGAGGTGGAATTCTCGAGTAGCATGTGGCTCACAGGCCGGTATATTCTGTTGTGTCTAGGAATTCTGCATACTCGGTTCGATAGACAAACAGTCAAACAACTCGTTCAAAATGGTTCAAATGGCTCTGAGCACTATGGGACTTAACATCTGTGGTCATCAGTCCCCTAGAACTTAGAACTACTTAAACCTAACTGACCTAAGGACATCACACACATCCATGCCCAAGGCAGGATTCGAACCTGCGACCGTAGCGGTCACGCGGTTCCAGACTGAAGCGCCTAGAACCGCACGGTCACACCGGCCGGCAAACAACTCGTATTAATGAGTTTTATTACAACAAGACAAGTATAAATACTCAACTTTGATCTGAGAATTCTTGTAGTCCTTTATAAGTGATGACCCACAAGTGCAATTACACAGATGTGTCGCAAGCAAAGGGCGAGGTACAAAATAATGTCTTCTTAAGAACAGACAAACACAAGAAACACTTCTGGTCCTAGCGACCGCTTTTAATAAATGTCTGTCAACTGAACTGCAGTCACTGCTGATCTCTAACTGTGCTACGTAGAGATTGCTAATGAAAATGCTACGATGCGTCGGCTAACGAATAGCTAACGTAGAAGCTGCTATCGAAGCGCCCGGCACAGGTCGGTTGCGGCGCTTGTCTTCACCTAGGGGCCGCTGCTGTCGCGTTGTCATCCTGGAGCGAGGTAGGTCAGCTGACCTCTTCTCACAGCCTTCTCTTCTCTGTCGTTCCCGACCAGCGTGGCGGCGCCTACGTTACGTCGTAACATATTTTACTTCTGGGACAGCCTTTCCCAAGGCACTACTGCCTAGCATTTGGGCCCCATGGAAATATCAGCCCGTTCCATCTCGGTGCAAGTGTCACAAACTCATCAGCTCCTACACCCTCTTTGGCATGAGCGTTGGTAGAAATTTCCTGTATGAGAAGTGTCCAGGTGATGATTTAAATTCATAATTTAAGCAGTGGTTGGAAGTGAACCTTGCTCCTGCGACTCGCTGACGAGTAGACATACACGTTGCCCCTGGACTACGGTGTGCTAGTGAGGAATCAAGATCGTAAAAGGCTGCCAGAAGCTGGAACCCAGGTAAAAAATGTTTTCACTATAGTTCCAAAGGAGACAAAGCGAATTCTGTACTGAAATTCACACAGTTCAGCAACAACCTGCTAAGTAGATATAATGTTGCAATATACAATGAAGCGCCAAAGAAAATGGTATAGGCATTCGTATTCAAATACAGAGATACGGAAACAGGCAGAACACGGCGCTGCAATCAGTTACGCCTGTATAAGACAACAAGTGTCTGACGCAGTTGTTAGGTCGGTTACTGCTGCTACAATGGCAGGTTATCAAAATTTAAGTCAGCTTGAACGTGGTGTTATAGTCGGCGCACGAGCGATGGGACACAACATCTCCGAGGTAGCGATGAACTGGGGATTTTCCCGTACGGCCATTTCATGAGTGTATCGTGAATATCAGGAAACCGGTAAAACATTAAATCTCCGACATTGCTGCTGCCGGGAAAAAAAATCCTGCAAGAACAGGATCAACGACGACTGAAGAGGATCGTTCAGTTTGACGGAAGTGCAACTCTTCCGCAAACTGCTGCAGATTTCAATGCTGGGTCGTCAGCAAGTGTCAGCGTGAGAACCATTCAACGAAACATCATCGACATGGCCTTTCGGAGCCGAAAGCGCACCCTTGTACCATTGATGAGTGCACGATACAAACCTTTACACCTCACCTGGGCCCTTCAACACCGACATTGGGCTGTTGATGACTGGAAACATGTTGCCTGGTCGTACGAGTCTTGTCTCAAATTGTATCTAGCGGATGAAGCTGTACGGGTATGGAGACAACCTCATGAATCCGTGGACCTTGCATGTCAGCAGAGGACTGTTCAAGCTGGTGGAGGCTCTATAATGTTGTGGGGCGTGTGCAGCTGGAGTGATATGGAACGCCTGACACGTCTAGATACGACTTTGACAGCTGACACGTACGTAAGCATCATGTCTGATCGCCGGCATCCATCCTGTTGTAACCGCGGCCGGAACGGTCGCGGGGTGGCCGAGAACGAAGCTCGGCGGGACCAAACCGAGAGCGGCCCGCGAACAAACCAACGAGCGGAAAGGACGGACACGAGACATCGACGGACGATCGAGCAAGACCTTACGAGGACAACACACGCTAAGCAACGGGGCGACAGAGACAACGAAACGAATACAAGAAGTCCACTAGTAACGAAAACAACGAACGGTAAACACGCTGTCTGTTGTCGAGGCGATGTGTCAAAAGACGCACGGAGAGATTAGACTGACTGGCTAAGCTTTTTTTTTTTTCCTTTATTGATTTTCAATTCCCCCCGAAGGGGGGCGGGCTGGCAGCAGCTTAGTACGCTGCTCTACAGCCTACAGACATTTTTTAAAAAAACGGAAGAAGAAAAGAAACAAGAAAAACAGGCGATAAAACGGTGACGTAAAGTGTAAAATGGCGGAAAAATGCGGAAAGTTAAAACAGAAAGCAAAAGGGGTTGGCAATGTTAATAAAAGACACAGGAATCAGACAAGTAACATAGTACACACACAATTAAAAAAACATGGCGACGGTCTGGTTTCTGTCCGCAAGAGATAAAAAGCACACCTAGCGACAGTATGATGGTCGTTTGCAACACTTCCAAAAAAAACACAACACGGAACACTCACTGTAAAACACTCACTGTAAAACACTGCACGAAAATGGCGGCACAAAGATGACACTCCTGAACCAAAGGCAGATGGGGGGGGGGGGGACCTGGAGGAGGGGGAAGAACAAGGAGGGAGGAAAAACACGAAAAGGGGGGGGGGAACCAAGGAGGAAGAGGACTAATGAAGGGGGAGAGGGGCAGGGCAGACACGAGAGGGAATGAGAGGAGGCAGAGGAGGGAAATGCAAAAGGACTCGGGGGAGAGAAGGGAGCAGAGAGAGGGGAGGTGGGGAGAAAAGAGGATGGAAGGGGGGGGGGAGAGGGAGCCCGGGAAAAGGACAGAGGAAAGGAGGGGGGGATTGAGGATCAGAGTTGATAGGAGGGATAAATGGAGGGAGAGAGGGCATCATCTGGGAGGGGGAGTTGATGGAAGCCACCTTGGGAAAGGAGATGGAGGGTGTAGAGATGGAGGGTAGGGGGGACACAACGGTGTGAAGACGTGGCAGGGGGCGGGGATGGGAGAGCAGCAACCACTGGCTGAGCGAGAGGCAGGGGCTTAAATACATGATCGGGATCGCCGCTATTGGCCGCTGGGACCACGTGTTCCACTGTGGCGCCCCCACATGCCGTCTGGAGCGGATTCACGTTCCGCAGCTCTCGGTACCAGACATCCATTCATTCCGACGGACTTGGGCAATTCCAGCAGGACAGTGCGACACCCCACACGTCCATAATTGCTACATAGTAGCACCAGGAACACTTTTCTGAGTTTAAACACTTGCGCTGGGCACCAGACTCCCCATACATTATTGAGCATAGCTCTGATGCCTTGCAACGTGCTGTTCAGAAGAGATCACCGCTTCGTATTTTTACAAGTTTATGGACAGCCCCACAGGATTCATGGTGTCAGTGCCCTCCAAGCACTACTTCAAACATTAGTCGAGTCCATGCCACGTCGTGTTGCGGCACTTCTGCGTGCTCACGGGAGCCCTACACGATATTTGGCAGGTGTATCAGTTTCTTCGGCTCTTCAGTGTAATTCAGTAATATAATGTAGTGCATCGTGCAAGTAAGACTGGACAAATGTACCCCTGCACAAATATTTGCAAATGATTTTGCTGGTCAGATATTTAAACTGAACTGAGGAAGAAGTCAGAGCTGTTAATATTTCGCTCTGGTTAGTATGATGGGTAAAAGACAAAATTCGCTTGCCCAACTGTGCAATGAAGCGCTTCTGATTCAAAAAACTCCCATCGCCTCAACCATAATTAAAATACCTGCAAAGTGGCATCTCGGTTTTTCCTATAGACTGCACCATTGCTTGTACGTCTTAGAAAGGTTTGTGAGATCTGGGATGTACAAAGTGCAATACATCATTTGCATACAGGCAAAAAAGTGATTCCTCTGGCACTCCTCATAATTTAATTTTCGGTTAAGAGAAACACGTACCCGATAAGGAGCTAACTGCACTCAGCAATTTAGGAACGGGAACCGGATCCGCCCCGCAGAACGGCATGTGGTTTCGCGGTAAGGCAGCGACCTACAGTTTAGCCGGTACTGCGAGATTCGCGGTAATCCAGCCGCACCTGTCTCCCGCATAACTGCAGGTCACACGTGTGGCGCTGTGGTCTGCCACCATTCCGGGAAGCAGCCAATTGGCGACGCCCACAGCGCGTGACTCACTGTCAGGCGCGGCGAGGCTCCACTGACGTCACAGCCCACACCGGTCCAGCGCAACGCAGCCTCCCTCGGAATTCTTCCTCCTCGCGCGTCCATCTGTTTCCCCCGAATTCCGGAGGGCCTCTCCCCGCCACAACACAAAGCCACTCAACCATGCGTGCGTACACAACAGTAGCAAACGAAGCAACAGTGTCTAAAGACCCCGTGAACGATCAAACATTTTGTCAAACGTAACTATGCTTGCCAAATATTTCACCGTGTACGGGGCAGTTACACGTGTTTGTCAAGCATAGATTTTGTTTGACGTGTTTGAGAGAAATTTTGATTGACAGAAAGTTTGACAAGATGGCGGATGTTGTTTGTGATCTCGTTTCGCCGCATGTGTTTATTGAAAAATTGTTTTATTACGATCTATCTCACTGTATCGTGAGTTTCGACTACTATGAAAACTACGAACAAGTATAAAAACAAAAAAGTACAGACAGTTATCAAAATAGTAGAGGTACCACATCTTTCCTAGCCATATGTTGCGCATGAAGACGTTATGAACAAAATCAGTATCTTATGCATGAGTGAAATACAAGCGGAGTGGAATCAAAGAAAAGAAATCGAAGTTCTCTGGTTCTTCCACGGACGATGTGTGTCCTATATTTCCACGTTACGTTATTTTAATGACCTGTCGTAAGAGGACCAAGCTGAAGAGAATAAATTTTCACATACTTGTCTCTTCTTTTTCAATGTGACAGTGACGTAATGCTAAACAAGTTGTTACGCGTTTCACGGTCCATCCGCAGAAAGTTGATGTAATCATCGGTTTCTCAGAACAATTTTTCCTTGAGTGTATTTTCATAGGTAAAGCTATCATTTTATGCTATTACCAGGGTATCGTCTTCTTCTTCTTCAAACAAAGTCCCAAAAGGAATTCCAGGACTGCTTTGTCTGTCTTGTGGCAGTACTGACTACGCTCAAAATACTCACGAACACGAATAGCGTCTGCTTCAAAGTGGGGTTAAACTGACAAAAACACTGTTTGAACGTATACGGGCTCACTTGGCAAATCCGTGGAAAGATAAGAGCGATTTTGTCAAACACGCTTGATCCTTTACAGGGGACTTAATGATTGCTTCATCCGTATGATACAGCGTTATGGTGTCTACGACTGTTGATTATTACAAACAAAACAGTTTTTATGTCAGACACTTGTTTATTTTGCCACCACTCGCATCGATGGTTCGCACCATCATCTCCAGGTTTACTTACATGGCTGGTGTTGGTGAAAACACGTCTGTTTTCTTCACCAATACCACCTCTACCTGAGGATGAGGGCGCGAACCACTGAAAAGTGTAGTGGCAAAATGAACAAATGACTGACGCAGCAACTGTTTTATTTGTATAACAGCGTCCAAGTCCGCGCTATGAAAACAGAAGAATAAGAATGCAAACTCTCCTTAAACAAGAACAAAAAGAACACGTCGAGACACAAAGGAATTGAAGACGTTAGCTGCCAGTGGGCGCTGATGTGTATCCGTGGGGGAAGAAAAATTTGTCCCAGGCCAGGACTCGAACCAGGGTCTTCTGCTTCCTGGGCAGATCCGCTCGCAGTGCTCACACGGACTACATGAGCACGCCTCCCGTCAGACCCAAATTACTCAGCTTATACGACACTCTACTGATGTAGGGCCTCTGCTCATTAGCCCCATTACTCGCGCCATTTCGCCAATTCCCGTAAGAGTTCGAGCCTGGTGTGCATCTGCACTTTAAGGGATCATTGGCCGTCATCATCGTAATTATACATGCAGTGCGGTTCTTTCGAACACGTCCGAAAAAACAGACACCACACACATTCTTATAATATGGATCAGCCCTGTGGCTTAACTCTAAACCTCGAGTGGAGGCAGCTCCGAAACAAAACAGAAAACAACATGTAAATTCTGTGACAAAATACAATAACACAACTCAAGTGAAAAAAAGGAGGAAAACACGCAAAGGAGAACGAAATTGTGACATCACACAAATATATGAGCACGTTCCGCGTGGAAAAGTGCAGCGGATAACACGCCACGCGAATCCTTTTCCAACTACCGTCTGCAAACCTCTTTGCTAACCCACAAGCACACACGCACATACACATACAAGCAACGCTGCTCTCACGTATTTACACATGCCGCACACTATGTCTGCAATCATACCTCACTAAGTCACTCACTACATCCACCAACCATCTGTTTCTTTTATTGTATAATTACAATTTCAAGTACGCTGCGAAATTTGATTAATTTCATTTTTACAATAGGCCAGTTTCGGCTAAATTGCCATCATCAGGCTGTCTGTAAGTAAATGGAACATAATTCTGGCAGGTTGTTTCTAGTTTTATAGATAATTATTAAACGTATTTCATTGTAAATTTTTACGTATGTCTGATGGTTCTCACATGCATGCGATATCGGTGGTTCCGTCACTGTCTCTTTGGTTGTTAATTACGTTCGTTTGGTGTTATTGCGATAATGTGTGTGTGGTCTTCAGTCCTGAGGCTGGTTTGATGCAGGTCTCCATGCTACTCTATTCTGTGCAAGCTTCTTCATCTCCCAGTACCTACTGCATCTTAACTCCTTCTGAATTTTGGTCTCCCTCTACGATTTTTACCCTCCACGCTGTCCTCCGATACTAAATTGGTGGTCCCTTGATGCCTCAGAATATGTACTACCAACCGATCCCTTCTTCTAGTCAGGTTCTGCCACAAATTTCCCTTCTCCACAATTCTATTCAATACCTCCTCATTAGTTATGTGATCTACCCATCTAAACTTCAGCATTCTTCTGTAGCACCACATTTCAAAAGCTTCTATTCTCTTCTTGTCTGTACTATTTATCTTCCACGTTTCACTTCCATTCATGGCTACACTTCATACAAATACTTTCAGAAACGACTTAAATCTATACTCGTTTTAACAAATTTCTCTTCTTCAGAAGCGCTTTCCTTGCCATTGCCAGTCTACATTTTATATCCTCTCTACTTCGACCATCATTAGTTATTTTGCTCCCCAAATAGCAAAACTCATTTTTTACTTTAAGCGTCTCATTTCCTAATCTAATTCCCGCAGCATCACCCGATTTAATTCGACTATATTCCATTATCCTCGTTTTGCTTTTGTTGACACTCATCTTATATCCTCCTTTCAAGACACTGTCCATTCTGTTCAGCTGCTCTCCCAGGTCCTTTGCTGTCTCTGACAGAATTACAATATCATCGGCGAAGCTCTAAGTTTTTATTTTTTCTCCATGAATTTTAATTCACACTCTGAAATTTTCTTTTGTATCCTTTACTGCTGGCTCAATATACAGAATAATTAACAGCGGGGATAGGCTACAACCCTGTCTCATACCCTTCCAGACCACTGCTTCCCTTTCATGCTCCTCGACTCTTATAACAAATTGTAAATAGCCTTTCGCTCCCTGTATTTTACCCCTGATACCTTCAGAATTTGAAAGAGAGTGTTCCAGTCAACATTGTCAAAGTTGGTTTGCCTTTCCTCAATCTACTTCCTAGTATAAGCCGTAGGGTCAGTATTGCCTCACATGTTCCCATATTTCTACGGAATCCAAACTGATCTTCCCCGAGGTCGGCTTCTACCAGTCTTTCCATTCGTCTGTAAAGAATTCGTGTTAGTATTTTGCAGCCGTGGCTTATTAAACTGATAGTTCGGTAATTTTCATGTCTGTCAACACCTGCTTTCTTTGGGATTGGAATTATTATATTCTTCTTGAAGTCTAAGGGTATTTCGCCTGTCTCATACATCTTGCTCACCAGATGGTAGAGTTTTATCAGGACTGGCTCTCCCAAGGCTATCAGTAGTTCTAATGGAATGTTGTCTATTCCCTGGGCCTTGTTTTTGACTTAGGTCTTTCAGTACTGTGTCAAACTCTTCACACATTATCATATCTCCCATTTCATCTTCTTCTACCTCCTCTCCCATTTCCATAATATTGTCCTCAAGTACATCGCCCTTGTATAGACTCCTTCCACCTTTCTGCTTTCCCTTGTTTGCTTAGAACTGGGTTTCCATCTGAGCTCTTGAAATTCATGGAAGTGGTTCTTTTTTCTCCAAAGGTCTCTTTAATTTTCCTGTAGGCAGTATCTATCTTACCCCTAGTGATATATGCCTCTACATCCTTACATTTGTCCTTTAGCCATCCCTGCTTAGCCATTTTGCACTTACTGTCGATCTCATTTTTGAGACGTTTGTATTCCTTTTTGCCTGCTTCATTTACTGCACTTTTGTATTTTCTCCTTTCATCACTTAAATTCAATATCTCTTCTGTTATCCAAGGATTTCTACTAGCCCTCGCCTTTTTACCTACTTGATCCTCTTCTGCCTTCACTATTTCAACTCTCAAAGCTACTCATTCTTCCTTCTTCTGTATTTATTTCCCCCATTCTTGTCGATCATTTCCTAATCCTATCCCTGAAACTATGTACTACCTCTGGTTCTGTCAGTTTATCCTGGTCCCATCTCCCTAAATTCCCACTTTTTGCGGTTTCTTCAGCTTTAATCTACAGTTCGTAATCAATAGATTGTGGTCAGGGGCCACATCTACCCATGGAATAATAATGATTAGTTATCTCCTTATCTGACTTATTACTTTATCTAGCTGTCAGATTATATTCGTTATATCAGTATTTTCGTAACAGTTTATTTGACGGATAATGCAGCAATATTGTATGGTTGCATGCATGTCTTTTTGTCACAGCCGCTTGTATCTATTGATTTTTTTTGCTGTTATACCTCTTATTTTTTTGTGCATCCGGAATAGAGAGAGAGAGAGAGAGAGAGAGAGAGAGAGAGAGAGAGAGAGAAAGAGAGAGGAAAAGATATATAGCTGTAGATATAACTCAAAGAAAAAGAAAAACGACAATGATAAACAGAACTGCCTGTCACCATATAAAATCCCTGGATTATCTGTCAAATAAGGTGTCACGAAAATACTGAACTAAAAAAAAAAGCCGGTCGCTGTGGCCGAGCTGTTCTAGCTGCTACGGTCGCAGGCTCGAATACTGCCTCGGGCATGGATGTGTGTAGTGCTTTGGTTAGTTAGGTTTAGGTAGTTCTAAGTCTAGGGGACTGATGACCTCAGATGTTAAGTCCCATAGTGCTTAGAGCCATTTGAACCATTTTTAAAAAAATAGAATCTGATAACTACATAAAGTAATAAGTCAGATAAACAACCATTATACTCCAACAACACCAATCGAACGTAACGAGCAAGCAAACAGACAGTGACAGAACCACCAATATCGCTTGCATGTCAGAACCATCAGACGTACGTAAAAATTAATAATGAAATACATTTAATAATTACTCATAAAATTAGAAACAATGTACCAGAATTATATACCGTTTACTGACAGATAACCTGATGACGGCAATTCAGTCGAAATACGCCATTATACAACCGGTGGTTGTCCATATCCGCAACTGCGAATGCATTTCATGCAGGGGCCCTCTGCTCGTCGAGTTCCTCGAACGTGGAATCACAGTAACGGGCGGCGCCATGAAGACATTTTGCAGAAACTACGCGGCATGAAGTCGAAACGCCTGCGAATGCTGTCGGACGGAATCATCCAGTTGCAGGATACCATCAGCCCCCACACTGCCAAATGGACGAAGGCTGTACTTCAGCCATTTGATTGCGAAACACTGCAGCATCCTCCTCAGACCCAGGACCTTCCACTATGTGATCATTGGTGACCTAAAAAAGAACATGCGTGGACGTTGGTTTCAGACGGATGAGGAAGTGCAAGAGTGGGTTCTCATGCTGATCCGTCAACGGCCGACCATGTTCTACGAAACAGGAATCGATGGCCTCGTCTCCCAGTGGGGTAAATGTGTTAACGAGTGTGGTTATTACCTTTGAATGGAACCATTCTATGATCCTGGGTTTTATTTGACTGTCCCTCATATTATGTGCTCTGTATGATATTAAACGTTTTTTATTTAACAGCTACGCAATAAATTTTTATTTGTGTGATAGGTACACCATATGGTACTAACAAAAAAGTAGCTTTAGTGCAGTGCGCGATTGCCAGGAGAAACAATACAAGATGATGAGGTATTAGGAAGGAAGACTGGAGTTAAAGATTCCGACTATGACGAAGTAATTGGAGACGGTCCACATTCTCGGGTTGGGAAAGGAAATGATCTGTGTCCTTGCGAAGAATCGATGCAAGTGTTCGTCTTAAGAGATTCAGGGAACAGAACCCTATATCGAGAGTTCGAGGTGAATGGGTGAACCCGTCTCCTCTCGATTACACTTCCGTACAACCTCATTTGGTTACAACAATGCAGCACATATAGTATTGTGCAAGAAGCGGATGACACACACACAGTAAACTTACTGCGACATGTCTGTAGGAAAATCGAGCTGGCCTCTCCACCCACTGAACTGAAGATATTCCTCTGTGAGAACAGCCCCGTTTGTGAGGGAGTAACATGTCAAAAGGAGAAACCACAACTTAATGAGCGACGTGCCCTGCTAGCTAATGACCAGCCCGACTCCGCAGTGTGGTGTCACCACCAGACACCACACTTGCTAGGTGGTAGCCTCTAAATCGGCCGCGGTCCGGTAGTATACGTCGGACCCGCGTGTCGTCACTATCAGTGATTGCAAACCGAGCGCCGCCACACGGCAGGTCTAGAGAGACGTCCTAGCACTCGCCCCAGTTGTACAGCCGACTTTGCTAGCGATGGATCACTGACAAATTACGCTCTCATTTGCCGAGACGATAGTTAGCATAGCCTTCAGCTACGTCATTTGCTACGACCTAGCAAGGCGCCATTATCAATTGCTATTTATCTTGTGATGAGCGTAATTTGTCAGTGAACCATCGCTAGCAAAGTCGGCTGTACAACCGGGGCGAGTGCTAGGAAGTCTTTCTACACCTGCCGTGTGGCGGCGCTCGGTCTGCAAACACTGATAGTGGCGACACGCGGGTCCGACGTATACTAACGGACCGCGACCGATTTAAAGGCTACCACGTAGCAAGTGTGGTGTCTGGCGGTGACACCACAGAGGATAACCTAATATGAGGCAATATTCATTTAGTTTGGTGGACTGCCTTTCAAATACGGTTTTTTTTGTGTTTAGATAATCACTCACTTTGTTCAAATGGTTCAAATGGCTCTGAGCACTATGGGACTTAACATCTGTGGTCATCAGTCCCCTAGACTTAGAACTACCTAAACCTAACTAACCAAAGCACTACACACATCCATGCCCGAGGCAGGATTCGAACCCGCGACCGTAGCGATCGCGCGGTTCCAGACTGAAGCGCATAGAACCGCACGGCCTCACCGGTCGGCTCACTTTGTTCATATGAAATGGCTGTCTTTTTGTGATGTGTTCTGTTGCCTCCATTGCTAAGGCTTCTTGGATCTCGCTAACCAGTGTTTATAAATTTGGAAAGGACGCTTAAAACACGTCACTTCAATAAACTCTACTGTGTAGTAGAGACAATATGGCGATCAGAACAAAGCTTGTTTCAGTTCAGCTATCGATGAGTTGATCCTGCTGTTATCCGTCAGTTGCTCAATAGAGTAGACTGTAAAGATGTGTTTCAAATTTCCTTTGCGTGTTTCTAAAAGCTGCTTACCAAATCAAAGGTTACATACAAATGGGGGTAACATAACACACCACAAGAAGGCAGGCATTTCATATGAAAAAAGTTATCTTTCTGTTTCTCCGCAAGGGTATAAAACAACTTTGATATCCTTGTGTACTTCTGTCAATTTTTTTTCCCTCAATATAGTCAGAGGATAACGTTTGTACCTCGAGACATGTCCTTTTGTTAAATAATCTACGCAATCCAGCGGTCACAGAAGAACTTTTCTTTTCTTTGATATAGTTTCGATCGATTAACATTCGATGTTGTTGTTGTTGTTGTTGTTGTTGTTGTTGTGGTCTTCAGTCCTGAGACTGGTTTGATGCAGCTCTCCATGCTACTCTATCCTGTGCAAGATTCTTCATCTCCCAGTACCTACTGCAACCTACATCCTTTTGAATCTGCTTGGTGTATTCATCTCTTGGTCTCCCTCTACGATTTTTACCCTCCACGCTGTCCTCCGATACTAAATTGGTGATCCCTTGATGCCTCAGAACATGTCCTACTAACCGATCCCTGATCCCTTCTTCTAGTCAAGTTGTGCCACAAACTTCTCTTCTCCCCAATTCTATTCAATACCTCCTCATTAGTTATGTGATCTACCCATCTAATCTGCAGCATTCTTCTGTAGCACCACATTTCGAAAGCTTCTATTCTCTTCTTGTCCAAACTATTTATCATCCATGTTTCACTTCCATACATGGCTACACTCCATACAAATACTTTCAGAAATGACTTCCTGATACTCAAATCTATATTCGATGGTAACAAATTTCTCTTCTTCAGAAACGCTTTCCTTGCCATTGCCAGTCTACATTTTATATCCTCTCTACTTCGACCATCAACAGTTATTTTGGTCCCCAAATAGCAAAACTCCTTTACTACTTTAAGTGTCTCATTTCCTAATCTAATTCCCTCAGCATCACCCGACGTAATTCGACTACATTCCATTATCCTCGTTTTGCTTTTGTTGATGTTCATCTTATATCCTCCTTTCAAGACACTATCCATTCCGTTCAACTGCTCTTCCAAGTCCTTTGCTGTCTCTGACAGAATTACAATGTCATCAGCAAACCTCAAAGTTTTTATTACTTCTCCATGGATTTTAATACCTACTCCGAATTCTTCTTTTCTTTCCTTTACTGCTTGCTCAATATACAGAATACTTAACAGCGGGGATAGGCTACAACCCTGTCTCACACCCTTCCAAACCACTGCTTCCCTTTCATGCTCCTCGACTCTTATAACAAATTGTAAATAGCCTTTGGCTCCCTGTATTTTACCCCTGGCACCTTCAGAATTTGAAAGAGAGTATTCCAGTCAACATTGTTAAACGCTTTCTCTAAGTCTACAAAGGCTAGAAACGTAGGTTCGATTTTCCTTAATCTAGCTTGTAAGATAAGTCAATAGCACTTTAAAATGAAATCGTTTTGAGATTCCATGCCTCTGGTTACACTTTCTGCAGGCGGTGGACAAAAACACTGAAACATCAAAAACGCAACACAATACTCTGGCTAATACGGTATAGTTATATCGTTGGGATTCAAAACAGCTTGCAGGCGTCTTGGAATGGGTAAGTACAGGTCCTGTATGGTTGAGAAGGGAGTCTTATACCATTTTCGCCGCAAAATAGTGACACGTTTACGTAACGATGATGGAGGTGGATAGCGATTACGCAGACATTTCTCAGGACTAGACCACCAAGGCTCAATAATATTGAGATCTGGTGCCTATGATGAACAAGGGAGATACGATAATTCATCCTTGTGCTGACGAAACCAGTTCTGGGCGATGCGAGCTGTGTGAACAGGAGCCCTCTTGTCTTGGAACACCGTCACCGTTAGAGAACAAACACTGTAAAATGGGATGGAGCTCAGCCAATATGACCATGTAAACGTCGATAATAATACGACCTTGCAGCGTGACCATGGTGCCCATGCAATACTACCCTTTTGCTACCCACATTATCACCGAACCCACGCCGCGCTTCGCTGTCGGGACGTAAACTCGACCAGAAGTTGGAAACAGTGTGTAACAAGGTTCATCCCACCAAACGACTTTATTCCACTGCTCCAGAGCTCGCATTTTATGGCTTCGGCACAATGTTTCCAGTTACGGGCATTTGCTTCACTGATGATTAGTTTTGGAATTCCAGTTTGCCCTCCAGTTCTCTGCTTCTCGAGCTCCTTTCGTGTTGTTTTGGTGCCCTGGAGCTCCTTTCGTGTTGTTTTGGTGCCAGAGACCGTTCGCGGGTGCGACATTCACTTCCACAGTGATATTTGCAGCTGTTTTCGTCGCTCTCCTCTTCAGTGACCGTTCGTCGCGACCACTCAACACACAATTTCGTCCTCGGTGTGACTCAATGGATGACGTTTCTCCGTTTTCCCTGTACTCGGTGCAGATCTTCGAAATGGTGCCATATCAAACACTAAACATTTCTGTATGTTGTTGTGGTCTTCAGTCCAGAGACTGGTTTGGTGCAGCTCTCCATGCTACTCCATCCTGTGCAAGGTTCTTCATCTCATAGTACCTACTGCAACCTACATCCTTCTGAATCTGTTTAGTGTATTCATCTCTTGGTCCCCCTCTACGATTTTTACCCTCCACGCTGCCCTCAAATACTAAATTGGTGATCCCTTGATGCCTCAGAATATGCCCTACTAACCGATCCCTTTTTCTAGTCATGCCACAAATTTCTCGTCTCTCCAATTCTATTCAATATCTCCTCATTAGGTATGTGATCTACTCATCTAATCTTCAGCATTCTTCTGTAGCACCACATTTCTAAAGCTCCTATTCTGTTCTTGTCTAAACTATTTATCGTCCACGTTTCACTTCCATACATGGCTACCCTCCATATAAATACTTTCAGAAACGACTTCCTGACACGTAAATCTAAACTCGATGTTCACAAGTTTCTCTTCTTCAGAAACGCTTTCCCTGCCATTTTATATCCTCTCTACTTCGACCATCATCAGTAAGATAATGTACGAAAATGAAATACTTGCCCGCATCTCGTGGTCGTGCGGTAGCGTTCTCGCTTCCCACGCCCGGGTTCCCGGGTTCGATTCCCGGCGGGGTCAGGGATTTTCTCTGCCTCGTGATGGCTGGGTGTCGTGTGCTGTCCTTAGGTTAGTTAGGTTTAAGTAGTTCTAAGTTCTAGGGGACTGATGACCATAGATGTTAAGTCCCATAGTGCTCAGAGCCATAGATAGATAATGAAATACTTACAGCCGTCCTTATGGTGTCATATATTGTATGGTACCAGTTTCGGTGCTTCAATGCGTAATCTTCAGGCCTTAGCAGGTAGTTTGGCGTTAGCACCATTTGTGTATATGATGCATCAGTGGCCAAGAGCTACAACTTGTTTCCGCAGACTACCTGCAACCGCATTGTTGTCTCTCCAACCATCAACTATCAACTGAGTCAGTTGGTTGGAGAAACAACAATGCGGTTACAGACTGTTTGTGCAAACCAGTTGTAGATGTTGGCCACTGATGCATCTTGTATACGGATGGTGTTAACTCCATAGCATCTGCTAAATCCTGAAGATGGTGCACTGAAGCACCGGAACTGGTAGCCATACAATGAAGGACATCATAGGGACGGCTGTAGGTATTTCATTTGCTTACAAAAGTAAGCGGCCGAAGTCCCCAAGACCTCCAATCACAAGAATGGACATACAAATCCATACATTTCGGCTACCTTGGTAACGGAAGCAACCACAGTGTATCAACAATGTGCCCACCATGAATTCACTTATTTCCAAGATAGGGCTCTCACAACTCCACGGAACATCGTTCTGACCAAGACTGACTCTTGCAACGTTTTGCAGACGCTGCACACGTGCCGTTCCTAGTGAACTGTAGACTTGACTAGGATCTGCATTTACTTTCAATTAAGCCCCATGGTACTCAGAGCCATTTACTTTCAAGAATGCATTTCTCCCGTTGTTTTCCATATTTTTGCCCAACTCCTGTACTAGCCAATATCCATTATATGTTCTTCTCACTTTCCAATATTGAATGAATCCGTTTGTCTGTTTGGCAGGACACGTCACGAGTTCAGGGGGTGTGGGTGGCAGGGGGTGTGGGTGGCAGGGGGTGTGGGCGGCAGGGGATGTGGGCGGCAGAGGGTTGTAGGTGGCGGCAGCATCCCTTTCTTGCTCCTTCCTTGTTCAAGCAAGAACGATATCGAGGCGTGCTTTCATATCTAAACGTCTGCACTCCATTGCTGCAGGAAACAAACACCTGTGCTCAAACACTATGCACACGAAACCAACTGTTGAGCCAGAAGAGGAAGTTTTAGTTGCCCTCGCAACTCTCTGACGCTGTTGTCTCGAGAGGTTCGTACACATACATCGACAAATAGACAAGCTGTGTTAACGGAAACATCACAAATGCCACACCTTGCTGACCTTTATTTATAGAATATTCCATCGATACATTCAATGTTTGCACCGAAATCTAGAAGATGACAATTATTGAGCTATACGGAAAAAACGAAAATTAGTTACAAACTATGGCGTGCCCACACTTTATTCAACGTGTAAAAGTCACTACAAATGTTCGGATTTAGGTTATGACATTTTCGGTGGGCCTGCCATCATCGCCGATGATGTGATGCAGTAGAATGGCGTAGTTCCGCATAACCCGCTGAAGTGTCGGAAAATCGAAGTTGTCGATGAGCTCCTGAACGGCTGTTTCCAGCTCAGCAATTGTTTTGGGGTTATTGCTATATATCTTCTCTTTAATATACACCCACGAAAAGGAGTCGCATGTGTTCATATCCGGAGAATATGGTGGCCAATCGAGGCCCATGCCAGTGGCCCATGCGTACCCCAAAGTGCCCAAAGAGCTCCTCCAGGATATCAAACACTCTCCTGCTTCGATAGGGTCGAGCTCCATCTTGCATGAACCACATCTTGTCGAAATCAGGGTCACTTTGGGTAATGGTGATGAAATCGTCTTGCAAAACCTTCATGTACCGTTCGGTAGCCACCGTGCCATCAAGGAATATCCCACCGACTATTCCGTGACTGGACCCTGCGTACCACACAGTCACCTGTTGAGGGTGAAGAGACTTCTTGGTCGTGAAACGCGGATTCTCAGTCCCTCAAATGCGCCAGTTTTGCTTATTGACGAACCCATCCAAATGAATGAGGGCTTCGTCGCTAAACCAAACCATGCATGCACACACTAATTTCCATCATGCCCCGCGGCCAACCGCGCTGTTTGAACGCTCTAACGCACATCGTTCGGAAATTATGACGATTTTATTTCATATAGTTCAATAATTGTCGCCCTGCAAGAGAATTCTGGGATCTAGCGATTTACTTAGCGCCAACGTAGAGAGGAACAAAATGAAACCCAACTAACTGCCCAAAGAGTAACACAATTAAGAAATCCAAAGTCAAAAGTTATTCATTTTTATCTTGGTTGGGCTCAATGTTTTATAGAGCTTAAGCCATACATCGCCACGCCACCTTGGTGTCAGAAACACTTTATCTTGTAAACCCTTGCGTTCCCCAAAGTTGTCATCAAAAATGAAAAATGAAAATATTATCTGTCAAAGAGAAAGTTTAAGGGAAGTCATAGGCCTCATCTGGTTATTAGGCTCACATGTCGTTTTCATGCTAATACTATGGAATTGCAGTATGTTAATTTGAAAATGTCAATCGAAATCCACAGATAGTGTAAGGTTTTCGTATGTTTTCTGCCATTGTACATAATTCACCTTTACTCTACAGGGACATAGATGTATGAGCGCACTGCACATGTAGGTAATAAGATCATTGACTCTGTGTGTAGTGTGATCTGCAGTGCACGTGGTCGCCAGACACTTGTGCAGCGCTGAGGCTTTCTCATTTGAGTCATACGAAGTGTGATTGGAAAGTCTTAAGAGTGGATCTGCTACTGCTTACTGGTTTGACGGGCAGGTACATGGAGGGTAGGGAGTGAGTCATTGCCTTGTCCTTTAACGCCCTCTGATAGGAAACTGCGTTTCCTTTATTCAGTTCGTTGTGACAGCTGGTTGAGTGCGCGTCTGTGAGGGCTTGTTGCCGGATTCCGTCTGCGTGAAAATTGACGTAAAAACGGGGCAACGAGTTTGTGTGAAATTTTGTTTTAAAACCGAGAAATCAGCTTCTGGACTTATGAACTATTAAAAACAGCTTTTGGAGATAATTGTATGAGCCAGTCAAACGTTTTTGTCTGGTTCAACTGATTTAAAAATAGCTGCGAATCGTTTGAAGATGAACCACGGTCCGGCCGTCGTTCCACCTCAAACACGAATGAAAATGTTGTGAAAGTTACCGACTTAGTGCGCTCTGATCGTAGGCTTACAATTAGCAATTCAAGCAATTTTAACTGAAGATCTGAACATGCATAGAGTGTCGGCAAAATTCATTCCAAAAGTGTTGTCAAGTGACTAGAGACAATACTGACTTGACATGTGCCAAGAACTGATTAATCGGACTAAAAATGACCCATATTTGTTAAATAGGGTAATTACAGATGATGAATAGTGGGTATATGGATATGATCCTGAAACCAAAGTGTAGTCTTCGCCTCCAGGTTCACCACGACCGAAAAATGCAAGGCAAAGTCGGTCGAAGGTGAAGACAATGTTGGTGATTTTTTTCGATTCTACGGGTATTGTGCATCATGAATTTACCGCTGGAGGACAGAATAATAACCGGGAATACTAAAAATGTGTCCTTGAGCGTTTTCACGAAAAGGTGCAGAAGAAAAGGCCTGCATTGTGGAAAGACAGGAGTCGGGTGCTTCACCACGACAACGCTCCGGATCATCGTACCTTCTCCATCGTTGAATTTTTGAACAAATTCAAAATTCCTGTGCTTCAACAACCGTCATATTCCCCTGATTTGGCCCCTGTGGAACTGAAATCTTCACTGAATGGGAAGGGATTTGGCTCGACTGAAGACATCCAGGCAAATACGGAGAGCATCCTTGACACACACCAGGAAAAAAATTTCCAGGAATGCTTCCAAAAGTGCATCACAGTAGCATGTAAGTACCACCCTTGTACAATTACAACCCCATTCTTACAACTTTCCAATCACACTGCACAGTAGCGAGAAGTTGAGTTTTTAGAGAAGAACTGGTATTTGTAAATCTGAGAGAAATTGTGTGGTGTACTTTATTATGGAGATGAAAACTTGTCTGTAATCATATGTTACTAATTCTATTGATGGAGAAGATTTTTTTGAGGAATTTTTCAAGGTACACACTGCATGCGCAAGAATGAAATGTTTGTTTGTCAGAACTATTAACTGAAAGGAATCTTTGTCCTCAGATAACTAAGAACATTCATGATTAGTGTTAATTTGGTCTTGTACCCAACCTGCATGCTCTCAGGAAGAATGTAAATTGAGATGATACTCAGAGTCCAACCTAAGGGCAACTCACTAAAGAGACATATACCAGACAGCATCAACTTTTGATCCCAGTACGACAGAGACTAATGACAGAAAGCAGTCACAAGTTGCGAAACAGACTCACAAATTGTGACCTATGCATTGCGAAGACAGGAAAACGCTAAATGCAAAAATTACTCCAAAACAGCGAAGGGAGCGTCAAGATGAAGCAGGGCACTGACCAGTGACTCTCTAACGACGAGACGCAAACCGCCGCTGTGTGCACGTCCCGAAATCTACGAGTACTGCTGGCTGACTGCACGACACATCTCTCAAAATTACCGTAGGAGGGGAGGAAATCACAAGGTTTGCCACAGTAAGAACTGAAAATATTTCTCTCTCTTCCTGTGTGGACGGAAAGCTTGCAGAATTTTCTTCTCCAGCTCTTGTCATATTTTTTGCCAGTAAACTAAATGTTAACAGTGTAAAGGTCTTCGTCTTCTGATTGGTGGAACGATGTATGGGCGTGTAAATGCAGCTCGCATCCCACGCTGTTTGTGGAAACATAGCAGTTGCTTTGTCCTCTGCGTTTGCTTTTAGGACAACATGTTTTTGTTGAAGTCTCTCGTGAGATCACACTGCTCGCAATGCTTTGAAAGGCGCTTTTGAAGTACTCTGGCTTAGGAGACACCCAAAGCGGCTTGCTCGAGTGACCACTACTCGTGGGAATTCCTGGTGGGAAACCTCCCAGATTTCCATCAGTAACTACCCACCGTGTAAGACTTGCAGAAACACTGGGAGAAACACTAACTAAAATGCTAGAATTCATAGGCCCTGCTTTTCCTTTAGAAACTTTACAAGACTATAACATAAAATTATTATAGATATATTGCCATTTAGCGTTATCTGATAAAGCAGTACCTTCACATGCTTTTCTCTACCTGGCGCCTTCAATCCCTGTACACTATAAAATTTTAAGTTCTGTATCACTTTCTGAGCACTGAAGTACGAAATACGGTATTGGGCAGATAGACTCTTTAAACTCCGGTCCTCTTCTAGCGTGCAACTCATTCACATTCTCGGAAATGGATGGTTTATCTCGTTACAGTTGAACTGTTCGGTATTGTGACATGTGGATGCTTCCCTGAAATGTGGATACAACAAAAGAATACACAAAGATGCCAGAACAATATCCACTAATGAAAACTCGTTGCTCTCGGGAAAACTACATGCTAGCAAACTAATGAACAACGCAGTAGTGCAGTAATTAATGTCATATCATATGATTTTATGGAATTATACGATTCCAAAATTACGTACATGAAGATACTGTACTCGAGAGTTGTTGTGATGCAACATTCAGTATGAGGTTGGCCTGTAGTCAGTGGTGTACTTAATGGTTGACAGCCGAGTTTTTGTTTCCGTTTTCTGCACAGTATTTCGACAGGCAACCCCGTCGTCTTCTTCAGGTGCTGCAGGTTGTGTTGTGATGTGTATGCCATTAATCAATCACGTTGAGAAAACCAGACAGGCCGCATCTGTTAGTCAATGTTCGTTTCTAGGAAAGCTGTCTGCATAGTGTAGCCTGATGTGTACATTACAGCATGACGGGAAACGTTATTAACCTGAACAGTGGCTGTCACTTTGGTAATGCATGGAATCGTTATTTCCACGACACAGTGCACTGAGCGCCATGGCATGCAACAGTTGACTGTGAAACTGAGTTTCACTTATCCGCCATTGAGGGCGATGCCTACTGACACTGAGGTCAGTCTCCCAATTAGAATATTTACACATGCATACAGCGCAATATAAAATGTTTGATGTGGATAGCTGATTTCTTACAACCATCCGATCCATCCAAATAGACTAAAATATGTTGGACTAACTCACTACCTCCAACTAATATGGAAACCTCCAACTAATCACTCTATAGGAAGCCCACTAAAACTTCTAGAATTACTAATTGGCTGAACTTGGAGATTACACCTCTTCACCGTCTTCCACACCTACAAAACCTTGACCCAATCCTTCCTCGTCTATATAGATGTTTCATGGACATCCACCCCACCTAAGTTCTATTAGTTCCTCCAAATGCTTTAACACCATGCACTCCTCCTTGTTCCCTGCATCCAGCTATCTTAATCCACGTGGGTCCTTTAGCATTGCACCAAATTGCCACCTCTCCTAATCCACACTGAACACCTTCAAACAACCTACACTGTCGGTAAACTCATCATCAATAACCTTATTTTTTGCCCTCTAATTTCCAACCCTAGTGTGCTGCTACATCTCTACCAACACATTACACAGACGCTATATCTGCACTCTCTCCACATTCTCTTCCAAACCACATTTCAACAGTCTCCCTCTCTGAAACAATGAAATCAACCACAACATATACCCATCCTACCAACAACGATTCTGACACCATGCACTCCTCCTTGCTCCCTGCATCCAGCTATCTTAATCCACGTGGGTCCTGCCTATCTCTTTCCCTCCCCATCTTTCCCTAGCCCTTTTCCTCCCTGCCCATCTTTCCCTACCCTATTTCTCTCTTCATATTAAGACCTTACCGACACTGCAGCTTCTCCCTCCCGTCCACTCTATCACCACCACTTCTTCATAATTATACCTGCACTCTCCTTCCCTGTTAAACACCTAATCTCCCGCCCCCCTCCCCCCTTTCAAGTACAGATCTCTTTTCCTAGGGGATGCTCTTCAACTTTTATTGACTGTACAGTGCTTAATTTTTTAGCTCACTGTTTTTATATTGTGTTTGAAGTGTTTTCTTACTGATTTCGTTTTGCCTTTTAATTTTCTAGTTCTACATTTAAGAAGCAAAAATAATCAAGTTGCTTTTACATTAAACCTTCATTAATTTCATTATTGGTCATTTATAATAATCTCACTTTCAGATGTATTTTTTTGTTTTGTTTTTGTGTATGTTGCATATGTTTTACTGAAAGTGGATGGTGCACTGAGGTGTTTAGTGAAATTGATTGCAGTTTTCTCAAACAATACACATTCTCTAGGGATAGATCACCATTGCCAGTGAAGGTATACCTTCACTGCCAAGAGGTAAGGAGGGTGAACCATGATTGCAATAACAAAACATAGTCGCATTTCGAAAGCTGCAACCTGAAAACGCATTCATATTATATAACACTGATTTATTGCACCAAGGACGTGCACCATCGCACACAGAGTTGCACAGCACATTTTTCATTTTGCAAAAGCATCTCAGAATCTGACATTTGTGCTAGCAGTTGCATCTGAAGACTCCCTGGCCGCCTCCCGTCGACTGAGACGTCGCAGCTGTCCTCAGGGCAACAGTTTCCTCTGCTGGAACTTCCTCCTCTGAGGCTATTCTAAGAGGGCACGTTCTAAACTGAAACAAAACATTGTCATCGTCGTAATCGCAGTCATATATCGTATCGTTCCTTCCTGAATTATTTAGAAACAAGCAATGTATTACCTTATGTAAAGCTGGCTCAGCACACTATCTCTAATCCCAGTTCAGTAGAAGCCACCAGCCATTGTCTCGAGAATGACACTCAAGGTTGACCTTGCATCTGCTCTTCCTCAATTGAAGTTTGGAACTGGAAGTCTCACTGGCTTTCCTGCTGGTGGCAAACGACGACTGCTGCATTTTTTTGTGCCTTCTAAGCACTTGTATCGCTCTGTCCTGTGTTTTTTAATAGCATGAGTTCACTTGTCTAAATCAGTCAGGCAGTATTCGTTATTTCCTGGGACACATTCTTTCTCCCTGTTCTGAACATCTGTTGCTGCTGGTACGTTATGCTCTTGCACAGGAGATTTAGTGTGATCACTATGTTGCAACCTTTTATTCCCTTCCTCACTGCTAACACTCTCTTCATTAATTGTATTTTGTAGGTCGTCCTCGCCAGTGCTTCAGGAGGTAATCTTGATGAAGGCAAACCATGTTTAAGAGGTCATCCAAACATCACTTTCTACAGGGACCTTTTAATTCCAAAATGTATGCCACTATTCTTCATTAAATGCACAAATCTTGAGCACAGTTCTACTTCGCGGTGTTGAACTTCTTCATCCATCCATAATTTCTGTGTCTTGATTTGCTCACTCTACACTGTGCTGGCTCTGTCTAGGTCTACCGTGCACCATCTTAGAATTGGGCCATAGTTCATTTAAACAGCTCGTTATTTTTCTGGCGAACTCTCGACCAATGTCTGACTGCAACAATGAGTGAGCGCTTGATACCGTAAGAATGTCAATAATGCTATCGCAAATCCTGTCAGCTGTTTTAGACTTCAGCGGTCTGAGAACAACGAATTTAATGAGGTGGTTCTGATAAACCATTATGAATTTATAGTCTCCATCTGGACGCGATTGGATGTCGACGAAATCAACTTGACATCTGGAATTTAACTCTTTGAACATCATGGCCTCTCTACTGTTCCTGTCTTCTGACATTTCTCTTTTTGTAAACTAGGCTCACGTAAGCTAAGATAAATTTGGACCTCTCTATATGTTATATTATGGTAGTTTGAGCATTTTATCATTCAATCGCGTCTGCCTTGGCCAGTCATTTGACGAGCATCATGAAAAATATCATACAGCTCTTCTTTATAAGGATAGTACTTAATCTTACCTTCTTCGGTAACAGGTTGTAATACATTTGTTATTCCATCACTTCGAGCCCTTCATCTTTCTTCAAAGACTTGTAGTTGTTGCTGACTCTCTTTCGTCTATATTTTAGTGATTTAATCTCGATGACAAGCGACTTGTACTTTTCTCTGCCAATGAAAACTCTATTATAATTGGTTGGGATTTCCCCATCCCAGATGTTCGTAGAAATTTACTGATTCAGCCATAGCTGTACGGCTGCCAACCATAGCTACACTTCTGTACAATACACCGATGCCTGAAAGCATTGCTGGGTGCACCGTTAATAATCTGCTATGGCACACATCCGCTAACTTGGGCCAAGGATGGTATACCTTCAAGCGCTGTCGGGATGGATTAGCATTTGGATGGGTGACCATCATATCAGGCGAACGCTGTTGGCAAGTGGGGTGCACTCAGCCCTTGTGAGGCAAACTGAGGAGCTACTTGATTGAGAAGTAGCGGCTCCGGTCTCGTAAACTGACATACGGCCAGGAGAGCTGTGTGCTGACCACGTGCCCTTCCATATTCGAGTCGAGTGACGCCGGTGGTCTGAGGGTGACACGGCGGTCGGTCGGTACCGTTGGGCCTTCATGGCCTGTTCGGGAAGAGTTTAGATTTATGCATGCACCAAGGAAGGTTCACCTCCCCTAATCATCCACTTCCACTATAATACATTACTGACCATTAAAATTGCTACACCACGAAGATGACGAGCTACAGACGCGAAATTTAACCGACAGGAAGAAGATGCTGTGATACGCAAATGATTAGCTTCTCAGAGCATTCACACAAGGCTGGCGTCGTGCTGACATGCGGATCGTTTCCAACCGATTTCTCATACAAGAACAGCAGTTGACCGGCCTTGCCTGGTGAAACGTTGTTGTGATGCCTCGTGTAAGGAAGAGAAATGCGTACCAGCACGTTACCGACTGTGATAAAGGTCGGATTGTAGCCTATCGCGATTGCGGTTTATCGTATCGCGACATTGCTGTCCGTGTTGGTCGAGATCCAATGACTGTTAGCAGAATATGGAATCGGTGGGTTCAAGAGGGTAACACGGAACGCCGTGCTGGATCCGAACGGCCTCGTATCACTAACAGTCGAGATGACATGCATCTTATCCGCATGGCTGTAACGGATCGTGCAGCCACGTATCGATCCCTGAGTCAACAGATGGGGACGTCTGCAAGACAACAACCATCTGCACGAACAGTTCGGCGACGTTTGCAGCAGCGTTGACTGTCAGCTCGGAGAACGTGGTTGCGGCTACCCTTGACACTGCATCACAGACAGGAGCGCCTGCGACGGTGTACTCAACGACGAACTTGTGTGCACGAATGGCAAATCTTCATTTTTTTCGCGTGATTCCAGGTTCTGTTTACAGCATCATGATGGTCGCTTCCGTGTTTGGCGACATCGCGGTGAACGCCCATTGGAAGCGTGTATTCGTCATGGCCATACTGGCGTATCAACCGGCGTGATGGTATGGGGTGCCATTGGTTACACGTCTCGGTCACCTCTTGTTCGCATTGACGGCACTTAGAACAGTCGACGTTACATTTCAGATGTGTTACGACCCGTGGCTCTATCCTTCAGTCGATCCCTGCGAAACCCCACATTTCAGCAGGATAATGCGCGACCGCATGTCGCAGGTCCTGTACGGGCCTTTCTGGATACCGAAAATGTTTGACTGCTGCCCTGGCCAACACATTCTCCAGATCTCTCACCAATTGTAAACGTCTGGTCAATGGTGGCCGAGCAACTGGCTCGTCACAATACGCCATTCACTACTCTTGATGAACTGGGGTATCGTGTTGAAGCTGCATGGGCAGCTGTACCTGTACGCGCCATCCAAGCTCTGTTTGACTCAATGCCCAGGCGCATCAAAGCCGTTATTACGGCCAGAGGTGGTTGTTCTGGGTACTGATTTCTCAGGACCTATGCACCAAAATTGCGTGAATATGTAATCACATGTCAGTTCTAGTATAATATATTTGTCCAATGAATACCCATTTATCATCTGTATTTCTTCTTGGTGTAGCAATTGTCGGGCCAGGAGTGTACGTATATCCTTTGGTTGAACAGCACGTTGGCTCTAAAGCTGACAATCCAATCCTCGCCCATATAAACAAAACAAAATCGCCGATGTCAGTCTTTGTCGGTTGTGCCGAAGATGTCTTGCAGGTGTGCAGATGAAATATCTTGTGAGCTAATAAATGACGACCGGCACTACTTACGAAACATCGTCAAGATTCCCGCACCTGAAATGTTGGCAGACAGTCAATACGTGCGCGCAGAGCGCTTTCGGCGACCTTACCGGCGCGGCGAGTGGATTCGCCGCCGCAGATGCGATCGGCTGCGGCTCGGCTCGGCTCGGCGCGGCCGGAGAGTGCACGTGCATCGTGCGCCGCCCAGCTGCAGGCCGTCACGACCGGCCCTCTCCTCTCCTCTCACTGGCGACTGGCGCGCCTCGCGATTTCTCACGGCCACCTGGCGCCAGCGCCTCGCCCAGGTGGCGACAGAAGCGCGCCGCGCCGGCCCGGAGCGGCTTCGTGCGGCCGCGTTAGTTCCGCGACACTCCGCCCCCTGCACGCCAGCTACTTCCCGCGGCTTTCGCCAGAGCAGGGGGGAGGAGGGTGCCCTTCTGCTAGCGCTGGCGCCGCTCACCTGTTGCGGCTGCAGGCGGCAGCATAATCTCCAGCAGGGCGCCGTTAGCTTCCGACTGCAGCTCGTTACGTGGAACACAGACGCGTCCGCCTCCTGCGCTTCCGCGAAACCGATTGGCAAACGCGTGTAACTGGTTTCGGTCTTCTTCACTCGACACACAGCGGCCGTTCGCTGGAGGAGCACCACGCAGCAGTAACTTGTCAGTTGCCATAAGGAAGAAAAACTGTTTAGACAGACGTAGTGAGGAGGACACAAAAAGGAGACCAGGAGTGGCAGAGAGGGCATTTACGGCGAAGAGAAGCACAGCGAAGAGAAGTCTGCTAGTAGCAAACATCGTCATTATTTTGAGGAAGAAATTTCTAAGAATTTATGTATGGAGCACAGTTTTGCTTGATAATGCATAATGAAATGTGGAAAACCAGAGAAAAAGAATGTCGGAAACTTTGACATTTTGTGTTATAGAACTATGCTGAAAATTACACTACTGGCCATTAAAATTCCTACACCACGAAGATGACGTGCTACAGACGCGAAATTTAACCGACAGGAAGAAGATGCTGTGATATGCAAATTATTAGCTTTTCAGAGCATTCGCACAAGGTTGGCGCTGGTGGGACACCTACAACGTGCTGACACGAGGAAAGTTTCCAACCGATTTCTCATACACAAACAGCCTGGTGAAACGTTGTGATGCCTCGTGTAAGGAGGAGAGATGCGTACCATCACGTTTCAGACTTTGATAAAGGTCGGATTGTAGCCTATCGCGAATGCAGTTTGTAGCATCGCGACATTGCTGCACGCGTTGGTCGAGATCCATTGACTGTTAGCAGAATATGGAATCGGTGGGTTCTGGATGGCAATACGGAGCGCCGTTCTGGATCCCAACGGCCTCGTATCACTAGTAGTCGAGATGACAGGCATCTTATCCGCATTGCTGTAACGGATCGTGCAGCCACGTCTCGATCCCTGAGTCAACAGATGGGGACGTTTGCAAGACAACAACCATCTGCACGAACAGTTCGACGACGTTTGCAGCAACATGGACTATCAGCTCGGAGACCGTGGCTGCGGTTCCCTTGACGCTCCATCACAGACAGGAGCGCCTACGATGGTGTACTCAACGACGAACCTGGGTCCACGAATGGCAAAACGTCATTTTTTCGGATGAATCCAAGTTCTGTTTATAGCGTCAGGATGGTCGCATCCGTGTTTGACGACATCCCGGTGAACGCACATTGGAAGCGTGTATTCGTCATCGCCATACTGGCGTATCACCCAGCGTGATAGTATGTGGTGCCATTGGTTACACATCTCAGTCACCTGTTGCTCGCACTGACGGCACTTTGAACACTGGACGTTACATTTTAGATGTGTTACGACCCGTGGCTCTACCCTTCATTCGATCCCTGCGAAACCCTACATTTCAGCAGGATAATGCACGACCACATGTTGCAGGTCCTCTACGGGCTTTCTGCATACAGAAAATGTTCGACTGCTGCGCTGGCCAGCACATTCTCCAGATCTCTCACCAATTGAAAACGTCTGGTCAATGGTGGCCGAGCAACTGGCTCGTCACAATACGCCAGTCACTACTGTTGACAAACTGTGGTATCGTGTTGAAGCTGCATGGGCAGCTGTACCTGTACACGCCATCCAAACTCTGACTCAATGCCCAGCCGAATCAAGGCCGTTATTACGGCCAGAGGTGGTTGTGGTGGGTACTTATTTCTTAGGTTCTATGCACCCAAATTGCGTGAAAATGTCAGTTCTAGTATAATATATCTGTCCAATGAATATCCGTTTATCATCTGCAATTCTTCTTGGTGCAGCAATTTTAATGGCCAGTAGTGTAGCTGGGCTAGTAAGATAAGGAATTTGGAGGTTTTCCGCAGAAGCGTTGAGGAAAGGAACATACGGAAAAGACCGACAAAAAGCAGAGACAGTACGTTAGGACACTTGCTAAGACATCAAGGAGTAACTTCTTTGGCACTAGGGAGAGCTGTAGAGGGTAGAAACTGTAGGGGAAGACGGAGACTGAAATACTGGGTTGGTGCATAAGTTCGTAGCGTTTTTGTTTTGCTTGGTGGTATTTCGGTTTTCCCTAAATCGCTTCAGCCAAATGCCGGGATGGTTCCTTTGAAAGGGGACGGCCGATTTCTTTGCCCATCCTTCCCTCATCCGATGGGACCGATGGCCTTGCTGTTTGGTCCCCTCCCCCAATCAGTAAACCAACTGTCTCATCATCGATCTCCATTCACCTTGGGTTTTAATTTTACTCCTGGACATTTCTTTTATTTTCGTCGTGGCTTTTTCGGGGAGACTGATTTAGGAGTTGGTCGAAGGAGCACATACCTGTGTTATGTCCTTTTTAATCCGAGCACTTCATTCTCGATCTTCCATTCTACTAGTTCCCTCCTGGTTCTTGTAAATGTTGTCTGTTACCAATCTTTCGCTATAGCTTACTCCCATTTTTCTCATAATTTCCAACATCTTGCACTATTTCACTCTGTCGAGCGCTTTTACTAGTTCGACAAATGCCATGAACGCGACTCGATACCCTCGCCATACTAGAAATAGTGAAGTGACTGAGTGTTAACTGCAGCTTCTGTACGTTGCTGAAGAGGGTAGATTCCCCTTTATATGGGTGTGGATTACGGTTTGTTAAAACTTGTTCATTATTCGACGACTTTTGGGAAAATAAAAAACGAAGCGTGAGACATTCTGGTATAATAAGATCGAATATTTTCATGTAGAGAACTCTATTAAGAGGATCTTACAGACTTAGTATTTACTGCGCAATAATAATGTGTTATTTTGTGATCGAAACTCGTTCCTTGTCCGTGTTTGCTACCTAATATGTAATAAGGAAACGTGGTTCTGCCTTGAGCAAAGACAGTTCTTTCTTGTTTCATTGCTACTATATCTTACGGAGAAGCTCCTCCTTCTTCTGTGGGTTTTAGTTATTTTCTGTTGAACTATAAGTAAAGAATTTATACAATATGATATTTGCCAGTTTTTTAAGATTGTAGTATTTACACATCTACAACTATTGAAAGAATGAATGAATAATAAATGTATACCTTTTTATTACAATTCTTGAGGGTATTTTCGTTCTGTCGTTGCAACTAAAAAGAATGCGTGCTCTTTTCCACCAGACGCGTTTCGCTGTACTGCGGTAAAACATCGTCAGTGGTGGTGATCTCCGCTTGATTTCTCGCGTGCATTGGGAAATGGCGTCTGCTAGCACACCGTTGATTTTTTTCACGTTGATAGTTGTAGTCTAATTTTTAGTGGGTCTGCAGAACTCTGTATTTTTATGTTTTACACAGCACACTTTTTCGTACAACACTGTTTTCTGTTTGTTTTCATACAGCATTACTGGGTTCGCTAACGACAGACTAACGCAGGCGATCGGAAAGAAATTGTGAGTTACAGGAAAGTTGTAAAACGGCGAATCTTCAGGAAAATTTTCTCAAGATTATGAGGCAGAGTTAGATTTAAAGAAAAATAAAGAAAAGCTGTTAGATTTTGCAACCAATATGAGAACGAGGTCCGTCAAAGTGCAGGAGCCTCAAGCAGAAGAAAGTAGGAGTTGCCGTATCAGATCCGATGTTAACAGAGAAACAATGAAGACTGGAGGATGGCTGACTCGATTTTAGCATCGCTGTTTTGCTGTTCAAGGCGAAAAACTTAGCCTTAACAAAGACGAAGCTGATGCTTTTTGCGACGAATTCTTCAGTCACGTCCAACAGAAGAGTTTCCCTCCGAAACAGGTTTACAGTGCTGATGAAACTGGACTGAGCTGGCAGGGCATGGTCTCTCGGACACAGGTGTATAACACTGCAACAGCATTTACGTAGCTTATGTAATCAGATACCAAATTTGGCTTGTTACGTACTATGCCCCAACAGAACAAATCAGTCCTGTCATGGAAAAGCCACGTATAACACTTCTGTCTGTTACTTCTGTACCATAACCTTAAAGCTGGAAACAGGTTGTCAAATAAAACTAAAGCAACAGAGCAGTGTTATCCTCTGAGAGGAATTTTGTTATGTTGACCGTGTTGTACCTAACGGAGGTGGCTTATCGGAAGTGAAAGTCAGAATTACGTAAATATTCGAAAAGTAACAAACATTATTTTGCCTGTCTGCACTGTTTAATTGATAAAGAAAACGTTCGCCAGCCTAACTAGGCAAGAGAATGATTAACATTCTCGTTCAAGAAAATAGTTATTAGTAACTCTAATGGGTAAACACTACCTATACTTGGCCACACGCAAGTGCAATGAACTCTGACACACTCATATGTTTACGGTAAGAGTGAAACTAACAGTTGGAGCAGCACAAACTATTTGCAAAATTATAACAGGTACAGAAAAACACCATCACTTTCAGGGCTTACACAAACTGAGTGGTCTTTATACTGTTAATATGCACACAAGAGAGACAAACACTTAGTAATCATGAACATATAATTTCCTACTATGCAGTTTTCCACTTTTACTACCGTGAGACATAAAATTAACATTTAAGTAAGATACTGACTCACTTTCTGCGATTAACAACAGGCAGTAATGTGATCATTTACTAAGAAAAACTTTATAAGCCTCAGTCTTGAGAAATTTTAATTTGAAGTTGGCAACAACACATAAATAAGCAGTTTTACTAGGAATATTATTTCAGCAAGCATCATTAACTTTAACTCACTCTCTTGCCACATTAACTTTAACTTTCTCTTCACTATGTTCAAGAGGCATTAATTAGAGAACTGGGTTTTAATGTACTTTCAGTAAGGACACTCGGTAATCACTTTAGTTCAAACGGAGAGGACCCTGAGAGGTGTTATGATGAGGAGAAAAATCAAGGTAGGTACATAAATTCAGATATAAATTACCTTATATTTCAGCACATTAGCACATCCATTAAGCTGATCCTTCACTGTACATCATTATAGTATTACGTTGCAATGATTGCGCAATGTGGTGGCAACTGCATGTTGGTAGGTGGAATTGCAGGCAGAATTGCTGGACTCGGTCATTTCTTGGTGGCGATGATAGATACAAATTCCAGAATAGTTCCAGCTATTTATCCATCCATCCGAGGCCTTGGAAAGAAGCAGGAAAAGCCTCTCTCGGAATCAGCACAAAATGCATCTTTTACATGGCAGTGACGGACTCGTAGCTCGTCCCCGACTCGTAGCTCGCCTCCGACTGACTATCAGTTCCACCTTTTCTACATAGGCCAACCACAATTTGTGCGCGCTACACCGTTCCGTTCCCGAGGGGAACCACTACACCATTTACATACAAACTAACTAAGAACCCTAAGTGAGGATCAGCAATTTACATAACAGTAACCAAATGCATTAAATAAAACAAAACATTTACACATATTGACATCACTACAAAAAATTGTTGTTGTGGTCTTCAGTCCTGAGACTGGTTTGATGCAGCTCTCCATGCTACTCTATCCTGTGCAAGCTTCTTCATCTCCCAGTGCTTACTGCAACCTACATCCTTCTGAATCTGCTTAGTGTATTGATCTCTTGGTCTCCCTCTACGATTTTTACCCTCCACGCTGCCCTCCAATCCTAAATTTGTGATCCCTTGATGCCTCAAAACATGTCCTACCAACCGATCCCTTCTTCTAGTCAAGTTGTGCCACAAACTTCTCTTCTCCCCAATCCTATTCAATACCTCCTCATTAGTTACGTGATCTACCCACCTTATCTTCAGCATTCTTCTGTAGCACCACATTTCGAAAGCTTCTATTCTCTTCCTGTCCAAACTGGTTATTGTCCATGTTTCACTTCCATACATGGCTACACTCCATACAAATACTTTCAGAAACGACTTCCTGACACTTAAATCTATACTCGATGTTAACAAATTTCTCTTCTTCAGAAACGATTTCCTTGCCATTGCCAGTCTACATTTTATATCCTCTCTACTTCGACCATCATCAGTTATTTTACTCCCTAAATAGCAAAACTCCTTTACTACTTTAAGTGTCTCATTTCCTAATCTAATCGCCTCAGCATCACCAGATTTAATTTGACTACATTCCATTATCCTCGTTTTGCTTGTGTTGATGTTCATCTTATATCCTCCTTTCAAGACACTGTCCATTCCGTTCAATGAAGATGAAATGGGAGATAAGATACTGCGTGAAGAGTTTGACAGAGCACTGAAAGACCTGAGTCGAAACAAGGCCCCGGGAGTAGGCAACATTCCATTAGAACTACTGATGGCCTTGGGAGAGCCAGCCATTCACACAAAATTACAATTATATACATTACGTTTTGTTCCCTCCAAATGGGACAAAGCATTTAAACGACTGCATAGAACCAAACCATGACATCAAAGTTTGTGCAAAGAAAGAAATATACAGTTTTATGTTATCGATTCAATCACACACATTTACAGAAGCTCAGCGATGTAACATTAAATGAAACAAAAGCAAAATAAATCAGTAGAGCATTAGAGCTATGGTGTTACAGGTGCACTCTTAATTTTGGATTTTCCACGTTTGTTTCGGCTATCCACGCAGTCTCGGGTCCGCATTACACAGGATAATCGGAAGGTTGCTGTATAGATGTCATAGTGTGTTCTCCAAAGTTCTTTACGGCGCGCATACATTTATCGGTGCATATAGTTTGAATGTCAAGTATTCATGGCAGCAGTTCGAATCCCTTTATTCATTTGAAATGAGCCACTATAGAGGGTGTGTTAAATGCTAGTCGCGTTTTCAGTGTCTAAATCTCGTTCGTCGGCTAGGTTTGACATCATGTATCACCGAGCGAGATGGTGCACTGGTTAGCACACTGGATTCGCATTCGGGAGGACGACGGTTCAAACCCGCGTCCGGACATCTCGAAATGCTTCAGGCAAATGCCGGGATGGTTCCTTTGAAATGGCACGCCCGACTTCCATCCCCATTCTTCCCTAATCCAATGGGACCAATGAACACCCTGTTTGATCCCTTCCCCCAAATCAAGCAACCAACTAACATCATGTATCCCTTGAGCCCCCGAACACGGGCTTTCTTTCGTTGCTCGGCTAGAGCCATTCTCCCTTTTCTGGTTTCTGATTCCAACGTAAAATCCTGATAGCTTTTTACCACCTCTCTGAAACTATCACTGCCATTTATCTTCAGCAACGCTCATCTCTCGTAAATCCCACTCATACTTTTGGAACCATCTTTACTTAGATGACTTCGGTTTTAGACGATTCCTTACTTTATTTGTCAAACAGTCACTATCCACACGGAAAGCTGCTTTGGTGGCTCTGCCAAGGGCGCAGAATCACCACAGTACAGCTTGGACGTTTATGATTTTGCTGTGTGCATACACAAACTTTGAGTCTGAGACGTTATTATCGCGAGTAATAGCGAGCGAGCACTTGTCGAGGGGAGTCGGGAGCGGTCGGACGCAGAATGCGGAGGAGAGAAGCCGAGAGACATGAGAGATCGCAGCCTGCCGTTATCGTGCTAGTAGCGCCGGAGGAGACTTCGGTATTCATTGAGGATATTTTGGTAATTTGCCTTTTCGGTGCATGTAGTTGTTTGTTGCTTGAACATTGGAGGGATTCTGCCAGATTTATGTGTGCATACACTCAGAGTAATATTCGTACCTTCGTTGTGGCCGGAAACGTGTTTATTGAGTGTAGACATTGTGGAATAATTAAAAGTCTGTGTAAAGCCTGTCAGCGTTTAAAACCATCAATTTTCAGAATATAGTAAATTAAAAGTTTTTATTGGTTTCTTTCATTTGTCTTTGCATCGTTTAAGGTTAGTTGACCAAATCCCTCCTGATCATCCAATTTCTATGTATAAAAGTATAGCAGTAGTTGTTGCAGTTAGTCCATGCATTACACTCTGCATGTATCGCAGTACTGCTTTTTTATATATTTTAGCATGTTGCTGATGACGCAGTTGCAGTGGCAAGACGAGGTAAGTTGTCTGTTGCGTACAGGAACATTGCAGAACAGTTGTAAGAAGACGTTAGACGATATTTTAATACTCGCAGTCACATGGTTGAGAACTGATTTCTTTATAATTCGTGGGAGGAATAATTGCTTTTAAGTAATTTTTTCTGGTTTCTTTTTGTTCGCAATCAGGTTTCTATCATTGTCATAGATACAAAGGCGCTTATTTCTGTACGACTTTTAGAACAATTACGAACTCGTTTCAAGTTCTGCATATTTGTATCAGTACTAAACTGAAAGTATCTGTTCAAACGTCGACGGAATGTTGTAGGTGTCCTGTTTGAAAACAACCTTCTTACGTTCATTCGAGGTACTTGCTCTTAGCAGTAGTGCCCTCTTTACTCTTGCCTGCAACTTTCAGCTCTCCCCTCTGTATGTTTTTCTGGTACTGAGTTGCATGCTAACAGGACGTCTCCGTGAAACAATTCGGCCAACTAGCTGAAAGTACCACACGGCCTACAGGTAACTCCTTATGGTGAGCCGGCCGCGGTGGTCTAGCGGTTCTAGGCGCTCAGTCCGGAGCCGCGCGACTGCTACGGTCGCAGGTTCGAATCCTGCCTCGGGCATGGATGTGTGTGATGTCTTTAGGTTAGTTAGGTTTAAGTAGTTCTCAGTTCTAGGGGACTACTGACCACAGAAGTTAAGTCCCATAGTGCTCAGAGCCATTTGAACCATTTGAACAGAAAATGTTCAACTGCTGCCCTGGCCAGCACATTCTCTAGATGTCTCACCAAATGAAAACGTCTGGTCAATGGTGGCCGTGCAACTGATACGTCACAATGCGCCAGCCACTACTCTTGATGAACTGTGGAATCGTGTTGAAACTGCATGGGCAGCTGTACCTGTACACCCTATTCAAGCTCTGTTTGACTCAATGCCCAGGTGTATCGAAGCCGTTATTACGGCCAGAGGTGGTTGTTCTGGGCACTGATTTCTCAGGATCTATGCACCCAAATTGCGTGAAAATGTAATCACATGTCAGTTCTACTATAATATATTTGTCCAATGAATACCCGTTTATCATCTGCATTTCATCGGTGTAGCAATTGTAATGGCCAGTAGTGTACGTTCTCACTTTGATGTGGTGATTCCGTAACGCAGCTGTAGTTTATTGCTGGGATGTGTTATCGGTGCGCGGCGCGTGTCGGCCACTTTCGCCGGACGCTGCGGCCGGAGTTGGCTGTGAGGAGCTCGCCGGCGGCCGGACAGTGGTGCAGTTTAGAAAGCGACGGAAGCGGCGGCACACACATACACACGTGTGTGCTGTGCGTGTGTGGAGGCCCGCAGATGTTCGCCGTGCTAATTGAGGCACAGCTGCGTCCTAGCCGCGCCGCGACCCACATTCTCTGCCCGAAGTCACGGGGAGTCGTACACTGGCCGCCGCGCGCTGGCCCGCATGCCCTCACGACCGAGCCCCTTCCGGTGAAATCACCAGCGAGCCGTCTCTCATCGGCTAAGTGTCTCTCCAGCTACGTACAGAAGCTGCCGTTAACAGTCACTTCACTGTCTTTAGTATGGCAGGGGTATCGAGACGCGTTCACAGCTTTTGTCGAACTAGTACACGAGCTCGACAGTGTAAAATAGTGCAACATGTTCGAAATTATGAGAAATATGGGAATAAGCAGTAGGGAAAGACTGGCAATGGACAACATTTACAGGATCCAGGAGGGAACTAGTAAATTGGAAGATTGAGAATGAGGTGCTCGGATTAAAAAGGACATAAGACAGGTGCGTGGTCTTTCGACCAAGTGCTCAATCTATACATCGAAAAAGCCATGATAAAAATAGAAGAAATATAAAGATTCAGAAAGATGTAGGCTGCAGTCTGTACTGGGAGATGAAGCAGCTTGCACAGGATAGAGTAGTGTGGAGAGCTGCATCAAACCAGTCTCAGGACTGAAGACCACAACAACAACAACAAAGGAGTAAAATTAAAACCCAAGGTGAAAGGAGAACGACGACAAGACAGTTGGTTTACTGGTTGGGGGAGGGGACCAAACAGCAAGGCCATCGGTCCCATCGGATGAGGGAAAGATGGGAAAGGAAATCGACCGTGCCCTTTCAAAAGAACCACCCCGGTATTTACCTGAAGCGATTTAGGGAAACCGGAATACCATCAAGCAAAACAAAAACGCTACGAACTTATGCACCAACCTAGTACTTCAGTCTCCGTCTTCCCCTACAGTTTCTACCCTCTACAGCTCTCTCTAGTGGCAAAGAAGTTACTCCTTGATGTCTTAGCAAGTGTCCTATCGTAGTCCCTGCTTTTTATCGGTGTTTTCGTATGTTCCTTTCGTCAACGATTCTGCGGAGAACCCGCTCATTCCTTATCTTACCACCTAATTTTCAGCATAGTTCTACAGCACAAAATGTCAAACACTCCGACTCTCTTCTTCTCTGGTTTTCCACATTCCATAATTCACTTTCAACCAAACTGTGCTCCAACATAAATTCTTCGAAATTTCTTCCTCAGACTAATGACGATGTTTGATACTAGCAGACTTCTCTTGGCCGTGAATGCCCTTTTTGCCACTGGTAGTCTCCTTTTTATGTGCTCCTTACTTCGTCTGTCTACGTTGTTTTTTTTCCAAGATAGCAGAATTCCTACTTCGTGATCCTCATTTTTGATGTTAAGTTTGTCGCTAATCTCATTACTGCTACTACTCATCACTTTCGTTTTTCTTCGGTTTAGTCTGAATCCATATTTTGTGATCACTGGACTGTTCATTCCATTCAACAAGTCTGTAATTCTTCTTCACTTTCACTGAGGATAGAAATGTAGTTTCCCAATAATTTTATCATCACCGAGAGAGGTGGAGCAGTGGCTATCACACGGGACTCGCATTCGGAAGGACGACGGTTCGAACCCGCGTCCGCCCGTCCTCATTGAGGTTCACTGTTACTTGTAGTTCACTGTCGCTATTTGAGTTTATAAATTATCATTTTGTTATGTGGAGATAGTGAGTGGAGCTGTGGACGGTAGAAAACGGAGTGGCAAGTGGAGAATTCGGAACGTTTCCGACGTATTCTTCTGTCTGAAATCAATAGACGGGTTACAGCAGCTGAGGCAGCCAGAAACATTTGTGCAGTGTATGGGGATAAAACCATTGGACAGAGCACGGCAAGAAAAGTGCTTTATCGTTTTAAGGAGGATTTTTTTTTTTTTTTTTTTTTTTTTTGGCATTGGTGACTCTCCACGCTCCGGAAGACTTTCAGGGTCATAAGAAGATCGCTTACATGCATTAATCCACAATAACCAGTGTCAGTGCACTCGAGAACAGCGGGGGGGGGGGGGGGGGCATGGTGTACCTTTTCTTGCTCGTCATTAACTGGCTCTTGAACAATACCGACCACTCCTAGCCTGTATCGGCAGAGCGGGGTAGCCGTGTGGTCCGAAGCGTCTTTTCACGGTTCGTGCGGCTCTCCCCATCGGAGGTTCGAGTTCTCCCTCGGACATGGGAGTGTGTGTTGTCTTTAGCGTAAATCAGTTTAAGTTAATTTAATTAGTTGTAAGCATAGAGACCGATGACCTCAGAAGTTTGGTCCAATAGTCCTTACCACAAATATTAAAATTAAATCCTAATCTTTATCGGTACTAGTGACGAGAAATGGTGTTTTTATGCGAACAAAAGGAAAAGAAAGGATTGTTTGAGCCAAACAATGCAACAAATCCCCCTACAACGACCTATGCGCAGCCACAAAAATAATGTTACGCATATGGTGGAATAACGCCGGTGAAACCATCACGGCTGACATTTATTTTCAACACCTGAGACGTCTTGTAGACGCAATACAAGAACAACGACCAGGAAGACACCGTGAAGTGACGCTACGCCACGATAACGCCCGTCCACATTCGTCTGGGCTGACAAGAAACACTACTCAGCAGTTGAGTTGGGAAGCCATTCCGCACCACGTTATTCACCTGATCTTGCCCCCTCAGACTGTTACCTCTTCGGCTCTCTATCGAGGAACCTTCAAGGAACTTTCTTTCCGGATGAAAATGCACTCCGAACATGGCTCGACAAGTTTTTCGCCTCAAAACCACGTGTTTTCTATAGTCGCGGAATCGAAGGAGGATATATTATTAATGATGTAAGTCTCTGTTATCGATGTCTATTGTGTCTATTAAACATATTGAGAAAAAAAAAGTGTGTGAAATCTGATGGGACTTTAACTGCTATGGTCATCAGTCCCTAAGCTTACACACTACTTAACCCAAACTATCCTATGGACAAACGCACACACCCATGCCAAGGCTCCGCCGGGACCAGCCGCACAGTCCATGACTGCAGCGCCTGAGACCGCTCGGCTAATGCCGCACGGCATGTTGAGAAACGGTATGGACTTACGCACCAACCTAATACATCCAACGAACACGTGAGAACGTTGGTTGTAAGTCCTACTCTGTGATGAAGAAGTTGACACAAGAGAGGAATTCGTGGCGGGTCACACCGAACCAGTCGGAAAGCTCAAAACCCGAACTCCCTTCGAACTGGCCTTGAAGGCCTTGATGGCCCGACCGCCGTATCATCCTCAGCTCATAGTCGTCGCTGGTCGTGGAGTGGAGGGGCGTGTGGTCAGCACACAGCTCTCCCGACCGTCGTGATCGTAGCTGAGACATCTATACAAAGTAGCTCCTCAGTTGGCCTCACAAAAGCTGCGTACACCCCGCTTGCCAGCAGTGCTCGGCAGACCCGGAAGGTCACCCATCGAAGTGCTGGTCAAGACCGGCAGCTCCTAACTTCCGTGATCTGACCAGTGTTACCATTGCCACGAGAACGTTGACAGTCAGAAGACCGATGACTCGACAAAAAATTCGTCTCATTAGGCTCACTTAAGGTTCGGCAGCGTCAGTATTTTTAATTTGGACATTCACGAAAAATACCATCTACAGTATTAGAAAGTCAATTTACTTTTCTGCTTGAGGAAAAAAGGGGGAAAATAGTAATTCCACAGTTTTTCTGGCAACAGTAATTAGGTGTCAATCATCTAATCGCAGAAAACTCTTTAAATTAGTGCTCGCGAACAAAAGCAGAACAGCTCCATCTTGAGGCCACGAGTGGCCTATTGTGACCATCCGACAGCCGTGTCATCCTCTGTGGAGGATGCGGATAGGAGGGCATGGGGTCAGCACACCGCTCTCCCGGTCGTAAGATGGTATTCTTGACCGAAGCCGCTACTATTCGGTCGAGTAGCTCCTCAATTGGCATCACGAGGCTGAGTGCACCCCGAAAAATAGCAACAACGCATGGCAGCCTGGAAGGTCACCCATCTAAGTGCCGACCACGCCCGACAGCCCTTAACTTCGGTGATCTCACGAGAACCGGTGTATCCACTGCGGCAAGGCCGTCGCCTGGAAGAGAACACCTGCTATTTAAAAACAGGAAAATTGGGGAAGGATGTATGAAAATTACTATTAAACTTGTAATAAAATGGCCGGTTGTCACAGTAGAAGTCATCCACACACTCAGCGCAAATAAAAGATTCAGCATCTCTAGAATATAGACCCACACTTTTCGTGCACATATATTCCTTACACATCACGCATAGCCGAATGTGTGAAAGCTTGTCCTTTCTACATACTTTGCAATACCATTATTCCTTCGCTTCTTTTTTTTCTTTAGGGTACTATTACGTCCTGATTGATTTTCCAACAGTTTATTTCTTTATGTTGAGAAGTTTTATTTGTGTCCTTGCCACGTTCTTTTGTTTCTTGACGTGAATCACTAATATTTTCTTCTGGGTTAATTTTCTGCAAAGAAAGATTTCGAAATAATTTTTCCATACCAGCACAAATTAACTCTTTTCTAAAGTAACACAACGCCATTTGGCTGGTCTATTGTTTATTTAAGCATAACCCAGGTTTCGGCCTCTTAAGCCATTTTCAAGTATTTGATTTTATATCTGTAACACATATGCAGACATAAAATCAAATTTAATTTTATCAATTGTTTTTCAATGTTTTGCACGCGACTGTTTTACTTACGTAAAATGAAGAACAAACCTCCTTCAGTCACAAGTTGCGTCTATTTACTGCACTATGCATTTCGAGCCCTGGAGGCTCATCTTCAGGTGCTTTTTAGTGATTTACATCAGGTTTTTAGTTGTTTGCCTGTTGATATTACATTTTTGTGTTACAACATGGTATATTGTAGGTATAAGTTTAACAGCGTTAATAATATGAAAATAAGTTAGTTTCATATTATTAACGCTGATGTAAATCACTAAAAAGCACCTGAAGATGAGCCTCCAGGGTTCGAAATGTATAGTGCAGTAAATAAACCCAACTTGTGACTGAAGGCGGTTGGTTCTTCATTTTATGATAAAATCAAATACTTGAAAATGCCTTAAAAGGTCGAAACTTGGGTTCTACTTAAATAAACAATAAAACAGTTAAGTGGTGATGTATTCCTTTAAAAAGACTGTGTGACTGTTGCTCAGCAACATCACAAACTGTTTTCAAAGTAACTCGTCTGCATCATGTATAGATTTTTTTTTTTTAGATGAATAATACACTGTGTAAGGTGGCTATAATTTCGCACCTTACAAGCTCTCATCTACATACTTTGCCGTCATCTACAAACGCAATTAGGTATCATGTGATAGGTTGTACATCATATATATATGAATATATAAAGGAGACTGACATTGTCACGTACGTCTTGTAAATAACTGGTAACTCTTATTGCATGAAAGGTGACTGAGTGGCTTAAAAACGGCGTAATGAATGACTGGTTATACTAGTAGAGGTTGGAACGCCAGCGGAAATGAAACGCCTGGCGGAACTCAAGCCCTGGATGGAAGGTCCACACAGGTGTTGGTCCTGCTTAAACACAGGAAGTAGCAAGACGGACGTCGTAGCACCTAAGCGCTGGTGCACAATAGAGTCGCGACCGGCCAGTGTTGTAGCCGAACCGGAAGGATTATACTTCGGAAACGCTGGAAATCTTGGACGCTGGTGAGAGGAACGAAGAAGCGGCACCTCGGAAACCACGCAGGCTCGGTTATTTCCAAGGATTTTTACTGAGAAGCGTACCATTGTACGAGTATAGGTTTTTCCTCGAGGAATTACGAGGGTGGGAAGCAGAGCCTTGCTGGGAAGCCAGCGCTGGAGAGACGACGTCTTCCGTTTTGAGTTCCCGTATGTGACGGTCGCTCAGTATCAGCTTCTTGTTGGTATAAAGGGACTTGCTGTCTTTGCTCTCACGAGATTTTATAGTTAGAACGGTTAGGCACTGTACTGTTGTGAACTTATACGATTCTGGACTTCGCCTCCGGGTTGGAAATCGTCGTTGAGTACGCAGCGTTCAGTGACTGAGAGTACTTCTGCCTATACTTACATTGAGGCGTTATCTGAACTACGTCCTTGCGGCTGAGAATTCGCGTTTCTCGTCTGTAGAACAGACAGGAGAAGACAGTATTAGAGTATAGTAGTCAAGAAGACCATCTTCAGCCGTCCTACTCTTTGAAGGAGTTTATTTTGTGGCTGGAGTTCTTCCATCGTCGCAAACGTGTACGAGAACCATCACTGCGGTGCACTGGACGCGGTACATACGATGATATTGGTAATTGCTTTGGCTTATTAGGGGCTACAAGGCTAAACAGCTGTGATCACATAGGATTTATTTCCACTGACTTTGCACTCCACTGTAGATCATCTTTAAAATTAGTGTCTTCTTGTGTTTGCTACATACGTGATGTTAGTCATTTAGCGCCATTTATATTAGATTGCGCAGTCATAATAAAAGGGCAGAGTTGTTCAATGGATCAGTAATTTTAGTTAGGAAATATAAACATTTGTAATAAAGATTTTTTTAAGTATACAATAAATGTATAAGCAGCAACAACGTTTGTCATTTAGTATAATTAGTTCCCTTAATCATTCATTTCTGTTTAGGTCGGAATTTATATGTTAAAGAGCATGAAGAGATCCTAAGATCTGCTTCAAGGGGTAGTCAGACAGGGCCAAATCTTCATGTAGCGTTTATTTTCCGTTGCGCATAGTCAGTTTACACCCGCCTGGTATAGCATCCTGGAACTGGTGTCCAAACTTAGAGCAACAAACCTCTGTGTTCCCGGTAATGTGTTTAATTCATGATGTAACCATACAAACTATCAACAGATGTCCGTACGATTGTGTTCTGCACGGAAGATAGCATTCCGGTCAATGAACAATCACACCAACTGTTGCGTCAGGGCACCTATCAAGCGGGGGTAGTGTTTGCCAGGTAGTCCCACATCCACAATCGTTGTGTACACAGCCGCAGAGCCGGCCGGAGTGACCGAGCGGTCTAGGCGCTACAGTCTGGAACCACGCGATCGCAACGGTCGCAGGTTCGAATCCTGCCTCGGGCATGGATGTGTGTGTGATGTCCTTAGGTTAGTTAGGTTTAAGTAGTTCTAAGTTCTAGGGAACTGATGACCTCAGAAGTTAAGTGGCATAGTGCTCAGAGCCATTTGAACCATTTGAACAATATGGCAACATATGTAGTAAAGTCTGTGTATCACGATGTCGCAGTCGTTTTTGTTGCATTGATCGAAGTGGAATTTTAACATCGGAGTTCTCTCGACTTTCAGTATGGCGCTCGTGTAAACAGTCGTTTTTCCCTCTCTCCATTTGCCGGAGTGGAACAGCAAAGGGAGTGATTAGCAGTAGCACAAGGTGTGGAATATGTACAGGGTAACATTGATTGAACTACATGAAAAAATCCAAATTAGTTACAAACTACTGCGTGCACACACTTTATTAAACAGGTAAATTTCACTACAGATATTCGGACTTAGATTATGAAATGTTCAATATGCCTGCCACCATTGACCATGATATGGCGCAGACGAGTAGCGAAATTCTGCATGATCTGCTGAAGTGTCAGAACATTGATGCTGTCGATGACCTGAATGTTTTCAACTAAGCAGTGGTTTTGATCTTATTGCTGTATACCTTATCTTTAATATAACCCCAGAGAAAGGAGTCGCATGTGTTCAGATCCGTAAAATATGACCAACTGAGGCCCATGTCAGTGGACAGTGGGTACCCCAGAGCCAGAATGCGGTCCCCAAAGTGCTCCTCCAGAACATCAAAAACCCTTCTGCTTCGACGGCATCGAGCTACGTCTTGCATGACCCACATCTCGTCGAAATCAGGATTTGCATAACGGGGATGAAAACCTTCACGTACCGTTCGGTGGTCACCGTGTCGTCAACGAATATCGCACCGATTATTCCGTGACTCGCCATTGCACACCACACATTCACCGGTTGAGGGTGAAGATACTTCTCGATCACGATATACAGAGTCTCAGTTCCCCAAATGCGCCATTTCTGCTTATTGACGAACCCATTCAAATGAAAGTGGGTTTCATCGCTAAACCAAACCATGCGCGCCGCATACTGATTCCCACATCCTCCTCGGCCAATCGTGCAGGTTGAACGTCGTAACGCACATCGTTCGGAAATTATGACGATTTTATTTCATATAGTTCAATAACCGTCACCCTGCAAGAGAATTCTGGGATCTAGCGATTTAGTTAACGCCAACGCAGAGGGGAACAAAATGAAACCGAACTAATTGCCCAAACTATAACACAATTAAGAAATCGTAAGTCAAAGGTTATTCATTTTTATCTCGGTTGGGATTAATGTTTTTCCGAGCTTAAGCCATACATCGCCACGCCACCTTGGTGCCAGAAACACTTTATCTTCTAAACCCTTGCGTTCCCCAAAGTTGTCAAGAAAAATGAAAAATGAAAATATTATCTGTCCTCTAAGAGAAAATTTAAGGGAAGTCATAGGCCTCATCTGGCTATTAGGCTTACATATCGTTTTCATGCTAACATTAAGGAACTGCAGTATGTTCATTTGAATATGTCGATCGAAATCGACAGATAGTGTAAGGTTTCCATATGTTTTCCGCCATTGTAAATAATTCACCTTTACTGTGCAGTGACATAGACGAATGAGTGCGCTGCACATGTAGGTAATAAGATCCTTGACTCTGTGTTTAATGTAGTCTGGTGTGCACGTGGTCGCCAGTCACCCGTTGACGGTGAAGATACTTCTCGATGCTATTTACGGAGTCTCAGTTCCCCAAATGCTCAAATTTTGCTTACTGACGAACCCATTCTAGTGAAAATGGGTTTCATCTCTAAGCCAAACCATGCATGCGCGTATTGTTTCCCATAATTCCCTGCGGCCAGTCGTGCAGGTTGAACGTCCTAACATGAACCGTTCAGAAGTTACGAGGATTTTATTTCATATCGTTCAATAATTGTCGCCCTGTATGTAGGTGTAAGCTGCGAGAGAGAACGAGCTGCGTTTTCGCAGTTGCGTAGGAGCTGCCGGTGGATGCGGACAGTGTCGGTAGATAGCCGGGCAGGGGGGGCTTCCGCCGCGGCTGCCCGCCTTGCTGGTTGATTTGCGCTAACGGCGGTCTTGACCGCTGCCGGCCGGATGCGGCGACCTCGCGGACGGCACAGGATGCCCCCAGGCAGCGGCAGCGGCGGCGGCCACAGCACTGGCTGGCACCAGCCGACGCTTGATGGCTTCCTGCGCTGCCCGCGGCCGTCCCTCCAATGCTGCCGCCACATACAGCACCGCACCTGCAGCCGATACGAGCCACCGAAACAAACGGGAAAGTCTCCATCCACATGGCTCCAACTTTACGTCGTTTCCAGTGGCAGCTCGTGCAAAATTTCATCAGTGTGTAGCAGTATTACCAAAACGAACAAAAAACATATTGAAACTTCCTGGCAGATTAAAACTGTGTGCCGGACCGAGACTCGAACTGGGGACCTTTACCTTTCCCGGGCAAGTGCTCTACCAACTGAGCTACCCAAGCACGACTCACGCCCCGTCCTCACAGCTGTACTTCTGCCAGTACCTCGTCTCCTACCTTCCAAACTTTACAGAAGCTCGGATAGAAAGTAAAACGTGGTCGACAGCCCGCGCGTCATTTGCTAAAACGACCGACAAATCAGACGGCAGACCCAAGCGGGAACGTAAACGGTTAAAAAATGGGCATTCCGTCAGGAAGTGGCGGACAGTTAAAACTTGGGCGCAGTGTGTACAAAGTGATGGGGTGGCGCCACTTACGAAATGACGATGGCTAAACAGACAGTGCCCAATACGCAGCCTAGTTTAAAATGACTTCTTCCCGGCGACCCTGTGACTTAATCATAGCTACAAAAGCCTCCACAAAATCGACTAGAATATGTAACGCATTCTAAAGAAATAACATAAGAAATAATGTTGTCCATATGGAGCTTGAACATGTGTTGAGTTGGCAGCCAGCTATTAAAGAATTTGTGATGTGGCAGCCAAGGGCCGTCTGGCTCCTCTCACTTTTATTCATCTTTTTGCTTCCGTAAAATGATAATTTCGAGTAACTGGTCAACTACCATTCTTAGTAGTAAACTTAATTCACGAGTACCAAGGTGTGGTGCAAATCATTTCCCACAGTCTACCTTTTTTGTGCTGTTTGACTTGCCTTATTACACCATCGTCTTAGTCGAGCACTTATAAATTGCAAAACAGACGTTTTTTGTAAATTTCACCTAACAGTTTTGTGAATTGTAATAGTATAAAATAAACAGGCCTTATGACTATGAAATTACTGTGGCTTGTAATGGTTGTATCGAATTATCAATATGATGTCCGGCCCCGGTAGCTGAGTGGTAGTTCGGCGCTAGCGGCCGTGCGAAGCGGAGGTCCGATACTTCCGCCTGTGCGGCGTGTGCGAGTGTTTGTTTACTTGTGGACTTAGTCTGCGCGCGGGGTAGTAACAACGATCATGGCGAACAAGTACAGGAAAACTACATTACGATTCAATTTCTGCAAAGACTACGAACGACCAAAGACTTTAGCAGTGGAACGATTCATTCGAGAGGACGTCAAGATACCGCCAAACGATATTGTTGGAATTCATCTGTCCATCGTTAGTCCCACGGTGTATGTTAAGATGTTAAATGACGCGGCGTGTAAGAGAATTCTACAGGCGACAAAAGCAGGTCTCCGATTTTGCCATAGTGCCGGGAATGTCGGCACGGTAACTGTAGAACATGCTGGACTGGGTGTACGGACAATACGTGTTTTTGAGCTGCCATTTGAGCTCCCGGCTGACGAAGTTATCGAGGCTTTTAAGCCATACGGCACGGTACATGGTCACACAGCAGAACGCTGGACACAATTCGCCACGTACCCAGTTCTTAACGGAGTGCGACAGATCGCTATTGATCTTCAGAAGCATGTACCGTCCTATCTGACAATTGGTGGTTGTCGGGCGGTGGTGATTTACGATGGTCAACCACGTACATGTTCTGGCTGTGGCCAGGAGGGACACCTCAGGTCGAACTGTATGCAACGGCGGATTACGCAACTGCCTTCCGATGTGCGGGAGCCGTCGCCGTCGATGACAGTACTACCGATCACCTATGCCAAAGCCCTCACTGCGTCAGCTGATGACCGAAAAGACACAGCCCTGGTGGAAGATCAAGATGGCACTCTCCGAAACCTTGTAGCAGACGTCGGGGTGACAGAGGACGCTGCTCCATCGAGCATACAACCTACGGCGACAACATCAGATGAGACCCAACTCTCACCAAGCACACCGATAGTACACGAAGCAGTTCCAGCCACTACGGATGCTGTTCCGTCTGGAACGCACTCTATGACAACAACATCAGTTTCGACCGAACTCCCGCCAAATACAACGATGGGACTCGAAACACTTCCTGTTCCTACGGATGCTTTTCTGTCGGGCAGCCGTGATTCCCTACAATCTGAGGACACGGAAAGAAGATCACGCAAACAACGTTCCCCGAAAAGGAGGAAACGGCGTCGTCGCACGACATCTCCTAGGGATGACTCCCCTTGCCCCGACGACGATGTGCCTGTGGACCGAGACGACACAACAGCCTCTACGAAACAGGATGAGGCAATGGAAACTGTTCGATCAGACCCGCAGCGGTCTGTCACATTGACGGTACCGGGACGTGGTGATGCTGAAGAGGAATCACAACCAGTTGGCTCTCCAGACGCAGATGATGTGGCTACGGACACGAATATACCACTGCCTGCAAAGATGTGGTATGACGATATTGAGGAGGCGCCGGACGACATACAGAGGCAGCCGGCACTCACGAAGACGGCCTAATAATTGCTGAAGGTGAAGGGAGAGGGGCGAGAGAACGTCTTCTAACTCAGCCCCCAGCGCCGATGCAGGGAGATGTTGTTGCGCATCGACAGAGTGGGATTCAACGCTATGCGAACCGTATTGCGACATTAAATATAAATGACGTGCGTTCACCGGCCAAAATACACCTACTGAAGGAAACGATTTGGGCATCTGATGTGGATATTGCTTTGCTGCAGGAAGTCCACATAGCTGCACTCCCATACATCGCAGGCTACCAATCCTATTAGTCACATGGAGATCACAATGGGAGTGGGGTGGCAGTTTACGTGCGAGATGGCTTCCCAGTGGAAAACGTGTGTTACCTTCCGTCGGCCAGGGGAATGGCTTGCACGACGTTTGGGACACGCAACATCAATCTTTATGCACCGTCGGGAAACAATCGGCGGCGGGAAAGGGCGTGATTTTATGCAGAAGACATTGTCCCACTTTTCCATGGACGTTATGAATGGGTAATAATTGGTGGAGATTTCAACTGTGTTCTCAGCCAGAAAGACCAATGGCCGCAAGCAAACATCAGCCAGGAGTTGCGAATCGTTGTCAACGACCTTGTACTTAGTGACACGTGGGAATTACGACATGGAGATGCACCGGGATACATCTATGTGACAAGTCACTCGGCGAGCAGGTTAGATCGCATTTATATCTCATGGGCTCATGCAAATGATATCCAGGACGTGGAACGCTGGCCATTGGCATTTTCCGATCACAGCGCTTAAATCTGTACGGTGCTTCTTCCCCGTAGAGAGGTGTGGAACAGTAAGACCCCGTGGAAATTAAACATTCAACATCTACATGATCCTGAATGCCGTCACCAGATCCTTGAGACATGGACGATGTGCGAGCGAAGGGTTGGAAGGTATGCGACGAAGCTTGATTGGTGGCTGACTTGTGCTAAACCGGCGCTTCGCCGTACGTTCATCGCATATAGCAGGGAGATGGCAGAATGGCGCCGCCGTACGACCGACTTTTATTTTGCAGCGCTGCGCGACCTGGACGATGGTCCGCCGGGACAGGACGTCTGGATCGAACGCAAAAGGATAAAAGCTAAACTAGTGGCTTTCGCTCGGAAACATCTTCAGGGAACCATGGTGCGCGCCGGATGTCACGATACGATAATGCACGAGATTCCTTCCATGCACCACGTCGTGAATGAACGAAAGCACCGACGACGCGTTTTGGTACGGGAATTAATTACCCGCGAAGACCGAAGAGTGACGCGTCAAGCGGACATTGTCTCTGCATTCGTCGACCATTACCAACACATCTATCGGGAAGGAGCAGCCCCTGTCGATGACCTCGAACGTATAGCCACGTACGTCTCCCGTACACTGACGGTGGAAGCCGCGGGAACCTTACTGGAAGCCATTAGCTGTGAGGAAGTACATGATGCGATCGCAAAGGGCGCGTTGAATCGGTCCCCACTCATTGATGGACTTCCTGCTGAATTTTATCGAGAATTTCGCAACGAAATGGCACCGCGATGGACGGAAATGTACAACGAGATGTTAAATTCCGATGCGCCTATTCCACCGGCTTTTATGGAAGGCCTCTTGGTGCCAATACATAAACCGAAGCCAGGAATTACGGTCACACATTATCGCCCCATCACCCTGCTTAATGTTGACTATAAGATCTTTGCACGGTTGCTAGCGTCCCGATGTCGTATGTTAATTCGTAGCGTTCTCTCTCCAGAACAGACGACACCGGGTGGATCGGTGAATGTGCAAACAGCTACTGGCGAATGCCGTGATGTGATAGCGCTGGCGGAGGAGTGCCAGCTTAAAGCGGCGATGGTGGCGGTTGATTTTGACAGTGCTTTTGATAAGGTGCGCCACAACTATTTGTACGCTGTACTGGAACAAATGGGATTTCCAAATCGTTTTACTGGTCTCATTAGAAGGATTTATGGGGGCGCACAATCCTTGGTACAGGTTAATGGGCGTATAGCAGGGCCCATTCAAATTCGACTATCCATTCGCCAGGGCTGCCCTCTTTCGATGCTGCTGTTCGCGATCGCGTTGGAACCATTAATTGGGAGGCTAACAAATTCTCTTTCTGGGATGGAACTGCGGGGCTACACCTTCAAATGTCGTGCCTATGCGGACGACCTCCTGCTGCTCGTTCGTTCTGAAGAAGAGGTGAAGACGGTCCTTGAACAGTTGTTGGACCACAGTGTGACGGCGGGTAGTGCAGTGAACATGAACAAATCAGCAGCAATGCCGGTTGGAAGGGGCCTTACGCCGGAAGAAATCAGTCCGTTTCCTTATGTGCAACGATTCCGCTATCTCGGCATAGACTTTACCTCATCTGTAAAACATACTGCGGCAGTCAACTACCGACGTATTTTACAGACAACACGTACCATGGTCCGACAACATCTCCTACGGCGCCTTGATCCTTTGCAGTGAGTCGAATATCTGAACACTTATGTGGTTTCTCGAATGGTGCATATTTCGCAGATCCTGCCCCTACCACTCACGCTCGGACGTCGACTTCAATCAGCACTAGGCTATTTTGTGATGATTGGATCGCCCCTCAAGGTGCGATACGCAACGCTCACGCTCCCTACGGACAAGGGGGGACTCTGACTTACGAATGTTCACTGCCGAGCGACGGCGCTCCTTCTAGCCACGATGTACAAGCAATGGCGTAGCGGGCGTGATTCCCTTACATCCCGACTACTGGATCTCCTAGTTCCAGCGTCCCTCACACCTCCGGTAGCGGTGGGCAACATTACGCCACATTTTGCGCATGTATCAACATTTATCGTGGAACTTAGTTATATCAGAGACGAGCTTCCGCGCACGAGACCACCATGCGCGAAGGATTTTTATGTTTGGCTGCTACGACGCATAAGTCGTAATGTCATTGAACTCAAACACCCCAAGTTGCATTGGCCGAAGATTTGGAGACATGTGCACCAAAAATTCCTTCCTACCTTCGTTCGGGCACTGTCGTTCTCTGTTCAAAATGGTTCAAATGGCTCTGAGCACTATGGGACTCAACTGCTGAGGTCATTAGTCCCCTATAACTTAGAACTAGTTAAACCTAACTAACCTAAGGACATCACAAACATCCATGCCCGAGGCAGGATTCGAACCTGCGACCGTAGCGGTCTTGCGGTGCCAGACTGCAGCGCCTTTAACCGCACGGCCACTTCGGCCGGCCGTTCTCTGTCACCTGTGGCAAATTCAACACCAACCAACGACTCCATGCAATTGGACTAGTGGACACTCCACTATGCCCGAAATGTCGCCAAGTGGATGACGACCATCACCGCTTAACTTGTATCGCGGTGGAGGACGTATGGCTCCTAGGCAGACAGATGGTGGCTTGCTACCTCCGTGTGACCCCGCAACATATTACACCTGCTTCCTTCTTACATCCGGAGAGTGACTACTTTCCGGCGACTAAATCACACTCGATCATCTGGGTCAAAGGTTGGACGATCGTGTACCTCTATGGGGATGCTGCCAAGTCGCGACTCGACTTTTGGTATTTCTTGCAGCAAGCCCGCAATGAGGTTCATAGATGGTCACACTATCGGAAAACCTTTGCCAACTATCTTCAGGCAGTCTTCCTCGACCCCCCACGCGGTTGGAATGTGCCAGTTGCAGTCGGTTTGCACATTTGACAGCTGATAATGAACCTCACGCTTCTCTCACCGCTCCATATATAATGCACATACTATACCATGAAATGATCTACATGTTCCTTTTAACAGAGTGATCTTTATGGAAAATAAATAAATAAATAAATAAATTAAAACAACATCCCTGGTCCTAAAAAAAAAAAAGTGGTCAGCGTGACGGAATGTCAATCCTAAGGTCCCGGGTTCGATTCCCGGCTGGGTCGGAGATTTTCTTCGCTCAGGGACTGGGTGTTGTGTTGTCCTAATCACCATCATTTCGTCCCCATCGACGCGCAGGTCGCCCAAGTGGAGTCAAATCGAAAGACCTGCACCAGGCGAACGGTCTACCCGACGGGAGGCCTTAGCCACACGACATTTCATTTTTTCATCAATATAATTAGTTTTATCGTGACATTCACAAAAGTCGGTTTTGATTCATTACCGTCGCGGATACGTTTAAATTAGTAATGTTAAGAAAATATTCGACTATGCTGTGGCGTAATAGCCCAGTCAATAGAGACCAAACAAGGTCGAATATCTCGAATAGTACATGCATTCGGAAATTTTTGGACTGATGACCTTAGATGTTAAGTCCCATAGTGCTCAGAGCCAGGAAATTTTTTACAGTGGTAGGAGGTAGTACCAAGAACAAAATACTACAAATCTTGGCTGATGACGGATAAGCGTGGCGCTGGAGTTGCTTTTGAATAGCAGTTCTGTACATTTTTCTTGAATAATTCGAAAATCGTGCCCTTCAGCGGAAACGTATCTCAGTAAAAAATCTAATTACATTGTACCCTACCCAATTTTTTACAGTCTTGTGTAGTTGTAGTGCATGTTTTCATAAAGCCAAATGTACGCTGGTTTCACGTTTCTGTGTCAACTAAAGAGAATGCTCGCTGGAGAAAGGAAGGAGCATTTACCTGTCCGAAGGACAGATTCGTAACCAGTGAGTGGTCTGCTGTCTGGATGGCCAGTGGGCGTTCTGAAAGGCGACTTTCTGGAATGCGCCACAGGTGTCTCCCCACAGTATACACGGCTGGACAATACGTGGTGTCTTGGCCGGCCATTCTGTGTCTCTGTGTCTTCCAGGGTGCGTCGGTCTCAGCAGCCGAAAGCACGGCGGCGTTTACGCTAAAAGGCAGCCCTTTCTGAATAGCTGGTTGCAGGAGTTACTGACAGCAGCTTTCTAAAACTTGCGCGAGTCGCGCTGGACGGCATTGTTTTTCTGCCGTGGAGAGGAGGGAGGCGCCCGTCTGGATTCCAAGTCTAGGAACCGCTTTCCGTACGCATGTAAGCCAGCGATTGGTAGTCAACGTTTACCCTCCACGCAGAAGTGGTAATTTTTAAGAGGACGTCCAACTGAATGGTAGATTTGGCGCTTCTGAGGGCCAAACTCTCTGACGGAGTAGGAAGCACATTTTCCTGTCTGCCATCTGATTGGCGGAGACGTAAAAACTAATTTTTGGGCAGACGTCTGGTGGAGCGCGAGAGAACGTTTTGAGTGAGGACTCCCTTTCCTTAGAGTGAGGAGGCTTCAGTATTTGGCTCTCCTGGATGCCCACTCGGGACAGATAGGGACTGCTAAGGCTACAGCGTAGCGGCACAGTAGAGCGAGACGGAGAACGGAGGCGTGGGGCGACTGGCTGCTGCACCGTGGTGCGTCTGACGCAATTGAAGGCAGCTGCGCCTTCGGCACGGTAACAGAGCCAGCACAGGAGCGGAGAAACGTCTCAGCGGCGTGGGCCTCAGACCTATAGTTAAACTTAGGCACGGTTAGGTCGCTGGCTTTATTCTCCAGCTGTCGGTTCCTTCCTCTTGCACTTGTTTACGTGTGTCACCAGTAACTAGATATGGTACACGGGATAGGTCTAAGCTCACATACTGGACAACTACGCTGCTGAAAAGTATTTGATGGTACATTCCATTGTGGCCAAGCAGGTGTAGCACGTTAGCATTTGTCATTTATACTCGTCTAAGAATGGTGTTGCCAACCACATATTGTAATTGTTAATTGTATCATTGTTTAATTGTGATCTTCGATATTCCTTTTGATATTGCATTCCTCATTGTACATATATTCTCTGATACTTCTCGCTGAATCTCACGTTAATAAATGTGTAATCTTCGCTGCACCTTGTATGACTTCGTATTTGGAGAACTTAATAAGAGACAGTATGTGCTTGTGCCGACACCGTAATCAGTTACTTAAGCCCCTCTTTGGTATCATTTTAATGTCAGATTCTCTCACAGTTAAAGAGCGATGCGACACCTGCATCTTGAATGGGTAATTGTGTTCACGGGAGCCGTCCGTACACGCAGGCCAAGGTGGGGCGGAAACTAATCAAAGTGAGATTCACGAGTAGCTCGGTCATCGCATTGCAAAGTTATGAGCCAAGTGCAGGTCCCGCTATCAAGAACTAACTCCAGACCAGCAATACAATTCGACCAAAGAGTGGCTGTAGGTTCAGTCAGCCATTAACACAAGGAATTTGCTTAAGGAAGACACTGGATTATCGAAACATGCCCTAGTTTGGCAGTGTAGCCCTACGTCCTTGTCGTCAACGGACTACAGTAAGCCTTTAGTGACTACAGGATAATATCGCAGAGAAGGCAGCATTTACACACTGAAGATAAAGGTCTTTTCACAACATGCATAAGAACGATGACGGTTTTCGTTACTACCTTCACTTCTCGCAGCGTGACCCACTGAGACGTCTCCTTACCCCACAGTCACCACCACAAGAGTGTTTTACCTGCCAAGGGGTCAGCGAAACTGATGTCACATTCCAAGCTAACCGATAAATCGAAGCAGGTCTCCTTTCTCCCCTCAAATCGCAAATACATCCCGCTGCTACAGTGATGGTTTGTGGAAGAAGCAAACATATGATTCACATCAACACATCGCTAAGTTAAAGAGGTTCTACATACTAAAAAACAAAATAGAAAAAAGAAGACACGCCACGAAGGAAATATTTTAATGGGACGGAAATCGGTGCATGTGATATACATGTACAGACAAGCAAATGACTACAATTTCTGAAAAATCGTGTGATTTATTCAAGAGAAGTGCTCCACAAACTGAGCAAGTCAATAACATCTTGGTCCACCTCTGGCCTTTAAGCAATCAGTAATTTGGATTGGCACTGATTGTTAGAGTTGTTGCATGTCCTCCTGCGGGATATCGTGCCAAACGCTGTCCCACTGGGGCGTTAGATCGTCAAAATGTTGAGCCGGTTGGAGTTCCCTGCCCACAATGCTCTAAACATTCTCATTCCCGGCCGGGTTGGGGATTTTCTCTGCCCAGGGACTGGGTGTTTGTGTTCTCATCATTTCCTCGTCCTCATCTTCATCATTCGTGACAATGGCTAGATTGGAATGAGTAAACATTCGGCTTTGTAAAAATTGGGACTTTGAACGGACGCGGATGACCTCGCAGTTGAGCGCTCCAGAAACCAAACATCATCATCATCATCATCATCATCATCATCTAAACATTCCCCTTGGTGTGAGGACTGAATTGGACTCCATCCTGCCTTGTGACCCCGAGTGAGGAGCTACTTGGCCGCATAGTAGCGTTTCCAGGTCAGCTAAACTGATGACCGCTGGAAGTGCGATGTGGGGACGTCCTCCCCTCCGTACCGCATCCAAATGACACCACTGGCAGACGATGATATGGCGACCAGACGGTTCCGACTGGCCCATCTATGTCTGGAACGGCCGTCATTGCCTTCCATTAGGTTCGTTTTACCTCTGTTCATGTTCATCTTATTATGTCTTTCAATGTCGCTACCATTCTCTTCAACTCCTCTGCCACGTCCGTTGCCATCTCTGACAGAATTACGATGTCAATAGCAAATGTGAAAGGTTTTTTCCTTCCTAATCGTTAATTCGTTTCCAAACAGCACCTACTACTGACGCTGTATCGTATCGAAAATGATGATGTTAAAATGATATACTGCTTGCATAGTACAGGTATGTGACTGGCGGTACAAAATGAATCATAAATGATCACATAAGTGCTAAATAATTTTCGAGTCATCTTTGCGTAGCAAGAGATATGACTTCCACCGAGGGACTGTCTTCGGAAAATGGCTTATCAAAAAATTTTCATCAGTCGGCTTGCGGAAGTTATTGTTGGGTACCAGTAATGACTGAGTGAGAGGAGAAAAATTGTTGTCAGAAGTGGGATTCGAACCCACGCCCACAGAAGTGGACTGCGACCTGAACGCAGCGCCTTAGACCGCTCGGCCATCCTGACATACGCCACACTATGTACAGTCGTTCACATAAGTACTGAATTCTGTGCTCAGATTATCTTCAAAGAAAGCTCATTTTCCTGCCGCCGTGCAGCTTCCAGGGTGACCTGCCAGGGCCACGCCCTGCGCCCGGCTCGCGCAGCTGGGACCCTGCCTACTTCCTCACTGCAGCTTCTCGCGGCTTGTCTCAGGATCAAGGACAGGTAAGTGGTATTGGTATCCAGTCGGAAACTGACAAAGAAAAACATCTGTATTTCTAGGCACTTATTATCTTGTTTTCTTTAAATTCGGCCGAATATAAAAATTTGACCAATTGAAACACTTGTTTTAGGCTACAACTGATTTATAACCCAATACTTACGCCGTGTACGTTACTAAAATGACAGTTTATTTTCATTGTGTTTACTTTATTTAAAATGCCAGGTAGCTACAGCACTTACAGTAAATTTGATGCTGTTGGTCAGCATTTGGACCAAAGGAAAGCAAGCGGCATATATGGCAGAGAAACAATACGAAGTTTTCAACGAATATCCTGGACAAAAATATCGAAAAGCCCAAGTCCTATGCATTTACATTTCGTATAGATACATTTTAAAATCTTTGAAGGAAGTAAATAATTTGTAAATAATATTTGCATCCCTTACGAAACGGCGTTAATATGTTGCTACAATTTATTTCGAGAAAAGACAAGAGTCTATGCAAATGGTTCGGGTTTTTTTTCGTAATGAACCATAATTCTGATCGTAATCATAATAACCACGCTCACGTCTGTGCAGAGGTCCGTGTATCGTTCCAAAATATTATCACGATAAAGTACGCACAAACTGGAGACATTTTTCAGCGCGCATAACCTGGAGGAAAACTGTTACGTGCAAAGCGTCTGAGATACATAATTCGGCTTTTTTTTTGCCAGGAATCTGGATCGAAACGTATTTCAAGTTTTTGGTCTAGTTTTGCTAACACGCAAACCGAGACTGAATGCGATAAAGGTATACCACGATACATCACGTAATCACGAATGACGCTTTCATACCCCATCCACATGATGGTGTTTTCTAATTCTGTTGCTGCCTGCGTTGTGTTAGAATGGTTGTTTGGTCGTATGCTGAGACTGAAAATATCCGCTTCAGTTGCGATTTCGTTTTGTTGCAAACGCAACTGGTTTCGGGCAAATTACTGAAACAAGGGAGGAAATATGATGTAAATCTTTCTAGCATACATGCAACTGTATAAAGGGAATTACCGATGGTACTTCATTTACAAACATAACTGGGAAAGGCTGAGTGTACTAGCCAGTTTAGAAAGCTGGGAACCCGGAAGGGGAAATGATATGTATGGGGGTGTGAAACTGTGCGAGAGAAAAAACGAGGAATTGTTGAAAGCACTAAAAGGGAACAATAATAGGAGGAACTCAAGTAGTCAGCTGCGAGCTGGTCGCTTGCAGTGGACGCCAGACTCCACTGTGGGAAAAGCAATAAAATTATAATAAAAGGGAAAAGGGGTTTGGGAGGTGTCGGAGTAAAGGAGAAGGACAGCGTACTACTATTCTAGTTTCGATTTACTAGCAAAGTACTCTACAATTTCGATCTAAAAAGATGCATAACAATAAAAAGTAGACCGAAGAAAAAAATCAGATAGACATAGCAGAGACCTAAGTCATCAGTAATATATTTTCCGTCTCTGTTTACAACAGACTGCCAATGCTTTGGTAACTTTTCGATTCTGCGACTGTCGAAATTACGTAGTTTTGAGGTAAAGAAATTGTACGCCTTGTAAATGTGATGGAGTGTCTTTATTATCAGAACGGCGTAATGAATGATTGCCTATACTAGTAGAGGTTGGAACGCCAGTGGAGATGAAACGGTAGGCGGAACTCAAGCCCTGGATGGAAGGCCCACACAGGTGTGTTGGTCCTGCTTAAACACAGGAAGCAGCTAGACGGGCCGGTCATTGTGGCTGAGCGGTTCTAGGCGCTTCAGTCTGGAACCGCGCGACAGCTACGTTTGCAGGTTCGAATCCTGCCCAGACATGGATGACTTTAGGTTAATTAGTTTTAAGTAGTTCTAAGTTCTAGGGGACTGATGACCTCAGATGTTAAGTCCCATAGTGTTCAGAGTCATTTGAACAATAGTTCATTCAGAGATTGGTCCTCCAGGTCAGACCGTCAATGAAACCTTTTGTTTAGAAGTTTTAAGAAGATTGCGCAACAGTGTTCGTAAAAAAATGTCCGGTTTGTGCAGATAGGAGAATTGACCCTGACTGACTACCCCCTGAACCAGATCTTAGGATCTCTTAATTCCATATATTACAATGAATGATGAAGGCAACTAATACTACTAAATGATAAACGTTGTTTCTTATTATACGTTTATTACATATTAAAAAAACACCTATATGAGAAATGTCTATATTTCCTAAGTAAAATTATTTATCAATTGCCCAACTCAACCCCTTTTTATGGCCACTCGATCTAACATAAATAACGCGAAATGACTGAAACCATCTACGTACCGAACATTCAAAAATGTGTGAAATCTTATGGGACTTAACTGCTAAAATCATCAGTCCCTAAAACCGAACATTAGAAGACACTACCTTCAAAGATGATCTACATTGGTGTGGAACCTCAGTGGAAATAAACTAGCGTGATCACAGCTGTTAAGCTTTATAGCTCTAAAGAGCCGAAGTAATTTGCGATATCGCAGTATGTACTGCGTCTGGCGTGCTGGTTCTCGTACGCGTCTGCGTCGATGGAAGAACTCCAGCCACAAAATAAAATTCCTTCAAACACTACGATGGCTAAAGGCGGTCCTCTGACTAATATACTCTCATACTGTCTTCTCCTCTCTGTGTTCTACAGACGAGAAACGCGAAGTCCCAGCCACAAGGACGAAGTTCAGATAACCTTTCAACGTAAGTATAGGCAGAGGAAGTGCTCTCAATTATTGAACACTGCATACTCAACGACGACTTCCAACCCGGAGGTGAAGTCCAGAATCGTATAGGTTCGCAAGAGTACAGTGCGTAACTGTCCTAACCATAAACTCTCCAGCCAGCCATTGTGGCCGAGCGGTTCTAGGCGCTTCAGTCTGGAACCGCGCGACCGCTATGGTCGCAGGTTCGAATCCTGCCCAGGCATGGATGTGCGTGATGTCCTTAGGCTAGTTCGGTTTAAGTAGTTCTAAGTTCTAGGGGACTGATGACCATAGCAGTTAAGTCCCATAGTGCTCAGAGCCATTTGAACCTTTTTTTTTTCCTATGCTGCAAACACGTTGCCTCAATTGAACGAGAGTGAATGAAGTTTATTTTAGAAATGTCAGCCATTGCTCCATTGTTTGCGCCGAGGCTACCACCGTCTCCTCCGTTCCAAGAGGTTGGGTTAGCCAGCGTCACTTCCTGTGGCTGCGCCGAGTGTCCCGTAAGCCGCAACCGTGTCAGAGGTCAGCGCGCCATTCCCGGAAAAGCGTGATGTGGATCCAGGGCGGAAGCGTGAGCCGGCCGTTAAGTGTCGCGGCGCCGCATTTCCGTCCCCGCTGTGTAAACAAACACTGGCGCGCCAGCAAGTGCCGTTCGCAGAAGCGCCGCTAAATATACGAGTACAGCGGGACCGCCGCAGACTGGACACCGGCGCCGCCTGTTGCGCCCCTGCAGCGCCGCCGTTGTATTCAGGCTGCTGGCCAGCTTTGCGACGCACATCGGAGCGAACCCCGAAGAAATGGGGTCATTAATGAAAAAAAAGAAGATAAGAAATTCGGAATTCAGAAGTGTCATTTGATTTGTTGGCTAGTGTAATGCTGGGACAATTGAACCTCGGTGTTAGAAGCGGCCGGTTGTTTTGTCTGAAGATTGACTTTAGTTCAGAAGAAACTTTCTGTTCTCATCTACATCTGCGTGATTACTCTGCTATTCACAATAAAGTGGCTGGCAGAGGGTTCAATGAACCACCTTCAAGCTGTCTCTCTAACGTTCCACTCTCGAACGGAAAAACGAGCACTTAAATTTTTCCGTGCGAGCCCTTATTTCTCTTATTTTATCGTGATGATCATTTCTCCCTATGTAGGTGGGTGCCAAGAGAATGTTTTCGCAATCGAAGTAGAAAACTGGTGATTGAAATATCATGAGAAGATCTCGTCGCAACGAAAAACGCCTTTGTTTTAATGATTGCCACTCCAATTCACGTATCACGTCCGTGACACTATCTACCCTGTTTCGAGAAAATACAAAACGAGCTGCCCTTCCTTGTACTCTTTCGGTGTCATCCGTCAGTCCCACCTGATACGGATCCAACACCGCACAGCAGTACTCCAGAATAGGGCGGACAAGAGTAGTGTAAGCAGTCTCTTTGGTAGACCTGTTGCACCTTCTAAGTGTTCTGCCAATCAATCACAGTCTTTGGTTTGCTCTACCCACAATATTGTCGTTCCAATTTAGGCTATTTGTAATTGTAATCCCTAAGTATTTACTTGAATTTACAGCCCTCATATTTGTGTGACTTATCTTGTAATCGAAATTTATCTGATTTCTTTTAGTACTCATGTGAATAACTTCACACTTTTCCTTATTCAGGGTCAATTGCCACCTTTCGCACCATACAGATATCTTATCTAAATCATTTTGCAAGTCGTTTTGATCATCGGTTGACTTTACAAGACGGTAAATGACAGCATCGTCTGCAAACAATCTAAGACGGCTACTCAGATTGTCTCCTACGTCGTTAATATAGATCAGGAACAATTGAGGGCCTATAGCACTTCCTTGGGGAGCGCCGGACATTACTTCAGTTTTAGTCGATGACCTTACAAAAAAACTTTCTGTCTATTACTACGAATTGTGACCTTTCTGACAGGAAATCACGAATCCAGTCGCACAACTGAGGCGATACTCCGTAGGCACGCACTTTGATTAGAAGACGCTTGTGAGGAACGGTGTCGAAAGTCTTCTGGAAATCTAAAAATATGGAATCAATTTGACGTCCCCTGTCGATAGCACTTATTACATCATGAGTATAAAGAGCTAGTTGCGTTTCACAAGAACGATATTTTCTGAATCCGTGCTGACTATATGTCAATAAATCGCTTTCTTCGAGGTACTTCATAATGATCGAATACAGTATATGTTCTAGAACCCTACTGCAAATCTACGTTAGTGATATAGGCCTGTAATTCAGCGGATTACTCCTACTTCCCTTTTTGGGTATTGGTGTGACTTGAGCAATTTTCCAGTCTTCAGGTACGGATCTTTCTGTGAGCGAGTGGTTGCATATAATTGCTAAATATGGAGCTATTTTATCAGTATACTCCGAGAGGAACCTAACTGGTATACAATCTGGACCGGAGGCCTTGCTTTTATTAAGTGATTTAAGCTGCTTTGTTACACCGAGGATATCTACTTCTATGTTTCTCATCTTGGCAGTTGTTCTTGATTGGAATTCAGGAATATTTACTTCGTCTTCTTTGGTGAAGGAGTTTCGGAAAACCGTGTTTGATAACTCTGCTTTAGTGGGACTGTCATCAGTGACTTCACCGTTGTTATCGCGCAGTGAAGGTGTTGATTGCGTCTGGCACTGGTGTGCTTTATGTATGACCAGCAATGTATGTTCATGCAAATTAGGCCGAAACCTTTCAAGTGGAGGGTAATCCATAAATTATGTACTTAATTGTGAACACTTGTTTCATTATTTAATCATTAATTAACAACTGGTTTATGGTAATTAACTTCTTAGCGGAATACAAGCAAAAAACTGTAAAGTGCGAGCGAAAAATGTGACAAGTTTTAGACCGCACGACCTTCCGCCTTCTTTCTCATTCCGTCCTTGAATACGTACTGTTATCTTCGCTAATCGGCTTCAAAATGCAGCTACTAGCCCAAGTTCCGGCTTTGAGCCAATATTTAAGCGACAGTTCCAAAATGCCGTTTCTTACATTGAGAAAATAGAACTCAAACTTTTTACTAAAATACGAATGAAACACGTACACACACAGTTATACAACTGTTATTTCTACAACATTGCTAATAAGCAACGAAATACGTAATTACAAAATATAAAGACATATTTTAAATATGTTACAAATATAAAAAGTGTTCTTTATAAAATAATTATAATGTTTCGTATTGATAAGATTTTTCTTCAGAAATTTAATTCTATTACATTATGTTTCACTATTTCATATTTCGTCTTTGCATAAGCGGTCCCCGACGAAAGTGAAAACTGTCGTGTGAAGCTGTTGCCCTCTTGGTGCCCGTGCAGAGGATTACGAGGTATCAGATGCTGAGGATGAAGAAGAGGATACAAATGTTAGCGAAACACAGGAAGAAGAAGGAAATGAAGATGAAGAAGAACCGCAAGAGGAAGAAGATTAAGAAAATTTATAGAACTTTCAATTTTTGTAACTAATATATTCGTATATTTTCTGTAATAAAGTCACTAATAGAAGCAATTCTGAAATAAAGTTTACCATTAACATTACAAATGTTCAACGAAGCTTGTTTAGTCCGCTTCAGTAATATTTCCAGATTCTTTTCGCCATATTGGATCCGCGATTTTCAATTTTTCCATTCTGATATAAAAATTGTTATCAGAATGGTCAGAAACACCATTATACCCATTTATGATCATATTGGAACATATTTTGTAGTTTTGGTTGAGTTTTCAGGATTCTGGCGCACTGTGCGACTGGTCGAGATGGTCAACCACTCCTCTACACTGGTGTACATAACTTGAGGACCAAAGTAACGTCCTCATGATGTGTCACTGCCGACTAACATAACTCGATGAAACTTGGACAACACATAGGAAGAACAGTCACAGTAGAGAGTGTAACTTAAATAAATATGCAATGAGTCAAACAGAAATTACGTCTTTATTCAGAGACCATAATTACACTACAGTCACCGCTATTCATCACGGTCCACCAGACACTGCAAAAGGCGGGACATCGTTCTTAATAGGGTGTGCGATTAGCCACGAGTGGTAACACTTGCTTCCGTAGTGCCCATAAGGTAGGAAAGTAGTTCTTGTGGAAAGGCGTTCCATTCCTCCACTAGATCGCTTGATAACTGCCGGGTGGTCGCTGGTGCATATGGACGTGCTGCAATAGTCTCCACAACGTACCCCACATGTGATGGATGCGATTTAAATCGAGGGAATGGACAGGTCACTCCATTCGCCGAATGTACGCCCGTTCCAAGCAGTCCGCCACCTGCGTTGATCCATCGGATGGCACATTTTCATCCTTAAAATTAAATCAAGTCCGAATGCACTGCTGAAAAGAAGTACAGTGTGACAACGTTGAGCGGTGAGTGTAACGTGGAGGTCAGTGCGCCCGTACAAAATTATGCCGCCTCAAACCATAACACCTGGACCATCAAAAGGATCGCATTGTACAATATTCCTCGGAGTATCGCGTGTTCGCACCTCTCGCCATCCCAGGATACATCCAACAGTGTAACAGTGTACAGGGTGTCCCACACAAACCTCCCTGATTTCATAGACCCAGTAAAAAAACCAACAGTAGATACGACAATGAAAAATGCACCACATTGTATAGCATCTCAAAGAATTTATTTATTTATCATCAATACACCTCTACATGTGAAGCATTTGTTGCACGAAGAATACAGAATCTACATTCAATTTCTTGCCAAGTTCTTTGTAACATTTCCTCTGTTATTGTTACAATCGCAGGAATATCGTCCACTTGGATCGCATACACGCGGTCCTTCACGAATCTCCACATGAAGAAGTCAAGCGGCGTCATGTCGGGTGAACGTGGTGGCCATGCAATGGGTTCTCCGCGTCCGATTCAACGACTGGGAAATTTCCTATCCAGGAACTTGCGAACAGCCGTTGAGCAATGCGGCGGAGCTCCACCTTGTTGAAAAATGATGTTGGGTTGCAAGTCTTGTATCTGAGGGTACACAAACTGCTCCAACATGTCCGGATACACTGACCCATTCACTGTTTGTTCCGCAGAGAAGAACGGTCCAACAATCCTGTCGTGCATTAACCTGCACCAGACGTTTAGTTTAGGGCTACCACGAACATGTTCAATGACAACGTGCGGATATTGCGAACCCCATATCCGAACATTATGCCTATTACCCCTTCCTGATAGATGAAAGGTTGTCTCATCTGACAATAAACATCTTTCCAGGAAGCTGGCATCCATATCAATACGCTGCAGCATATTGTTGTTGGCGTGGTTTGTCGTTCAGCGTCGGATGTTGCAGAATTTGCACTTTGTAAGCACACATACGAAGACGCTGCTGAACTACACGATACAGTGTTGATGGAGGTACATTAAGTTGCCTTGATGCTGGAAGGATTCACTTACGTGGGCTTCTGAGAAACGTTTGTCTTATGTCTTGCACTGTCTCTTCTGAAACTCTGTAACGTGCACCGCCAGAACACTTCCTGTTGCCAGAAACTTCCTATACCATTCCTTAATTGTTTGCACATCAGGTGGATCACAGTCATACACATGACGATAATTGCACAGTAATCGGCGGTTTTGTTTCTGTATACCACACTACTGCTTGCTCGCGCTGTGGATTTGCCATTTTCACTTCATACGACCATGCTGCACTCTGGCGATGACACTTGGCACTTCTGACTCGCGAATATAAATTCTTTGAGAGGATCTACAATGTTGTGCATTTTTCATTGTCTTACCTACTGTGGTTTCTCTCTTGGGTTCTAGAAATCAGGGAGGCTTGAGTGGGAGACCCTGTATATTACTAAATGGCTTAACCATGAGTAGAATTTCAGTTGCAGGTTGCCTATCTAACGGCTTTCAGGGGCAACAAAGATTTTGTTTTCCATATATCGTACAGTTAGTGACCGAATTTATAAATTTAAATTGCTGTCGTAATGTACTCATCATCTCATGTTACGGTTTCAACACAGTAAGACAAATATTACGGTCAGAGACTGTGTTTATGTCTTCAGGAGACGTAAGTCACGGCTCGCAGATTAACCAGAATATATTCATCCAGTATTTGAGAATGACAGAACTTAGTGACTTTCAACAAATCTTACACGTAACTTCAAACTTTTCGAATCTACTACACTCAAGCACCACCCACAAAGTAATGAAGTGATAAAAGTTTATCGCTTACTACATTTTCGCTATTCATACAGTAAATCTTCAGCAGCAAATATTACGTTTCAATGTATTCCTTCTTTACTACTACCTCTATTCGCAACACATTTTGCAGCAGTATCTATATTTAGCACTGAATATAGCTTTTAAATCACACATTGTACGACACATTGTTCACGAGGTATGACGTCACAAACAATGTTACGGGTGAAAAACAAGCGTTTCTTAAAAGACCTTAAGTGATAAGTTATGTATCAGATATCTGAAGCTGTTTTATACATGGGTTCGGGGATGAGGTCCTACTGGTTCGCGTAGAAGGCAACACCGAACGACACTGTTGACAAAGAGACCCTTGGGGAGGGGGGTTTGGGTAGGATCAACCCCCCAATCGGGAAAGGATTTCTTCCCCTGGGCACAATGGCCCCTTTCCTCGCATGATGTGAGAGATGTGTGTTAAGTGTGTCGCCTCATTGTAGTCATGTGTATCATGTTTGTGTAGTATCACGATCAGAGAAGGGAGAAGGTGAAACGTGGTACTGGCACGTAGCCTATCCCTCTCAGACTGCACCAACGGGGCCGCTGGTGTTTTCACCCCATGAAACAGACGGATGATCGTTAACAATGTCACGTGCCCTCACTACGCGAGACGCTACAAAGAGGTTTAGAATTCAGTCCAGGACTTTTATCAGAGTCTGGTTATCACAAACTTTATGCTAACACATCTGCTTCCTATGCTGAAGAACACTGGCTGTGAAAGTTTCTTGCACTACCAGGATTCAAACTGGCTGCATCAGAGTCGAGCTCCACGCACAGGCGTGTGTTATCTAAGGCTTCGTAGCAGGAGGTTAGTGCTGACTTTGGACAATATTTGAACGAGCCCAGCTGTGCACTCCTCTAGTCCTGTCCCGCCTCCATCTGCTAGACAAAGCTTATACGTTCTATAGTCCACCAACCGCTTTCAATATATATTAACGTGTGTGAAGGCTAATCTCACGAACTACTGTTCAGATTTTGATACGGTTTTTACTAATAGGTAGACTAATTCACAAGGAAGGTTCGTGGGTATCACTAGATATTACAGACACGTTTTCCTGCCATATATACTTACTACTACTTGTGCAAAGTCGTAGCAGCTCCCTAGTGTACATAAATAGCAGAAAAACATAATTGGTGTTGTTGTCTGGCTAATATAGCTTGTTATTCTACTTTAATTAGTTTTGATTCTAGTCCTAGTTCAGGTTATGTTCCTCTTGGTGTGTCGATGTTGATCAGCTGTTGTTTGTCAGAAGTTTTTCAGGAATGGTACGTTTCACCAACCATAACCTTAGGGGAGGAGATGGTAAAATGTAAATATCGTGTGCTTAGGGCCTCGCCCCCCCCCCCCCCCCCCCCCCATGAACCATGGACCTTGCCGTTGGTGGGGAGGCTTGCGTGCCTCAGCGATACAGATAGCCGTACCGTAGGTGCAACCACAACGGAGGGGTATCTGTTGAGAGGCCAGACAAACGTGTGGTTCCTGAAGAGGGGCAGCAGCCTTTTCAGTAGTTGCAAGGGCAACAGTCTGGATGATTGACTGATGTGGCCTTGTAACAATAACCAAAACGGCCTTGCTGTGCTGGTACTGCGAACGGCTGAAAGCAAGGGGAAACTACAGCCGTAATTTTTCCCGAGGGCATGCAGCTTTACTGTATGATTACATGATGATGGCGTCCTCTTGGGTAAAATATTCCGGAGGTAAAATAGTCCCCCATTCGGATCTCCGGGCGGGGACTACTCAAGAGGATGTCGTTATCAGGAGAAAGAAAACTGGCGTTCTACGGATCGGAGCGTGGAATGTCAGATCCCTTAATCGGACAGGTAGGTTAGAAAATTTAAAAAGGGAAATGGATAGGTTGAAGTTAGATATAGTGGGAATTAGTGAAGTTCGGTGGCAGGAGGAACAAGACTTCTGGTCAGGTGACTACAGGGTTATAAACACAAAATCAAATAGGGGTAATGCAGGAGTAGGTTTAATAATGAACAGGAAAATAGGAATGCGGGTAAGCTACTACAAACAGCATAGTGAACGCATTATTGTGGCCAAGATAGATACGAAGCCCACACCTACTACAGTAGTACAAGTTTATATGCCAACTAGCTCTGCAGATGACGAAGAAATTGAAGAAATGTATGATGAAATAAAAGAAATTATTCAGATTGTGAATGGAGACGAAAATTTAATAGTCATGGGTGACTGGAATTCGAGTGTAGGAAAAGGGAGAGAAGGAAACATAGTAGGTGAATATGGATTGGGGGACAGAAATGAAAGAGGAAGCCGCCTGGTAGAATTTTGCACAGAGCACAACATAATCATAACTAACACTTGGTTTAAGAATCATGAAAGAAGGTTGTATACATGGAAGAAGCCTGGAGATACTAAAAGGTATCAGATAGATTATATAATGGTAAGACAGAGATTTAGGAACCAGGTTTTAAATTGTAAGACATTTCCAGGGGCAGATGTGGACTCTGACCACAATCTATTGGTTATGACCTGTAGATCAAAACTGAAGAAACTGCAAAAAGGTGGGAATTTAAGGAGATGGGACCTGGATAAACTAAAAGAACCAGAGGTTGTACAGAGATTCAGGGAGAGCATAAGGGAGCAATTGACAGGAATGGGGGAAATAAATACAGTAGAAGAAGAATGGGTAGCTTTGAGGGATGAAGTAGTGAAGGCAGCAGAGGAACAAGTAGGTAAAAAGACAAGGGCTAGTAGAAATCCTTGGGTAACAGAAGAAATATTGAATTTAATTGATGAAAGGAGAAAATATAAAAATGCAGTAAGTGAAGCAGGCAAAAAGGAATACAAACGTCTCAAAAATGAGATTGACCGGAAGTGCAAAATGGCTCAGCAGGGATGGCTAGAGGACAAATGTAAGGATGTAGAGGCCTATCTCACTAGGGGTAAGATAGATACCGCCTACAGGAAAATTAAAGAGACCTTTGGAGATAAGAGAACGACTTGTATGAATATCAAGAGCTCAGATGGAAACCCAGTTCTAAGCAAAGAAGGGAAAGCAGAAAGGTGGAAGGAGTATATAGAGGGTCTATACAAGGGCGATGTACTTGAGGACAATATTATGGAAATGGAAGAGGATGTAGATGAAGATGAAATGGGAGATATGATACTGCGTGAAGAGTTTGACAGAGCACTGAAAGACCTGAGTCGAAACAAGGCCTCCGGAGTAGACAGTATTCCATTGGAACTACTGACGGCAGTGGGAGAGCCAGTCCTGACAAAACTCTACCATCTGGTGAGCAAGATGTATGAAACAGGCGAAATACCCTCAGACTTCAAGAAGAATATAATAATTCCAATCCCAAAGAAAGCAGGTGTTGACAGATGTGAAAATTACCGAACTATCAGCTTAATAAGTCACAGCTGCAAAATACTAACACGAATTCTTTACAGACGAATGGAAAAACTAGTAGAAGCCAACCTCGGGGAAGATCAGTTTGGATTCCGTAGAAACACTGGAACACGTGAGGCAATACTGACCTTACGACTTATCTTAGAAGAAAGATTAAGGAAAGGCAAACCTACGTTTCTAGCATTTGTAGACTTAGAGAAAGCTTTTGACAATGTTGACTGGAATACTGTCTTTCAAATTCTAAGGGTGGCAGGGGTAAAATACAGGGAGCGAAAGGCTATTTACAATTTGTACAGAAACCAGATGGCAGTTATAAAAGTCGAGGGTCATGAAAGGGAAGCAGTGGTTGGAAAAGGAGTGAGACAGGGTTGTAGCCTATCCCCCATGTTGTTCAATGTGTATATTGAGCAAGCAGTAAAGGAAACAAAAGAAAAATTCGGAGTAGGTATTAAAATTCATGGAGAAGAAATAAAAACTTTGAGGTTCGCCGATGACATTGTAATTCTGTCAGAGACAGCAAAGGACTTGGAAGAGCAGTTGAATGGAATGGACAGTGTCTTGAAAGGAGGATATAAGATGAACATCAACAAAAGCAAAACAAGGATAATGGAATGTAGTCTAATTAAGTCGGGTGATGCTGAGGGAATTAGATTAGGAAATGAGGCACTTAAAGTAGTAAAGGAGTTTTGCTATTTGGGGAGCAAAATAACTGATGATGGTCGAAGTAGAGAGGATATAAAATGTAGGCTGGCAATGGCAAGGAAAGCGTTTCTGAAGAAGAGGAATTTGTTAACATCCAGTATTGATTTAAGTGTCAGGAAGTCATTTCTGAAAGTATTCGTATGGAGTGTAGCCATGTATGGAAGTGAAACATGGACGATAAATAGTTTGGACAAGAAGAAAATAGAAGCTTTCGAAATGTGGTGCTACAGAAGAATGCTGAAGATTAGATGGGTAGATCACATAACTAATGAGGAAGTATTGAATAGGATTGGGGAGAAGAGAAGTTTGTGGCACAACTTGACCAGAAGAAGGGATCGGTTGGTAGGACATGTTCTGAGGCATCAAGGGATCACCAATTTAGTATTGGAGGGCAGCGTGGAGGGTAAAAATCGTAGAGGGAGACCAAGAGATGAATACACTAAGCAGATTCAGAAGGATGTAGGTTGCAGTAGGTACTGGGAGATGAAAAAGCTTGCACAGGATAGAGTAGCATGGAGAGCTGCATCAAACCAGTCTCAGGACTGAAGACCACAACAACAAGTGCCTCGCATCGGGCAGACCGTTAGCCTGGTGCAAGTCTTTCGATTTGATGCCCCTTCGGCGACGTGCGCGTCAATGGCGAAGAAATGACGATGATTATGACACCACAACACTCAATCCCTGAGCGGAGAATATCTCCGACCCAGCCGGGAATCGAACCCGGGCCCTTTGGATTGACATTCTGTCGCGCTGACCACTCAGCGACCGGGGGGGACAGGAGAGGAGATGGTAATACGTCATGTTCTACACTAGAAAAAACTACACGGTGACCATCGCCTATGTTTGACGTCAACGTGCAATAACCACTCACAGATTGAAGGTGGCAGCACTAGCAATGGAGGATATATAAATTGTGTCCGGGAGGGGGGGCGTGATTTATCTGCCGTCCAAAACAACATTATCATTGGCTTCCGGACGAAGGGTTGGAAGGATGGAGCATTTCAGAAACGGCTAAGATCGTAAACTGTTAGCGTGCCACCATGTTTCAAGTATACCGGACGTGGCAAAATGGCGCTATCCAAAATCGGCGCCGAGGCATCTGTGTTGCCCACAGGCCGTAGGTGACAGGGGCGAACGACGGCTGCTGAGATGTGTATGGCCGAATGTACAAACGTGCGGCTGTCGAACAACTGACCGCCCAGATGAAGCAAAGGGGCTGCCAACCGTGTCTGCTCCACGGTCACTCAGCGAGCGCTGCTGCATGTGGGCCTCCGCAGCGGACACCAGCTTTATGTGCCCACGCTGACTGCTGTTCATCGGCGACGAAGGCTGAAATTTGCACGCCTCTACAGCAGCTCAGCGTCCGCGCAGCAGCGACGGGTGGCCTTTTCAGATGAATCACTTTTTATGCACCATCGGATAGACGTCCAATGGCCTCTGCGTATTGAAACTTCTGAAAACTAACACGGTGTATGCGTTATGGTCTGGGGAATGTTTCCGTAGCATTCCCTTTGTGTTCTCGTCATTCTGGAAGGCACAATGCAAGTATGCCTCTATCCTTGGGGAACATGTCCACCGCTACAAGCACTTTGTGCTTCCTTGGCGTGATGGCATCTACCATTACGACAATGCAGCGTGCCACACAACTCACAGTGTCGTTCATAGACCACCAGCATGAGTTTGCTGTAGTGTTGGCAGAAGAGCCAACACCCGTGTTACGAGGAGAGGCCGAAATGCTCGCGTTTTAGCTCACGCAGGCTGGCGTGAGGAGGGAAGGACTCTACTGACGTGAGGTCTGGAACACGACAAGGAATGAGAATTCAGAAAGCGGACGTAATTAGTTTGATACTTAACTTTACCCTCCCTCCAACCCCCCACCCCCATGAACCATGGACCTTGCCGTTGGTGGGAAGGCTTGCGTGCCTCAGCTATACAGATAGCCGTACCGAAGGTGCAACCACAACGGAGGGGTATCTGTTGAGAGGCCAGACAAACGTGTGGTTCCTGAAGAGGGGCAGCAGCCTTTTCAGTAGTTGCAAAGGGCAACAGTCTGGATGATTGACTGATCTGGCCTTGTAACACTAACCAAAACGGCCTTGCTGTGCTGGTACTGCGAACGACTGAAAGCAAGGGGAAACTACGGCCGTAATTTTTCCCGAGGGCATGCAGCTTTACTTTATGGTTAAATGATGATGGCGTCCTCTTGGGTAAAATATTCCGGAGGTAAAATAGTTCCTCATTCGATCTCCGGGCGGGGACTACTCACGAGGATGTCGTTATCAGGAGAAAGAAAACTGGCGTTCTACGGATCGGAGCGTGGAATGTCAGATCCCTTAATCGGGCAGGTAGGTTAGAAAATTCAAAAAGGGAAGTGGATAGGTTAAAGTTAGATATAGTGCGAATTAGTGAAGTCCGGTGGCAGGAGGAACAAGACTTCTGGTCAGGTGACTACAGGGTTATAAACGCAAAATCAAATAGGGGTAATGCAGGAGCAGGTTTAATAATGAATAAAAAAAATAGGAATGCGGGTAAGCTACTACAAACAACATAGTGAACGCATTATTGTGGCCAAGATAGATACGAAGCCCACGCCTACTACAGTAGTACAAGTTTATATGCCAACTAGCTCTGCAGATGACGAAGAAATTGAAGAAATGTATGATGAAATAAAAGAAATTATTCAGATAGTGAAGGGAGACGAAAATTTAATAGTCATGGGTGACTGGAATTCGAGTGTTGGAAAAGGGAGAGAAGGAAACGTAGTAGGTGAATATGGATTGGGGCTAAGAAATGAAAGAGGAAGCCGCCTGGTAGAATTTTGCACAGAGCACAACTTAATCATAGCTAACACTTGGTTTAAGAATCATGAAAGAAGGTTGTATACATGGAAGAAGCCTGGAGATACTAAAAGGTATCAGATAGATTATATAATGGTAAGACAGAGATTTAGGAACCAGGGTTTAAATTGTAAGACATTTCCAGGGGCAGATATGGGCTCTGACCACAATCTATTGGTTAAGTACTACAGATTAAAACTGAAGAAACTGCAAAAAGGTGGGAATTTAAGGAGATGGGACCTGGATAAACTGACTAAACCAAAGGTTGTACACAGTTTCATGGAGAGCATAAGGGAACAACTGACAGGAATGGGGGAAAGAAATACAGTAGAAGAAGAATGGGTAGCTTTGAGGGATGAAGTAGTGAAGGCAGCAGAGGATCAAGTAGGTAAAAAGACGAGGGTTAATAGAAATCCTTGGGTAACAGAAGATATATTGAATTTAATTGATGATAGGAGAAAATATAAAAATGCAGTAAATGAAGCAGACAAAAAGGAATACAAACGTCTCAAAAATGACATCGACAGGAAGTGTAAAATGGCTAAGCAGGGATGTCTAGAGGACAAATGTAATGATGTAGAGGCTTATCTCACTAAGGGTAAGATAGATACTGCCTACAGGAAAATTAAAGAGACCTTCGGAGGAAGAGAACCACTTGTATGAATATCAGAAGCTCAGATGGCAACCCAGTTCTAAGCAAACAAGGGAATGCAGAAAGGTGGAAGGAGTATATAGACGGTCTATACAAGGGTGATGTAGAAGGGGACAATATTTTGGAAATGAAAGAGGATGTAGATGAAGATGAAGTGGGAGATACGATACTGCGTGAAGAGTCTGACAGGGCACTGAAAGACCTAAGTCGAGACAAGGCCCCGGGAGTAGACAACATTGCATTAGAACCACTGACGGCCTTGGGAGAGCCAGTCCTGACGAAACTCTGCCATCTGGTGAGCACGATGTATGAAACAGGCGAAATACCCTCAGACTTCAAGAAGAATATAGTAATTCCAATCCCAAAGAAAGCAGGTGTTGACAGATGTGAAAATTACCGAACTATCAGTTTAATAAGTCACAGTTGCAAAATAATAACGCGAATTCTTTACAGACGAATGGAAAAACAAGTAGAAGCCGACTTCGGGGAAGATCAGTTTGGATTCCGTAGAAATGTTGGAACACGTGAGGCAATACTGACCCTACGACTTATCACAGAAGCTAGATTAAGGAAGGGCAAACCTACGTTTCTAGCATTTCTAGACTTAGAGAAAGCTTTTGACAATGTTGACTGGAATACTCTCTTTCAAATTCTGAAGGTGGCAGGGGTAAAATACAGGGATCGAAAGGCTATTTACAATTTGTACAGAAACCAGATGGCAGTTATAAGAGTCGAGGGACGTGAAAGGAAAGCAGTGGTCGGGAAGGGAGTGAGACGGGGTTGCAGTCTCTCCCCGATGTCATTCAATCTGTATATTGAGCAAGCAGTGAAGGAAACAAAAGAAAAATTCGGAGTAGGTATTAAAATCCATGGAGAAGAAATAAAAACTTTGAGGTTCGCCGATGACATTATAATTCTGTCAGAGACAGCAAAGGACTTGGAAGAGCAGTTGAACGGAATGGATAGTGTCTTGAAAGGAGGATGTAAGATGAACATCAACAAAAGCAAAACGAGGATAATGGAATGTAGTCGAATTAACTCGGGTGATGCTGAGGGAATTAGATTAGGAAATGAGACACTTAAAGTAGTAAAGGAGTTTTGCTATTTGGGGAGCAAAATAACTGATGATGGTCGAAGTAGAGAGGATATAAAATGTAGACTGGCAATGGCAAGGAAAGCCTTTCTGAAGAAGAGAAATTTGTAATAGCAGTCGTATAGATTTAAGTGTCAGGAAGTCGTTTCTGAAAGTATTTGTATGGAGTGTAGCCATGTATGGAAGTGAAACATGGACGATAAATAGTTTGGACAAGAAGAGAATAGAAGCTTATAAAATGTGGTGCTACAGAAGAATGCTGAAGATTAGATGGGTGGATCATATAACTAATGAGTAAGTATGGAATATGATTGGGGAGAAGAGAAGTTTGTGGCACAACTTGACTAGAAGAAGGGATCGGTTGGTAGGACATGTTCTGAGGCATCAAGGGATCACCAATTTAGTATTGGAGGGCAGCGTGGAGGGTAAAAATCGTAGAGGGAGACCAAGAGATGAATACACTAAGCAGATTCAGAAGGATGTAGGTTGCGGTAGGTACTGGGAGATGAAGAAGCTTGCACAGGATAGAGTAGCATGGAGAACTGCATCAAACCAGTCTCAGGACTGAGGACCACAACAACAACACTTAACTTTAATCCATTAATGATGAACGTCGCTCTTGAGGGTACATGATTCACAATATTATCCGTTCAGATTATAGTAACTGAATATGACGCCTTGCTAGGTCGTAGCAAATGACGTAACTGAAAGCTATGCTAAACTGTCAAAATGATTCAAATGGCTCTGAGCACTATGGGACTCAACTGCTGAGGTCATTAGTCCCCTAGAACTTAGAACTAGTTAAACCTAACTAACCTAAGGACATCACACACATCCATGCCCGAGGCAGGATTCGAACCTGCGACCGGAGCGGTCTCGCGGTTCCAGACTGCAGCGCCAGAACCGCGCGGCCACTTCGGCCGGCTGCTAAACTGTCGTCTCTGCAAATGACAGCGTAGGTAGACAGTGAATCATCGCTAGCAAAGTCGGCTGTACAACAGGGGCGAGTGCTAGGGAGTCTTTCTCGACTAGACCTGCCGTGTGGCGGCGCTCGGTCTGCAATCACTGACAGTGGCGACACGCGCGACCGACGTATACTAACGGTCCGCGGCCAATTTAAACGCTACCACCTAGCAAGTGTGGTGTCTGGCGGTGACACCGCATTTACCGTACTCCCCTGGCCCCAGACTCCCCCGACTTAAACCCAATCGACAACGAGTGGGGCTACCTATATCGGCCAGTTCGCGCCATGGATCTTCAACTGAGAAACCTAGCGCAGCTGATTATGGCATTGGAGGCGGCATGGCTTCATATCGCTGCCGATACCTCCCAGAACCTCACTGACACCCTTCGTACACGTCTCGCAGAGGTGCCCCCCTCAGATGCTGGTTATTCAGGCTTTTGGCAGATGTTCACATTAATGTGAGTGGACAGTATGTGTTTGGCGTTATTTTCTGGGAAATAAGGTTGTTATTCCATTTTTGACAGTTTCGATTTTGGAATCTAAAAATGTCAAACATAGTACCAGGAGCAGTTATAAGAGGATGTTATTAGTTTCCTTTGTTAGGATTTCTGTGTTTAATCCAGCTATTGTGTGCAGTCGTTCCTAAACGTGACCCTGTGGGCGTCGTCAACAGATGGTACCATAATGGTTTAGTTAACGTTTTAACGTTTTTAAGCAAAAATGTGAAGTTGCAGCAATTTCCACGGCTAAATCATTAACCTAATTTTTTATGCTTAAACTGTTCAGTTGTCGTTAGTTCGCACCACAAAGAAACAAATCTTCCCTAGAATCTCATTGCTTGCTTCAATTTCGGCTATTCATTGCAGACTGTTCGCTTTGATGTTTGTCCGTCGGCTTGCTGCTTAAAGTAGCTGCACCTTCTACGGCATAGAGACGTAATCTCTTATGCCTGCTTTTGTGTACTGTTGTTTGTGACGTTTCCAGTTCTGTGGCCACTGCACGCACCACTGTTGTGGCACTGCTTGCATAGCTTGCAGTACCTTGTGCAGTCCTAACGGAGCGACTGCATACCGAGCAGAGCAGCCCCGCGAAACGGCATCAAGAAGGCGCTGACCCGCGCGCCAATGGAAGGAGCGGGCAGTGTCACACCTCCAGCAAGACAGACTTCAGCACCCCCTATCAACACTGCCTTAGACAGCCGCCCATCGCTGATCGGGTCCAGTTCGGTAGCAGTCTCCGAGAGCATCAGTTCTGAGTAATTGGGAGACAATACATAGTCTGCGTTCTGTGAGTAATAACAGTGTATTAAGTAATTCCGTGTAGGAAGTACAGGAAGCCACTTCATAACGAAAACTTATGTTTATTTCCCTTTTAGAAATAAAGTGTTGTATTAATTTGAAAGTGTTATGTACAGATAGTTTCGGTTACATGACACTGGCCATCTCAGCTGCGCTCCTTTCTTGTTTGTGTCGTTGCTGACTCCCACAGTAGTAGACAACATGTCCTCAGATGGTTCAAATGGCTCTAACCACTATGAGACTTAACAGCTGAGGTCATCAGTCCCCTAGAACTTAGAACTACTTAAACCTTACTAACCTACGGACATCACACACATCCATGCCCGAGGCAGGATTCGAACCTGCGACCATAGCGGTCAGGCGGTTCCAGACTGAAGCGCCTAGAACCGCTCTGCCATACTGGCCGGCTAACACGACCTCGTTGATGCTTGCAACAGATGGGCGAACCGCTCCCTGTTAGTGTAGAACACTACCGGTTTCCAGAAATAGCATATTCGTGCCGTGTCGGCTCGTTTTGTTTTTACATCTTTGCCTAGTAGAGCGATCTCTGTCTAGTCACCGGATGGCGCCTCGGTCGCCTGTTAGCCCTTTGGTTGTAGTTCCTTGGAACGGCTTGTTGACAACATGGGCAGTCAATCGGCTGCGGTGAGAGAGAGAGAGAGAGAGAGAAGAGAGAAGAGAGAAGAGACACATGAGACGTACGGGTGGTCGATAGAGTTGTGTTGCACTTTTAACAACTTTACTCATGTCTTCACCACACTTCTATTTTTCCATCAACCTTACGCGTTTCTACTTCCCGTCATTTTCAAAGGCACTGGTAGCAGTTTGCACTTGTCCCGTGCTCGAGGATGCTTACGTGATAAAACGTATCTAATTTTTTATGTTACTGACATAGCAATGCCTTTGAAAATGATGGAATGTCGAAACTCGTAAGGTTGATGAAAAATGGAAGTGTGGTCAAGACATGCGTAAAGTTATTAAAAGTGCATCCAGACGGCCGCGTCGTATCATAGAATTTTCATGCAAATTGTAGCTAATGGTTGTGTTGGTTGGCAATACTTGAGCCTACTGTCGATGCAGCCGGTTTACCCTTGATTAAGGAGCATAGTTGCTGATGTGGGTGTTGGATTACTGTTCATTTTCTGGTGCCGTCTGTTCTGCCCTTTGGTGGAAAGGTACTTGTTACTTGAGTGACACATCTGCTCCCACGTTGAAGTTACACTCGCTGCACTGGATTGCCTATGAGTCTCCATCACTCTGTCTCAAGTGTCATATTTACTTTTTAGTGCCTCTGTTTAAAATTATCTGAGTGCTGTATTTAATGTGTTTTAAAATTTCTTTTAATTGCAACGTGTTCAATATCTGCTTACCTTGTCATTCAGGCTGGAAATTGCGTCATATGTTCTAGGCCACCTTGTGCATTAGAGACCACTGAGGTCGAAGCTGAGTCTTATTTGTATTGGAATCTGTTGCTTCCTGGACTGGTGCCACGGTTATAAAACTGCCTACTGCCATCGTAAGCGAATGCTGGCGGCCCAGTAAATCTTGGCTCATTTTGGTAGTTAAATTCCATTACTCTGGTGAGATATTGCTTCGTTCAAAAAAAATTTTTATTGTTCTAAATAGAATTACTATTGTAGTTGTTTGAGAGTTAGCTCTCAAGATTTGCCTCTTACCTTTAAGTCACTTATGTCAGTTTGATGAATACCCTTTGATTTATTGGTTATTACACTAACTTGTTATATTTTAATGTGTGACTAACCAGTTAGTCCTCCTAGTAATTCTTATTGTAATATTCTTGATGTAATACGCAAGGTTTGCTTGGGACTTGGGGTCACGCTCACATTGAGTTTCTTGTCTTGGTCTGAGCATTTGCATATGTGCTATGATAATTATGCATACATTATGTGTCTGCTTGTTTGCCCTGGGCTTTCCGAGCTGTCGTAGCTTTTGGAGGCGCTGCCCCAGTATGTTACCTGTTATCCGAAGGATCATCGGGCGTTTCCTCTCCGCGTCTGCTGTGTGGGTGTTCGTGGTGGAGCGCAGCTTCCCGTCTCACCGTAGCCTCTGAGACGTTGCGGCCGCCTGGCTTGCTGCTGCATCCCTCATGAGTTTCTATGAGGTAGCAATCGGGCGTTAATTTAACCAGGAGCGCCCGTTATTCTAAACCATCTTACTCAGACCAGGCCGGCTGTACCTGCGCCTTTCATGTTTTCCCTGTTTGAAGTTTGGTTTTAACGTAATAGTTTCAACATTGGTGTCATGCTTAATTCGTTAAGTAGCATTTTGTTTTTTTCCAAATCAGTATCTTGATTATGCCAAGGGGCTTCTCTGATTGATTAAATATTGAGTATTTGTGTCAAGAATTGTTTTTGTGTTAGTTGGATAAAATATTAGTACTTAACAGCTTCAATTCGTCAGATACCAGACTAGTGTAATTTTATGTTACTCCACTCCTTATAAGTTATATTCATTAACGTCAAGCACCGCCTTTGAGCAGCCAAATGTTGGAATTGTAAACTTTACCATCGTCGCTGTCATTGTTTGCCCAGCACTAAGCGCGTCTTTGTATTATATTTGATTGTTATACTTCCTTATTAGCCCTTCCTAAATTACTGCATTTTATTCGTTTAAGTTAACAAATTAATCATCAATTGGTTTAGTTGAAGAATTTTTGGAGTAACCGCCAGAATCATTTGTATTTTGTCGGTGTATTGATATCTGTGCAATAAAAGATTGTTGGACTCTTGTGAAGTAAGAAATGACTTTGTGACAAACGCAACTTTCCCATGTCCGTTTACTTGTTTCCTTAACCTGGGGCGTCCACCGACATTTCAGTATTCCTATCTCAAATAGATGATCGAGTTGGTGATACCCCTCCATTCTCCCTCCAGCAGTCCCAGGTATCGGTTTTGATCCTGTGAACCTGGCTGTTCATTGAGCTTTCTGCTGTGGAGTCCACATAGTCCTCAAATCTGCAGCACCAGGAATAATAATAATAATAATAAAACAACACCACATAACAAACCTGACATCATACTAACCAATAAAAGGAAGAAATTAACACAACTAATCGAAATATCCATACCCAATACAACAAATATACAGAAGAAAACAGGAGGAAAAATTGAAAAATACATCCAACGGGCTGAGGAAGTCAAGGACATGTGGCATCAGGATAAAGTTGACATTATACCAATTATACTATCAACTACAGGAGTCATACCACACAATATCCATCAGTACATCAACGCAATACAGCTACATCCAAACGTATATATACAACTACAGAAATCTGTAATTATTTATACATGTTCAATTACCCGAAAGTTCCTAAATGCAATGTAACATATACCGTACAGTTAAAAGGAAGTCACGCTTGATCAAGGTCCGCGTCACTTTCCATTTTTAACCAGACATAATGTCTGAGAAAGGTTTATCTTATAATAATAACTGAATGAGTGATCTTGTCTCTATCTAGTATAGCTTTAACGTTATTAAAGCGTGAAGTTACATAGATAATTTGTGGATACACTGCATCTATAAATATGTCACGAGGCACATCGTTGGAGCGGTTGGACTCATTCGAGAAAATAGGGCAGAACCAGTGCCGAAAGGACGCACACATTTCTCGCCGAACTGAATAACTTTAAAAACACTCTTGCTGAGCAGCTTGAATAAATCGAATGTCATTTTTGACAGAATAATATCAACTGAATTTGTGGACACTAATCTTTATTTACATCCTTGTCAAACTGGTATCGGACATTATGTCCATATTCAAATGCTAACATATCTATTTGTATGTCACTGAAGGAGGGCGTAATGAACGAGGTTAGTTCGGCAAGGCTGTAAATATTCATATAACCAATTTCAATCGATATAATTATAGCTATTATGTCAGCAGACGATATTTTTAAGGTTACGTGGTTGTGTGGCAAAATACGTTTCATAGCAGGTACCAACCGCTCAGTTTAGCACATATTTTTCAAACATGTTATTGTTTTTTTTCAGTACTGATCTCGAATGTTTTCTTCATCATCAGATTATTTTTCTGTGGCAGAGGGGGGGGGGGTGGATGTTGGGATTTTGGGATTGCCGGTTTCAGCATTTGTCTTGCAACCATCTAACCAACAGAAACTTACAATCGTCCCAGTCAAAAATTACGATGATGTGTATGGGTACTCGTGTTTGTGCACTTTGTATGTGTTTGCGATTACCAAATTTGATTCAGTGGTGGCGTGAGATGGTTGCGTTGAATTTAATGATCATCTGTTAAGTATTCTGTAGCGAGAAACAATTTTGAACTGAGATATATTCGAAATGGAAGTGAAAGTCAGGATAAAATCAAATTAAACATAACCGGATTATGTATATACCTCCAATAAAAAAATTCCCTGTTGTTGCAGAAAACTGCTATTTTCAAATATCCATGTTACGCAACTTCAGTCGGCATCAATCTATCAATACATACAATCTTCATTCAATTTTAAACAAGTCTCGGAAAATGGCGTATTACAGAAATCATATAAATTTATATTAGAATAAACCAAATCTCTTTGCTGAATATCTTAATACAGAGTTACTAAACACAGCCGTCCGAAATGCCTTCACAAAAGAAGACGAAGTAAATATTTCAGAATTCGAATCGAGAACAGCTGCCAACATGAGTAACGTAGAAGTAAATATCCTCGGAGTAGTGAAGCAACTCAAATCACTTAATAAAAACAAGTCTTCTGGTCCAGACTATATACCAATTAGGTTCCTTTCCGAGTATGCTGATGCATTAGCTCCATACTTAACAATCATATACAACCGTTCGCTCGACGAAAGATCCGTACCCAAAGACTGGAAAGCTGCACAGGTCACACCAATATTCAAGAAAGGCAGTACGAGTAATCAACTAAATTTCAGGCCCAAATCGTTAACGTCAATATGCAGCAGGATTTTAGAACATATATTGTGTTCGAACATTATGAATTACCTCGAAGAAAACGGTCTATTGACACACAGTCAACATGGGTTTAGAAAACATCGTTCCTGTGAAACACAACTAGCTCTTTATTTACATGAAGTGCTGAGTGCTATTGACAAGGGATTTCAGATCGATTCCGCATTCCTGGATTTCCGGAAGGCTTTTGACACTGTACCACACAAGCGCCTCGTAGTGAAATTGTGTGCTTGTGGAATATCGTCTCAGTTATGTGACTGGATTTGTGATTTCCTGTCAGAGAGGTCACAGTTCGTAGTAATTGACGGAAAGTCATCGAGTAAAACAGAAGTGATTTCAGGCGTTCCCCAAGGTTGTGTTATAGGCCCTTTGCTGTTCCTTATCTATATAAACGATTTGGGAGACAATGTGAGCAGCCGTCTTCGATTGTTTGCAGATGACGCTGTCGTTCATCAACTAAGAAAGTCATCAGAAGATCAAAACAAACTGCAAAACGATTTAGAAAAAAATATCTGAATGGTACGAAAAGTGGCAGTTGACCCTAAATAACGAAAAGTGTGAGGTCATCCACATGAGTGCTAATAGGAAATCGTTAAACTTCGGTTACACGATAAATCAGTCTAATCTAAAAGCCGTAAATTCAACTAAATACCTAGGTATTACAATTACGAACAACTTAAATTGGAAGTAACACGTAGAAAATGTTGTGGGGAAGGCTAATCAAAGGCTTCGTTTTATTGGCAAGACACTTAGAAAATGTAACAGACCTACTAAGGAGACTGCCTACACTACGCTTGTCCGTCCTCTTTTAGAATACTGCTGCGCGGTGTGGGATCCTTACCAGATAGGACTGACGGTGTGCATCCAAAAAGTTCAAAGAAAGTCAGCACGTTTTATATTATCACGAAATATGGGAGAGAGTGTCACAGAAATGATGCAGGATTTGGGTTGGAAATCATTAAAAGAAAGACATTTTTCGTTGCGATGGAATCTTCTCACGAAATTCCAATCACCAACTTTCTCCTCCGAATACGAAAATATTTTGTTGACACCGACCTACATAGGGAGAAACGATCACCACGATAAAATAAGGGAAATTAGAGCTCGTACGGAAAGATAAAGGGGTTAATTCTTTCCGCGCGCTATACGAGATTGGAATAATAGAGAATTATGAAGGTGGTTCGATGAACCCTCTGCCAGGCACTTAAATGTAGTTTGCAGAGTATCCATGTAGGTTTAGATGTAGATACATTACAGAAACTGAAGTCTACAACCAACAGAAAAACTACTGTCATATCTGAGACTTCGCAATAGAGATAGAAAATCAGAAGATCTCTTTATTTCAGCATTTAGAATCCCGAGTACAGCTTGAAGAACACGTGCCATTAAATCGTCGTCAGCGGCATTACGCCCACTTGTGGTACCTCCGCCACTGCTTCTGCTTCTGTTGTGGCTACGCGGTGTCAGCTGGTGATGGATCACGCAAAGCCAGTGACAGTGAACGTGGGATAATGTATCGATATCGCAGTGTTTGTTGCTGCCTGTTTAATACAGTGATCAACACCGTGTAGTGTTACACACCGCACGCCCACCGATTCCTTTAACAAATGAAACACAACGAAGGCCATACCACACTGTGTGGCGTTGGAAACATGTGACTCGATCCTATTTGCAGGTGTGAACTAGGCAGTCTCGATAAACATTGATTCTACGTGTTCACCTATGGTGCCCTGGACATCTATTCGTAATTTCCTTTCCTGTTCCATTCGCAAACAGAGCGAGGCAAAAACATACGTTGGCGGCTGTAGAACCGCTCTGCAGTCAAATTCAGATGCCGGTTCTCTAAATTTTCTCAGCGGTGTTACTCGAAAATAACGTTGCCTTCCCCCCAGGGATTCCCATTTGAGTTCCCGAAGCATCTCCGTAAGACCTACGTGTTCTTTGAACCTACCTGTATCAAATCTAGCAGACCTCTCTGAATTGCTTCGATGTCTTCCTTTATTTCGGCCTGGTGCGGATACCAAACACTCTAACAGTTGAGAGGCACCCACATGCCTTGCTCATACTGTGGCATCAAGCAGTCAGGGCTGCAAGATGAGTGGTCTGCCAAGCGAGTGGATCCATTCTTATTTATCGAGTAACATGAACTCTCGTACTCACAATTTAGTTACAAATTAACCTCCTGTATGAATAATACGCAACGGAAACACGCATCTGACTATCAGTAATTTACAGAACTCTGACTGTTCACTACGCACTGGCAATACCACATTTTCTTTTTGACTTTTATTTAACGGCTTTTATCAACACGTGGCCACCGCACTGAATATGAATGGCGCACACATTATAAATTCGGGACATCATGACAACATACAATTCGAAGGAAAAGTCCACCAATCTTTTTCTTTTCACTAACTTATTTATTCCGATAAATTCTATAACCTAAACACACAAATTCTATAACCTACAACAATAACACATGAGAAATTCCGCCCAGTGGGCATGACTTTACATTGGTGAATCTCTATATTATGGTCTCGTAATTATTTTAACGCTACAGTGCACTTTCTGGATAGGATGGTGGATCTTTTATTATACCTCACACTTTGACTCTCACAATCATCATCACTAAACTTTCCTCCAGACCGAGCGGTACCGAAGGAACAGGCATAACCCACTAATCTTTTGAAACTACCTTGCTACTCTCCCATGCAAACCACACATACCCAAATTACATGACATACACCACACTACGACATGGAATACAAAACACAAAATAGTCACAACACTATCACTTTCAGCTTTCCCACTTCAATTAATATTTATCCCAGTTACACACGACACTCCCCCACTTCGTAATTCTACTATCCTACTATGAACTCTGGAGATATATGCACGTCTTCCTGTGCAATGCAAGCCAAGTGGCGTTGCTGGATAGACGGCCGACTAACCTTGCTTCTCTCTCAGAGTTTGAATCTAGCGTCACACGGAATTATATCACGCAAGGTAATATTAAGAACGTATTCATCACACACGCGAGTCCTCAACTGATACCATGGACGAGTACTTCTCTTTATCTTTTGTCTCATACACAGTTTGAGACTCACACAGTACTCACCACGTGGAAGTACTCGTCTCTAATTTCAAGTCCTGCACACGCCATTTCTTAAATATTTCAACTTATGGTACACACGCTATTTCTTAAATATTTCAACTTATTGTACACACGCTAGTAATTCAGCTTAACTTAAGCACCCGGAAGTATTTCAACTTATTGCTACACGTGGATTCATTGTGACCGTTGGTCACTTCCGAAGATTCCTACAATCCCATTAATATTACCTGCTTGACATTTAATTCTGCCCACAAAAGTTCCTGAAATAGAGAAATTAATATTTCAAACTATTCTTAAATATTCCACATGCATACCATATCTCCACTCTTTCGTCATTACGGAGCACAACTAAAACAGGTCTTAACAGCACAAGATCCAGCGGCAGGGTGCTGAAACATGGCCGTTCTCTAGGTGCTCTCACACCTGTGTCGAAGTGGGGGAAGCACCTTGCTATCGTATTGGTCAGCCACATTTCAGGCGCTCAAAGCTCAGGCAAATTTCATCTCTTTGGTCCCACCAAAGGTGGCCAAAGGATCGACTCAAAGATGATCATATATTCACATTCACTATCTGCGGTTAGCAGACGACCATACATTCATTCATTTCACAGATCTCACCAAACTGGATGTAGGGATTTACTTTGTGGGAGTGCACATGTGATCAATTAAATAAATAAATTGTCATTCTTTCCCACACTGGTATCCGGCTTCGCTGTATTAATTGAAATTGAGTTATTTTACAAAAAAAAAAAAAAAAAAAAAATGTGTTCTTCTGACAAAAATAATGAAGTATGTTGTACCTATTTTCAATGTCGGGCGGTACTGTACCCTTTCACAGTACTCAAGAACCGGTTGCACCAATAGCCTATAGGCGGTCTCCTTTACAGATGAATCACACTTGCCTAAAATTCTCCCAATAAACGAAAGTAGACAATTCGCCTTCGCTACCCCAATCGTCACAAGCTCGTCCCATCGCAAATTGCTTTGTAACGTTACGCCCAAATATTTAAACGACATGACTGTGTCCAACAGGACATTACTAACGCTGTTGCCGAAAATTACGGGTTTGTTTTTCCTACCCATGCGCATTAACTTACATTTTTTTTGCACTTAAAACTAGCTGCCATTCATCAAACCTACTAGATATTTAACTCATCTTGAATCCTCCCTCAGTCGCTCAACGACGACTCCTTCCCATCAGCCGAACAACCGCCGATTGTTGCCCACCCTGTACGTAAAATTTTTTACGTGTATAGAAAATAACAGCGGTCCTATCACACACCCCTGGGGCACGCCTGACGATACCGTTGTCTCTCATGAACACTTGCCGTCGAGGACAATGTCCTGGGTTCTATTACCTAAGAAGTTTTCAAACCACTCACGTATCTGCTAACTTATTACGTATGCTCGTACCTTCGTTAACAGTCTGCAGTGGGGCACAGTGTCAAATGCTTTTCAGCAATCTAGGAATATGGAATCCACCTGTTGCCCTGTATCCGCAGTTCGCAGTGCATCACGCGAGAAAAGGGAGAGCTGGGTTTCGCACGAGCGATGCTTTCTAAAAGCACGCCGATTCGTGGACAGAAGCTTGTCCGTCCCAAGGAAGTTTATTGTATTCGAACTGAGAACATGTTCAGAATTCGGTAGCAAATCTATGTTAAGGATATTGGTCTGTAATATTGCAGGTCCGTTCTTTTACCCTGCGTTTTTTTTTCCATTCGCCTGAGACTTTGCGCTGAGAGAGAGAGATTCACGGTAAATCCAAGCTCAGTAAGGGGCCAGTGCCATGGAGTACTCATTGTAAAACCGACTTGGGATTCCATCCGGACCTGGTGATTTATTTGCATTTCATATCTTTCAGTTGTTTCTATACCCCAGGAATGGCTATCACTATGATGTCCATACGAGAGTTCGTGCAACGGTGAAACGATGATATTTTTGTATGATTATCCTGTGCGAACTATTTTTTCACCGATAAATATGTTTGTATGATTATCCAGTGTTAAAGATTTCTTCAACGTTAAATTTAAAATTTCGTTTTGCTGTCTTCTACTGCCACACCAGACTGGTCAACGAGTGACTGGATAGAAGCATTAGCCCCGCTTAGCGAGTTCACACAGAACCCCAATTTTCTCGGATTCTCGGCCAGTTCTTTTGCTAAGGTATGGCGGTGGTAGTTGTATGCTTCACGCATATATCTTTTTACAGAGGTACGAATCCCTGCAAACTTTTGCCTGTTGCCTGTCGTCATTTGAGCGTTCTCTTTTAATACGAGGGTGCAACAGCCTTTGCTACCTCAGCGTTTTCCGAATTTCGTTGTTAAATCACTGGTGATTCTTTTGTGTCCTTAATCCACTCACTAGACACGTACTTCTTCAAAGCACGATTTATAATCCGTTTAAACTTTGCACATAATTCCTATACGTCCATCATACTGGAACTAAATTACATCAATTCAATAAATGGAAGCTAAATATGAGGATGTAAGTGAGTGATTAGGAAGGGGAGAATTACAATCATAAAAACGGGAAGGGCCCATTCTTGAATCCTTAACTGCAATACATTCTGCATTCAGGAATTACGGAGCAAGAGGAAACGAATATTAAGCACTGAAATCTGGAGAAAAGAGTGCACTACTTTCAATACAAAGTTCACATGTCGTCAAATATCAACCTAAACAAATGTTACAGAACTGTGGTAAACAGGAGAACCTATAAAGTTGAGATAAGCAAACGACAGAAATGGAAGCAGTGAGAAGAAACAGTGGAGCAAGTGGCGCGTTACCCGGCCTGTATGTCGTACTATTTCGCTGCATTGTGGCGAGTGTCTTACCAGTTGTGGTAGATTCTTTTATGTGTTTGCCTATTTTTTGTTTGTCTGTTGTCGATGTATTATGCTCGCAGTAAAAGGTCGTAACAACGTGATAAAATTGTCTCTGATAGTGCTGTTAAAAGAATTACTGTTTGTTGTGCGTATGAAGAGTTTTGGGAGAGACGGCTGGATATTTTTAGCAACTATTCATACATGAGATTGCAGGTTCGAGTGTTGTTGTCCACGTCTCTTCCCGTACACGTCGCATTCAATCTGAAACAATTCTGCTATTTCAATACTTCCAAAAACACTAATAAAGGTCGTGACGCTCACCTTTGTTCTCATGAAATAATAACGGTTTATTGTGTCTCTCGTACAGTTCTCCACATAACATCAAAAGAAGCGAGCAGAAAACTCTAGTTACCCTTAGTTACGAGTAAACCACAGAAAGAGTAATATTCCGAGTCAACGATATAATTATCACAGAGTCTCTCAGATAACATCTTTGCCACTTAGCTTTCTCACAGTCAATTCAGTACATTACGTATTTATTACACTACACTCGATTATGTACTCCTACCCACAGTTGTTCATTATTTAACACAAATCTATAATATCAACAAACTGATAACACTTTTTGATATTTGTTTTGTGAATGACGGTATTGTATGGTGTGTGTGTGTGAGTGTGTGTGTGTGATTGTGTCTCCACTATAGTTCTCAATACTGGAAAACAAAAAGACAATCCTGGATATATATATTGCCTCCTCATTCGAGCATGGATAACGGGAAAACCAGGCAAAAAACCGCATCGAGGCCTTCAGTATGGCAAATTGCGATGGTTTTCTTTATTTGTTTGCATAATGACACATTGATCTTTAATTGTGCTGAATAGAGGAAAACTTTAGATGTTTTACAATCTTCTGCTCCAATACATAAAATTATTCTCTTGAAACGTCAACGAACGATGCTGGTCGTGGTGAGCGACGTTGCAGACGATGAGAAGATGAGACCAGGATCGGGATCGAAGTTCTGGTTCAGGGTTGATGAACTCTACTCTTGCATGGGATTGATTTGGGACTCAGCTCACGGACGGGACATGAAATATTCGAAATTAAATATTAGAGTTTTGCAATAGTACTCGATACACCTGTAAGAGATGGGTGAATTTACATATCAAATCCATTCTCACATGATGAATTTGTGATCTTTGGAGATTCGGATTCAGAGTTTATTTTCATGAATTTCCCAGACAACACTGTAAGTGTTAATATTCAATTCGCACAGTTGAGTGAAACCAACACTCAATAAAGTTAGTCAAAGTTAAACTAAAAATTGTCAAATGTCACTATTATAGGTTTCACAAGAAATTATAGTTTATCACTTTAGGAAATGCGATGTTTATTGCAACACGACTGTTCTCTCAAGTTTGTGTGAATAGAGTTTGGATCATATTTCATGACACTGTATGAGCGTTCATGTCAGATCACATCACATTGTGTGGCAGCACATTCTACCACCAATACGCTGTTCAAACTTTGCACGTAAATACAGTTCTCCACTGAAACACTGAAGTCATCCACTGTACAAACTTTTGACACATAATAATGTGTCCATTTAAGTCATTGCACAGGAATACAAATCCACAGAACAATCCTTATCAAGCACTGTGTCCGAATATCTGTAGAAAATAGATGGTCCCAAATACACAATTTTCGGATGGTCTGTTACTCTGTTGTACAATTAAATTAAAACTTAAATAACATGAATACCTTTGATACCACATTGTGTACGTCCCCATATCCATGTCTACCGACTCATCTCAAGGGCAAAAGCCTTCCTAATACGTCAAGTCACAAAAGGATTAACTCATCCCCAAGAGAGTCAAATAAATATTCATCTCGATTCCATTTATGTTAAGGATAGTTAGACACAACCCTAACTTAGTCTCCTTTATGTGCTGTGTATGAAGCTCAATGGCAACATGCTTATATTCATAACTACTAAATTATAGAAACATCACCTTAAAAATACTTAACACTAACATACAAGATCAAATAACACAATACCACTAGTACAATATACCAATTAAAATCAAACTTTTCGCAACTATCCTAGATCATTGACTGTATCATTCTTTTGAGAAATATGGCTTTAAATCTTTATGCGGGTACATGCCCTTTACTTTGTTTGTCGTTGGATGTCCTAGAATATAGGCTCCTGGATTTGGCATTGAAATTACTCTGTAGGGTCCAGAAAAAATTAATGACCACTTCTTATTCCTTTTCTTGAGCAATGATGCTTTGGGATGTGTCTTGAGTAACACCTTCGTCCCAGTCTGAAATGTCTTTGTCCTTTTTAAACTTCCATCATAATAAATTTTTCTCTGTTGAGCTTTTCTTTTAATTGCTGATAGTGTCTGACGAATCTTTGCCTCGCTAGATTCTTCATTGACTGATAATTTAGGTAGACAATGTATCCACTCATTATTTTCTTTTCTATTAAACATCAATTCTGAGGGTGTATAGTTGGTTGAAATGTGTGGTAAATTATTGTAAACTTCTTCAAATTGTTTTAAATAGTCCACCCACAAAGTTTGTTTATGGTGACAATAAGTCCTTATTAATCTGTTAACTTCTCAGAGTAGCCTCTCAATTGGATTGGCTTCTGGATGAAATCTAGAAATTAATAGTTGTTTAATCCAGCTTTCCTTCAAGAATCTTTTCCATCTGCATCCGGTTAAAGTTGATGCATTATCAGATAATAAAACGTTGGGTTTTCCAACACCTGGGATATAATCAGTGATGAGTTTCTTAGTAATTGCCTTTGCAGTATAGATCTTGATTGGGTACAATTTTACATACTTGGTGAATAAATCGTAAAATCCGACAATGTACTTAACATTCTGTCTGGCTCATGGTAGGGGTCCCATTACATCAACACTTACTACCTTCAAAGGTTCCTCAACCACAATCTGATGCAACAGTCCTCTTGCTCCATGATTCAAAGACTTTCCCTTTTGGCAAATCTGACAACTCCTTATGGTAATTTGTACAACCTTTCTCAAGTTAGGAATGTGACAGTATCTACCTCTCTTCTCTGTACATTTACTTACCCCAAAATGGCCCCAGGCTATGTGTGTATGCCATATTAATTCCCTTTCATAATCGTGTGGAATGCAGACACACCATTGGTTCGATTGGGAATGTCTTCTATGGAATGAGACATTGTCATGTAATTGATACATCTCTTTCAGTTTAGGTGAGTCATTTGTCTGTATCTTCTGAATTATTTGTGTCCATCGAGGATCTTCTAGTTGTAAATGGGTCATGTCTTTGCACATCTTAATGTAATCTCTTCTGTTTTCAACATACTTCATTAATAAGATTTTTTATTCTGTTGTTTGATCTTCTATTTCTTCAGATTCAGTTAATCCTTCTGGTAGTCTGGAAAGAGCATCAGCTATAATATTCTCTTTCCTGTTGCATATATCACTTCAAACTGGTACTCTTGAAGTATTAATATCCATCTTGCTAATCTTGGATGAAGGAGTTTACAGTTGTTTAGAAAACTTAGTGTGCGATAGTCACAGTACACTCTTGTATAAGCACCAGCTAGGTAATAGTGGAACTTTCTAATTGCCCATATAATTGCTAAGGCTTCAAGCTCTGTGATTGTTTATGCTCGTTCACAGTGAGTGAGTGTCCGGCTTGCAAAAGATATGGCACAAAAAATAGATTTATTGTCAGTTATCTGAATTTCAAATAAGTAAGCTCCTAAACCACATGACGATGCATCTGTCTTGTAGTACTCTAATCAAGTCTTTGGAAGAAATTGTTTCAGACAAATATTTTGTTTTGTTGAGATATAGCTCAAAATATTTCCTGAGTGTTCCAAGTTTTGAATTATATTGTTCTGGGTTATGTACTTGCTTTCTTATCCTTTCCTGTATTGCAGGAGACCAATATTTGTCGATAAAAGCCTGCTCAAAATCTGAGTACATAAGATAAGTGTCTATTGCCTCACTACTCCGCATAGCTCCGTCTCCTACCATATGTCCACTTACATAACTAATTTTCTGTCTTTCTGTCCAAATTCTGGGTACAACTCCTTTAAACGATTTTATGAACACAATGGGATGAATAGTTTTCTTTTCTGGATTGAAAGTTCGAAATTGTCTATATTTAATAAGTTTTTCCTCCATATGAAGTGTTACATAATTTGATACACGATCCTGCATGCCACTACTATATGGGGAATTCTCAGTATGTCGATGTTCATGTACATCAGAATTTTGTTGGATGCGAGATGGATTAACTCTCTCGCTTGTATAGATGTTCTCGGAACCTACTGACTGATAATCTTGATCAGACTGACGCATATCGACAATTTGTTTACGCACGTCTTGCAGACCTTTGAAAAATTCTTGGTGTGCAAGCTCTGTGTCTGTCAATATTTCTTTGAATTGTTTCCGAATTTTCAATAAGTCGTTTGATACTCCTTTATTCTGAGACTCTCTGTCATTTATAGCTTCGGTGACTGCAGACTGAACTTTCTGCTCAACAGCGTCCCCTAATTGCGAATCACGCTCACCGAGCCACTGATTAAAAACATCGGAAAACTGTTCCATCTCATGGTGTAAGCTGTTGCTTAACCACGTTAGCTTGCCCTATTGTAACGTTATGTAATTCCTGTGACAGTTCTGTAACTGTGGCCGATAGCTGTTCTTGCATTTGTGACGCTTTATCAAATTCTAACTGAAGATTGTTAACCGCTTCGGGTAGGTGCTTGTGTGCTTCCCGAAAAATTTCAAACTCTGTTATTAAAGCTGTGTGCGTAAGAGAAACTTGTTCTATTTTAGTTTTAAGTTCCTCTTGTGTATTTACAATCTGCATTTGTAAGGCTGTTTTCATTATATTAATCTCTGATTTAAATATCGACTGTGATTCTGCTATTTGTTTTTGCAGAGCAGACTGTAGTTCGTTATGAGACGCAGCTTGACTTTCTCGAAATTCTAGAGACATTTCCTCTATTCGTTTCAGTAAAACTGTCATAGGGTCAACTACCTCCTGCACATTAGTTTGAGGCACACTAGTTTCACCCGATTGAGCCATCTTGGCCTGAGATCGTGTGTTAACCATATAATCACACAATAATTAATACTAAATGATCCGTTAAAAACGTAGCATATACTGTTTACTCAGTAGCTAATGACGTGCTAATCGTTATGAAGATGACCGTTTTGTGACAAATAGTCGTATTGAACTGACACACCATTTGTAACACAAACTACCGCTAATCTACTAAGGAAGTATGTGCCTATCTACACTTAACTCTTTCCTACTACCCATAGATGAGTCAGCAGAATAGAATACGACAACGTACACTTACTCCTTGTAGATAACTGCGATATAGACGGGTATATCTCCGTTACTTATCTCCTTTGTTGAAACTTTGTTCTCTCGTTTCGTCACAAATGGTTACATGGAAAAGAAAATACAATTAACGTCATACAATATTAATCACAAAACACATACAAACTTTCGTTGCTATGACGACAACCGTGTGTGTGTGTGCTCATGTATGGTTTCCTGATCATTTGTTGCTAAATGTGGTAGATTCTTTTATGTGTTTGTCTGTTGTCGATGTATTATGCTCGCAGTAAAAGGTCGTAACAACGTGATAAAATTGTCTCTGATAGTGCTGTTAAAAGAATTACTGTTTGTTGTGCGTATGAAGAGTTTTGGGAGAGACGGCTGGATATTTTTAGCAACTATTCATACATGAGATTGCAGGTTCGAGTGTTGTTGTCCACGTCTCTTCCCGTACACGTCGCATTCAGTCTGAAACAATTCTGCTATTTCAATACTTCCAAAAATACTAATAAAGGTCGAGACGCTCACCTTTGCTCTCATGAAATAATAACGGTTTATTGTGTCTCTCGTACAATTCTCCACATGACATCAAAAGAAGCGAACAGAAAACTCTAGTTACCCTTCGTTACGAGTAAACCACAGAAAGAGTAATATTCCGAGTCAACGATATAATTATCACAGAGTCTCTCAGATAACATCTTTGCCACTTAGCTTTCTCACAGTCGATTCAGTACATTACATATTTATTACACTACACAGTAAGTTTTGAAGGAACTCTGCAGATTTGTGTCAACAGCTCGTGGTCCTACCTCCAATGAATGATACACTTGCACTCCTGGCGTACTTCGTCAGACCAAGGAGTTTCCCTAACGGCCACCGCCATCTAGGCAACCACCAATAGTTACAGTCCGAAGGGCGTTGCCTTAAAATTAGACTGGTCCAAAATTACTCCTGTACAGAGGGAATACATTAAGTAATTTGCGCCTCACACTCCTCTCGACCACTCACAGAAAATCGGTAGGCAAGGTTTTTTTATTATAGTTTACAGCTTAATCCCCTAATAAAAGTAAATAAATGTGGTAACAGAAACAGTGGTGAGACAGATATTTATTCTTGAATAGCGCGATAAAGCGGCATTTTACGTTTAATAATGTTGGTATAACAATACGCTGTTTGACAAGTGGACGTTGAAAAATGGAAATGTAACAAAAATTCATACCGCCAGTGTCTGCAGTTGCAATAGGTTGACTGAATGCTCGCGTATTCATAAATCTGTTACTACAATTAAAACTTAACATTCCGCTTCAAAAATCTGTAACTTCCCATTTTTTCTCTCACACCAATACGGTCGAAATACATCAAATATAACTCAATTGCTTCTAGAAAAAGAAGCTTCCAACGCCTCAGAGAACAAATAACAAACTTCACAATTAATCGATGATAGAGCTTATAATAACATTACTCAACAAGCGTAAAATCTGACATTCATATCAGATACTTTACTCGAAATACATTCTAAGACAAAAAAAAAAAGACGGACCCTGGATTAATTATCCGAATGGACGTGCATTTGACGTACGCGTACAGACAAACAAATGATTACAATTACAGAAAAAAATTGATGATTTAAAAAATTGTTAGATTTACTCAGGAGAAAGGCCTTGACTAATTGAGCAATTAAGTAACTCGTTGATCCACCCCTGGTCCTTATGCAAGTAGCTATTCAGCTCCGCATTGATTGATAAGACTTGTAGGATGTTCTCCCGAGGGTTACCGTGCCAAATTCTGTCCAACAGGCGGGTTGCATCGTCAAAATCCCGAGCTGCCCATACGTTCTCTGGGCAGAGAACCGGCGGTGTTGGTGGCCAAAGGAGGGTCTGGCAAGTATGAGGACTATCAGTAGATACTCTTGCCATTTATGGGCTGGTATTCTATTGTTGAAATGTAAGCCGCTAATGGACTGCCACGAAGAGCAACAAAACGGTCCGTAGAATATCGTCGACGTACCGTTGTGGCGTAAGGGCTGTGCGAATGACAACCCAAGTGGCCCTGCTATGACATGAAATGGCACCCCAAACCATCACTCCTGGTTGTAGGCTCGTATAGCGGGCGGAAGTCGGTTTGGTACCCCACCGCTGTCCGGGGCGTCTCCAGACACGTCTTCGCTGATCTTCAGGGCTCAGTCCGAAGCGCGATTCATCGCTGGAGACAGTACTACTCCAGCCAATGAGATTCCAGGCCCCGCAGACCAGCGAAGATGTGTCTGGAGAGGCCCAGACAGCGGGGGGATAGCAGCGCGAGTGTCACCTGTCATACGGCGCGACAAATAGGGGTGATGGTCTGGGCTGTCATTTCTTTTCACGTTAGGACCCCGTTGGTTGACATCCGCGGCACCCTTACAGCACTGCGGTACGTCGACGATACTGCACGTCCCGTTTTGTTACCCTTCATGCAAATCCATGCTGGACTTACATTTGAACGAGACAGTGCCCGCCAGCACACGACGAGAGTTTCTATTGACTGTCTTCGTGCTTGCCAAACGATACCTTCGCCAGCGAAGTCGCCGGATCTCTCCCCAGTTGAGAAATTTTGCACCGTTACGGCCAGGGCCCGGCAACCAGCTGGGGGTTTTGACGACGTAACCCGCCAATTGGAGAGAATTTGGAACAGTATCTCCCAGGACGGCACCCAACAACTCTGTTAATATCTGCTTGCTTAAGGCCCACAGTTACTGACTTGCCCAGTTCGTGACGCTCTTCCCCCTGAGCAAATTATCCAGTTTTTATGAAATCATGTGTTTGTCTGTACATGTCCGTTACATCTAGCGATTTCCGTCTCATTCGGATAATTCATTCGTGGTGCGTTCTTAGATTCAATTATTAGTAATGATAAAGAAAAAAGAACTGCGAATACATTGTAGAAAGTGGTACAACGCTTCAAGTTGGCCAGCCTTGGTACGTTACAAACGCCTACAGTGTTCCGTGGCGACGAGATCTACCAACGTGTCGCTTCTCTACTCCGGGCTCCCCAACAGTCAGCGTACAGGTGGCTAGTGAGCCTTCACACGGCTCATTCCTCCCCCTTAGCCTTCCCCTCCCCCCCCCCCCCCCCCCCCTCCTCACGTTCCATTCCAACGCAACCGAATCCGCGATCGAGCCGAGTAACGGTTGCTTCTATTGGGGAACGTAAGCAGGTTGGTCATCTGGGAATTGACCAAGGGATTATTCGCTCACGGTACTTTTTGGATTCCAGTACTGTTATCTGTGTGCATTTTCTGACTCAGTCGTCGGATCTCTGAGGTTTCTGAATGGAGTCAAGGCACTACAAGTGGGTACAAAAAATAAATAAATTAATTAAATAAAATAAAAAAGAAAAAAAAGAAAAAAAGAAAAAAGTGAAAAACTGGAACAACATTGCATCTCTGTCACTAGGCTTGTACAGCGCAACTCATTGCTAGTCCAGTGCTACCCGTGTCGTCGACCTGGCTCGTTCTGTTCATCTGCAGTGACTGTTTTGCTAGTACTGGTTTGTTCTTGTTCTTCTTTGACAGCAAGTTTAAGTAAACAACGTGCAGCTGTGAAATTTTGTTTTCCACTCCGTACAAATGCTGCTGGAACTGTTTTAAAGTTGAAGGCAGCTTACCAAGATGACGCTATGGGAAAAGCTCAAGTGTATCAGTAGTTAGCTCGATTTAAAAATGACGAAATGTCGATTGATGACAAACCTCATTCTGGACGTCCATCAACTGCCCGAATCGACGAAAAATATTGAAAAAATTCAAGAGCTTGCGCTTACAGACCGTCCACAGACAATTGATCAACTGTCAGAGGTTAGAGGGTTATCTTGGAGCCCAGTTCGTCGAAAAAGACCGGATTTGTGTCAGACAGGAGGCTGGTTCTTCCATCACGACAACGCACCTCCACACACAGCCAGTTTTTGGCTCCGCTGCCCCATGCACCTCACTCGCCTGTCCAGGCAATTATTTAGCGAAGGTACATATCCAAACAGCAACACTTATTACGAAAAAAGCAGAAAATGTCAACTGGAAAGATACAGATACTAAACAGGATGCGAGTGCTTCAAGCAAATGGTAATGAGGACAGGATATAAAACGCTGAATTAAACAAAGCTGTTCATAAATTCTTTCAAGAAGACGTCAGGAGGTGCAATGAGTACATGGTTCCACAAACAGAAAGTGAATGTTGTGTTGGGAAGATAGCAAATTTCACCAGACAAAACAAGTTATATTGTAGAATGACTACAGGCATGTTAAAATTTTCTTGAAAGTTTTTATAATGCAGGAGATGAACCAGAAACACATTTAAACACGTGAGTGGTGCGAAAACATTCAATGAACTAAGAAAGAAAAAACCCGATAGAGGTTTGTGGTTGAATAGAAATAGTTAAACTGGCGTAAAAGGTACTCAAAAGACACTTACAAAATTATTTATAGAATCTTTGAGAAAGAAGATAACTCCCCAAATCTTAGAAAATGTTTTAAATGTTCTGCCTCACTAGAAAGGAGACAGCTAGGGCATTAAGAAGTACAAAGGTTTCAGCATCCTGTCTACCATTTATAAGAGACTTAAATTATTACCAATCCCACTGCTAGAAACATTAGATTTTAATTGTGCAAAGTGATAGACGGCTCTGACTTGCGCAGTCGTAAACGTATAAATTACCACACTTTCTGGGACTAATGAATTTTGAGAAAGTTGTCGTTGACTCAGATTCAACAAAATGCGTACTGACAACAACGTTGTCAATCATTATACATTTGATAACTACTGTTTAGAAGTACATATATCTTTGGATCAAAATAAACATAAAAAGAATGAATATGTGAGAGCAGAACTGTTTACTAAATGTTAGCTGTATGATATAAGCCTTTGAAACCAATGGAGCTGACTACAAGAAAGGCTTGCGCTGTGCTAAGATATTACACAATAAACAATAAACAAAGCGTCCATATAATGACAAGCAATGTTTCCTCGCGAAATGTTCATATTTGGAAGTTACCCACCAGCATGTAGATAAAAGACAAACTTGTCCTTCCCGATAGTGCATTTCATAGCAAACTCGCAAAAAAACTAAAAAAACTGAAAAACACGGAATGAAAAATGTTGCTTGTCTTGGACAGTAACTTCAAAGGCACAATTCTGTGCCACCCTTGGTTTTTCCACTCGGAGTTAAAGTGAAAAGATATTGTTACTAGCAACAAACTAAGGACAGGTCACAAGAGTACTAACAAAATGAGACAATTAACACCCGTTTCAAAATGCTTCCTGTCACACTCAAGAGGCCACTGACGTGTGGTATGGAATGTGTGATAACTACAGTCATCCAAGGAAAACTACATTGTACAACTATAACCGCTCTTTTAATTGAGAACTAATTCTCATATAGAGGAGAGGTGATCAATAATATCGTAAATAATTAATAGCATTGAAAAAGTAATTATTGATACATAATCTGTCATCAGAATAACGCCCGCAGCAAAGTAGAGCCTCAGGGAGATGAAAGAGGGTTAACGCGGTTACTTTTGCTTCTAAATTATACTATATAAACCATTCGCGGGTATTGTTTGTTTTGTTTTGTTTTCTGCGCTCAGAATAAGTCTACCTGGCTGCGGCGTGCGGTATAGAAGGTATAGAAGGCATTTCCGCGTGATATGCTACGGAAAGGATCAGGGCACTTTCGTTAAACTGCATGAAAATTGACTATAGTTAGTTTATACGGGACAGACTTTTGCCGTAAGGTCACGGACTAAGAATAGCTGATGAATTGTGTGCGCGAGAAAAAGAAGTGCTCAGTAATAAATTCTATTACATGCTGAATAACCGATAATCAGTGGACTATACAAAGGGACATTAAATTGAATGTAAGAACGGAATTGGTCACTTAGCTTCGTGAAAGTAAAAGCGTACGAAGTCTGAATGACTGTATCGAAGTATAGTAACGGACCATAGGCCTTGCTATAATATCTTTGAGTCATGGACTATAAAAATCACGGACGTTTTAGTTGCCTCAGTTGCTGATAGTAAGTGTAGGATTAACCCTCCTGTCTCTATAAACAAAACACAGTCATTCATAATCATTTAATTATTGTTAAATTTTGTCAGTAATAAAAAACTAAAGTGATTTTCGTAATAGCGTGTGCACTATTCAAGGATAATCATAGACAAGCTGCAAACTGTATCTCTGGATGACAGAAGATTCGATTATGAAATATTACGAGGCGTAAATTGTGACTTGAAAGCTATTTAACGTTTCATTTCCAATCCGACGGAAACAATACAAACTCAGGAACAGTGCGGATAAGTAGTAACGTTTGACATTAACGAAGATGAACAATTCCTCATAATTCTTACGTTTTACAGTCTAGAGTCCATGTTTACTGGACATTTTTGCTTAGACCGTTCCTGTCATATCCCTAGATAATGACCATTCCTCCTGGGACGCCCAATATAATCATCGATAATGTGCGCTTAAGAGGATGGGTGGAATGCGAGCTGGACAAAGAAAGGATGTGTAGGAGCCTTCATTTGGGGTGGGATGCAATAGGTAGGTCGTGGTTGGAAGGAATGGTACATTAGAGAAGTGAGTTCATGGTCTTTGAGGTGAAGGCGACTGAAATTACGCCGAGAAAGGATGTGAGGTGTCTGGAGATGGAAGAAAGGTGGGGTGTTGAATGTGGCAAGCACTATCCAGGATGGGAAAGTATAGGGTGTCTGAGGCTGAAGTTTGTGGTAGAGATAGGAGAGGCGAAGTTGTTCTAGGTGTTCGAGGAAGTGAGGCAACGTTATGAGCCGTTAAAGGATTCAAGCGCGAGAAAGTAGGACGCAACCCCTTCGACACTCCTTGCGTGATGTTTGCCTACCTTCAGGCGCTAGAGCAGATGCCAAGCTGAACTGGCATCGAAGATTGTAACGGGTAAATTTTTAACGTGCTCGACAAAATTACGCCGAGAAAGGATGTGAGGTGTCTGGAGATGGAAGAAAGGTGGGGTGTTGAATGTGGCAAGCACTATCCAGGATGGGAAAGTATAGGGTGGAAGGTGGAAAATAGGAGAGTTCAATAAGCATAACTACCATTTCCTGCTTTGGATCACGTTCAAATTTCGTTGAACGGTTTTGATCAGTCCTTGTGGTTCCGGCCTGCATACGAGAGCAAAAACTGCGGTCGCACTGCACTCCAAACGGGTGCGATCGTGTTGAGTGGTGATGCAGCCCCACACCGTCCTCAGAGAAGGGCTGAAACGTGCGAGGGCGTCAGCAGTGTCGAAGGTTCTGAAGAACAGCTGCCTGTTGCTCATCGCACTGCGAAATGTCGTTTTTGACCGCGAAATGTGCGGGAATCGACGCCATGTAGAAAAGGATGGTTTCACTGATACCCTTTATGGCACCCACTGAGGCCTTTTTGAGTCGATCCTGAGCGGCGGTGAGTTTCGAATGTCTTCTTCGGCCACTCATAAAAAATCGCATGATTTCAACGCTGGGTGTCGCGGTCCTGACTTCCACAGCAAAGGCGTCAAAAGAAGGGGTGAAATGCGGGTGACAGGGGCTGTGCCGACCTTCCCACAGGGTGACACGTACCGAGTGGTGTTGGGCAGAATTGTGGTGAAGTTTGGTGCCAATGCGACGTCATTAATACACCTTAGAGCTCACCTCAACCTCTGAGCTGTGGCATGTGTGGACACCTTGCTTTTGCAAGCGTCGCCGAACCCGAGGGTGACGTCGCAGGACGACACGATTTTGCACCATTATAGAGGAACGTTGTAAGCATCTTCGAGCCAAATTTCAAACTTATGCGTCGCATTGGCAGACAGTTACAGGGTTTCGAAAAAGTGATCCTCTGATTTTGTTGCGTAGTGTAGTTGGATAGGGAAAGCCTAGCGGAATATATTTAGATTCGGGATTTTGGGGAAGTGATAATACTTTGGAGCAGTATACAAGAAGTTTAAGAACAGGGTGACAATGTATAAATGTAGAGTCTCACGGCGATAACATTGAATAAAATGTTCTCGGGTTTCCAACCGCGTCAATTGCTCAGAACTACACGAGATTTCGGCCAAGCACTCCTTGGCCATTGGGCTGTTGGTGCGCCCTTATATACGCTAGCTGCCGGCTGTGACGCCACTGTTGCCCGTGACATTCCCATATATGGGCATGTTTTGAGTTGGCGTTCGATATGCCCTCTTCAATCGCGCGATCGCTGGATCCCACGCAGCGCTGAACTGCAACCCACAGTCTCTATTCGGGGCGTTTGCGGTAATTTTTTATTTCAGTAGCTTCCTTTATTAGACTGTCCCAGAAGCCGTTAGTGCGAGCCACGACAGAGGTGTCGTCAAATTTTATGTGGTGGCCGTTTCCTAACGCATGCTCAGCTAACGCAGATTTCTCTGGAAAGGGCGCACCAACAGCCCACTGGCAGTCATATCACTTGACAATGGCCAAGGAGTACTTGGCCGAAAGCTCGTGTAGTATCAAGTAATTGACGCGGGTGGAAACCCGAGAACATTTTATCCAGGGTGACAATGATTGAACTACACAAAAAAACGCAAATTAGTTACAAATTACGGTGTGTGCGCACTTTATTCAACATGTAAACGTCACTACATATATTCGGATTTAGGTTATGATATGTTAGATATGCCTGTCATCATTGGCGCAGACGAATAGCAGAATTCCACTTGGCCCGCTGAAGGGTCGGAACGTCGATGCAGTCGATGACCTCCTGAATGGCTGTTTTCAGCTCAGCAATGGCTTTGGGGTTACTGCTGTACACCCTGTCTTTAATACAGCCCCACAAGAAGGGATCGCATGTGTTCAGATCCGGAGAATATGGCGGCCAATCGAGGTCGATGCCACTGGACTCTGGGTACCCCACAGCCAGAATGCTATGCCCAGAGTGCTCCTCCAGGACATGAAACACTCTCCTGGTTCGATGGGGTCGAGCCCCGTCTTCCATGTACCACATCTTGTCTCACGGGGCAGATGTTTACCCTCATGGACACTTTGGATAATGGGGATGAAATCAACTTCCAAACCTTCACGTACGTTTCCTAGTCACCGTTCTACCAAGGAATATCGCACGATTATTCCGTGATTGGACATTGCACACCACACAGTCATCCGTTGATGGTGAAGAGACTTCTCGAGTGTGAAATGCGGATTCTCAGACCCCGAAAAGTGCCGATTTTGCTTATTGACGAACCCACCCAGCGCATACTAATTCCCACCATGCCCCGCAGCCAATCGTTCAGTTCGAACGTCTTAACACAAACCGTTCAGAGGTTGTTGTTGTTGTGGTCTTCAGTCCTGAGACTGGTTTGATGCAGCTCTCCATGCTACCCTATCCTGTGCAATCTTCTTCATCTCCCAGTACTTACTGCAACCTACATCCTTCTGAATCTGCTTAGTGTATTCATCTCTTGGTCTCCCTCTACGATTTTTACCCTCCACGCTGCCCTCCAATGCTAAATTTGTGATCCCTTGATGCCTCAGAACATGTCCTACTAACCGGTCCCTTCTTTTTGTCAGGTTGTGCTACAAACTCCTCTTCTCCGCAATTCTATTCACTACTTCATCGTTAGTTATGTGATCTACCCATCTAATCTCCAGCATTCTCCTGTAGCACCACATTTCGAAAGCTTCTATTCTCTTCTTGTCCAAACTATTTATCGTCCATGTTTCACTTCCATACATGGCTACACTCCATACAAATACTTTCAGAAACGACTTCGTGACACTTAAATCTATACTCGATGTTAACAAATTTCTCTTCTTCAGAAACGCTTTTCTTGCCATTGCCAGTCTACATTTTATATCCTCTCTACTTCGACCATCATCGGTTATTTTGCTCCTCAAATAGCAAAACTCCTTTACTACTTGAAGTGTCTCATTTTCTAATCTAATTCCCTCAGCATCACCTGACTTAATTCGGCTACATTCCATTATCCTCGTTTTGCTTTTGTTGATGTTTATCTTATATCCTCCTTTCAAGACAATGTCCATTCCGTTAAACTGCTCTTCCAAGTCCTTTGCTGTCTCTGATAGTATTACAATGTCATCAGCGAACCTCAAAGTTTTTATTTCTTCTCCATTTTTCTTTTGTTTCCTTTACTGCTTGCTCAGTATACAGATTGAATAACATCGGGGAGAGGCTACAACCCTGTCTCACTCCTTTCCCAACCACTGCTTCCCTTTCATGCTCCTCGACTCTTATAACTGCCATCTGGTTTCTGTACAAACTGTAAATAGCCTTTCGCTCCCTGTATTTTACCCCTGCCACCTTTAGAATTTGAAAGAGAGTATTCCAGTCAACATTGTCAAGAGCTTCCTCTAAATCTACAAATGCTAGAAACGTAGATTTTCCTTTCCTTAATCTTTCTTCTAAGATAAGTCGTAAGTTCAGTATTACCTCAGAAGTTATGACTATTTTATTTCATATAGTTCGATTACTGTCACCCTGTATAATATTTTTGTAGTGAGCCCACAGACATTAGTGAAGATGATTCCGAATTAAACATTTACCCTCAGCCCGACCAAAGTAAAAGAGAAAAGGAGTTCCCGTTAATAATTTCGGCGACAGGGGCGTCCCGGCTACTTAATGAGCGTCTTCAGCGGCGGGTAAATAGCTGCTGAGCCTTTGTTTGACAAGCGAGGGTCGGCCGCGACACCGGAGACGGGAGTTAAGCCGCTAATGTTACAACAGCCGGCACGCCTCGCAGCTGTCGCCGCCGAGGGGCCGATGATGGCTCAATAGCGGCCGGAAGCCGCGCGGTCCCCACCCTCTCTCCCTGCCCTGCCGGCCCGGCCGCCACCCCATCTGTCACACCCTACCCGGCAAGGGCTGCGCCGGGGGCTCGCGCTGCACGGGGGAGCGGGGATCGACCCGGAATGAGGAATCCAACTGTTTGCCCTCACTCTGCAAACATTGGGCTCCGCCCTGCGACGTCTTGACAGGAGGGAGATGAATTCTCTTCCACCAGAGCAACCTGCAACAGGCCGGTGTGGGCAAAGTGAGTAACTCCCAGTTAACTGCTTATCTCCGGTGCAGGGATAAAGGATCGAATGACAAGTGCCACAATAGGACTGTAGAGTATCTCCACGACTATCATATCCCAGTATAATTACACTACTGGCCATTGAAATTGCTGCACCAAGAAGAAAGACGCGCGGTATTAGCCGAGCGGTCTCAGGCGCTACCAGTCATGGATTGTGCGGCTGGTCCCGGCGGAGGTTCGAGTCCTCCCTCGGGCATGGGTGTGTGTGTTTGTCCTTAGGATAATTTAGGTTAAGTAGTGTGTAAGCTTAGGGACTGATGACCTTAGGAGTTCAGTCCCATAATATTTCACACACATTTGAACGTTCTGAACAAGAAGAAATACAGATGATAAACGGGTATTCATTGGACAGTTATATTATACTAGAAGTGACTTGTGATTACATTTTCACACAATTTGGGTGCGTAAATCGTGAGAAATCAGTACCCAGAACAACCACCTCTGGCCGTAATAACGGCCTTGATACGCCTGGGCATGGAGTCAAACAGAGTTTGGATGGCAGCTTCAACACGATACCACAGTTCATCGAGAGTAGTGACTGGCGTATTGTGACGAGCCAGTTGCTCGTCCACCATTGACCAGACGTTTTCAATTGGTGAGAGATCAGGAGAATGTGCTGGCCAGGGCAGTAGTCGAACATTTTCTGTATCCAGAAAGGCCCGTACAGGACCTGCAACATGCGGTCGTGCATTATCCTGCTTAAAGATAGGGCTTCGCAGGGATCGAATGAAGGGTGGAGCCACGGGTCGTAGCACTGTTCAAAGTGCCGTCAATGCGAATAAGAGGTGACCGAGACGTGTAACCGATGGCACCCCATACCATCACGCCGGGTAATACGCCAGTATGGCGATGAGGAATACACGCTTCCAATGTGCGTTCAGCGCGATGTCGCCAAACACGGATGCCACCATCATGATGCTGTAAACAGAACCTGGATTCATCCGAAAAAATGACGTTTTGCCATTCGTGCACCCAGGTTCGTCGTTGAGGACACCATCGCAGTCTGTGATGCAGCGTCAAGGGTAACAGCAGCCGTGGTCTACGAGCTGATAGTCCATGCTGCTGCAAACGTCGTCGAACTGTTCGTGCACATGGTTGTTGTCTTGCAGACGTCCCCATCTGTTGACTCATGGATCGAGACGTAGCTGCACGATCCCTTACAGCCATGCGGATAAGATGCCTGTCATCTCGACTGCTAGTGATACGTGGCCGTTGGGATCCAGCATGGCGTTCCGTATTACCCTCCTGAACTCACCGATTCCATATTCTGCTAACAGTCGTTGGATCGCGACCAACGCGAGCAGCAATGTCGCGATACGATAAACCGCATTCGCGATAGGCTACAATCCGACCTTTATCAAAGTCGGTAACGTGATGGTACGCATTTCTCCTCCATACACGAGGCATCACAACAACTTTTTATCAGGCAACGCCGATCAACTGCTGTTTGTGTATGAGAAAGCGGTTGGAAACTTTCCTCATGTCAGCATGTTGTAGGTGTCGTCACAGGCTCTAACCTTGTGTGAATGCTCTAAAAAGCTAATCCTTCGCATATCACAGCATCGTCTTCCTGTCGGTTAAATTTCGCGTCTGTAGCACGTCATCTTCATGGTGTAGCAATTTTAATGGCCAGTAGTGTAAAAAAGCTCTTGAGGTCAGGTCTGTGAGAAAAGAAAAAGTGCAGTTTACAATTTTTTATCTGGACCCTAATCAGTCGCCTGAAAATAAACATATTTTCACTTTCATGCAGTGTCTTTAATGCACATACTCTGACATTGTGTTGTACAAGCCATAAACTGTTCTGGCTCTTTAATTTCTAATTACTTTGCTCCATTATTTACAGTTTGTGTTGATATTGTATTACATCTGTGCTTGCTTCTCTGCTGGTGAAGCTGTTCTTCTGCCCCGCCACACAAACTGTTCTTCTTTTTCCGTAATGTTATTACGATTTGTTTTCTGTAGATATGACAATGCATAGACACGCAATATGTGGTGCCTGTGATCGTGTTTAGAATGGTGGCCAGATATAGTACGTCTATGTTCATGCATGGAATCTCTGAAAGGCTAAATAATTAACTAGGAAGAGTGGCAGAGGAATAAAAGGGAAAGGAATGAAGGAATATTGTGACGAAAGAAAGGGTCAATGCAAGAATGAAAGTTAAAGAGACAGTCCTTGAAGTCAAAATAAAAATAAAAGTAGAATTGTCATAGCTATTAAGAACCGAATTCCAGGTAGTAACAACGAAAAGCGTTAATCAGAGGAAAAGAGAACATAAGAACTTCATGAGGCAAAATAACGACCATATCGTGTGCATATTGAACAGGCAGTGAATGAATATGATAAAGAAGAGCTTAGAATGCAAGATGAAACGAGAATGGCTCTTCATGACATGAAAAACCGGAATGCAAGTGGAATGGATGAACTTCCTTCAGAATATTTAAAAGTCTAAACATTAAGACAGTAACGGTAACGTGTACGGATGTCGAGAAGTGTATGAATGTGTGGGGCGACCACAAGACTTCTTGACAACGATAATGATATCCAACGAGGAAGTGAAAAACACAAGGAAATGTGAAGAATTCAGGACTGTCAGCCGAGTATTGCACACAGCGAATCAGTTACTCAGAGTGTTGAACGGAGAATATATACCGTACGAAAAGAGGTGGTACCATAAATGAAGAACACTACGTTTTTAGAAGAGGAGGATCAAAATAAGTTGTAACAAGCCTATTAAGAACTGTGTTGTAAACGCTATCGCGTCCAATTCGAAAATCTATTTGATAGATATTAGTAGGACAAGCTTTCAAAGATTTTAGGCGCAAAGGGAACAGATTTGGGAGGAGGAAGGCGATGAATTTAGGACCCAAATATGAAGCAGAAATCCGGGATACGGATTGGAGAAGAGACAACAAATGAAAGGGATGGGTCAAAAAAGGATGATGCCTCTCTCCCACACTGAACATCACATATTTGGAGGTAAATGTAGATCAGTGTATCTGTGAATGGGAAAATGACTGAATGTGTAGTATTCTACGTTTACATGGTGCCTTTGGCTGAAAATGAACTAACAATGAACAAAATGGTATAAATCTGAGTGAGTACTTTCAGGCAAGAGCATGGAATATGAATTAACAGTAATAAAATTAAGACTATGACTATTGTTACAAGGAGAATGAAGACAACCATAACATTAGGAGAAGGCACAACTGAAGCAGTAAAGTTTCCAAATAGTTAAGCAACTTAATAAAGAAAGATATGATACCCACCTAATAAATAAAAACCAGAACTGGAATGGCTAAGAGACCAATCAACAGAAAGAAGAAACTACTATGCAGAAAACTGAACAGAAAGCTGCAAAAGACTGGTTATATGCTTTGCGCATATTGTGGTTTTCTATGACGCAGAAATGTGAACGATAAGGAAGGAAGATGTGGATCTGAAGGAGGACACGGAAGATGAGATGGATAGAAAGAATTATGAATGAAGAAGTGTTAACGAGAGTGGGTAAAAAAAGACAAATATTAGAAGAGATTTTAGAGAGAAAGAAGAAATGGTTAGGGTACTGTTTAAGAAGACTATTCTTGTGGAGAGATCTTTCTAAGGGAGTGTGAAAGGTGTATTTGGATGAGATATTTATTGTATACAAATACGTTAATTATCCTGATACAGCACAATAAAATAAAATGACTCTTGTTTGTAGTACTAAATATTTATTCAATAGATAGAAATACGGCAACAAACCTAACGAAAAAACTCATGTTACACATTAGTTTGCAGAGAACAGAAAACAATTATTTCAATAAGATATGTATAGCCTTTCTTTTGTCAAGTCGCGAAACATTTCATCACAGCTAAAGTAAGAAATTCAAAATATTTCATCAGATGTCGGGCTATATAGGTCACTGATGGTGCTTCGAAAATGAAAACAGCGAAAGGGGTCTAGCAGCCGAACGAACAATCTTTCATTTATTCGCAGAGAGGGAATCTGGGAATTTGTACATTAAATAGTTACCAGTTAAGGTAAGTTCACGTATGGAAACAACTTAAAAGATGAGCAATATTCGGATTTTGTTTTACTTAGTATGTGTAACTGGATGCACTTGCTGACTTTGATGTTCGCAGGGTGTTTTCTGAAACACTGGAAATCATTTCGACATTTCCACGTAAGTGATGTTGTACATAACGGGCAGAAAGGATTACGAGTCACGGTACAGCATTTTGAGCAATAACTGAACGTATTCAACTGCACAACAGTCATAGCTTGTGAAAGAAAACGCTTTCCACATCCTAAATCTGTGTCGGAAAAATAGTAAACAGCTGAAAAAAATTGCAACAAAGTCTGAGAAAGAACTAATAAGTTTCTTGTGATGCCAATTTTGGAAAAACCATTGATTGTTTCTCCTTTGAAGTCATCGACGCTAGAGTATTCAGACGCAACGATATCTGCTGTGTAGTTTAACTAAAATTCCCATTAAAAACAACTGCGTGCATTACAAGAGTTACAAGAATTAGTTTGGATGTACATGCTATTATTTATTCTACGGCATGTCTGGTGACGATTTCGTTTAAATATTCTGTGTCCACACAATGTAGTTTATAGTCAGCAAGTGCTGCTGTCTCTGAAGCTGTTTATAGACACTGTTCTCAACGACTCATTCATTATGCATTGACGCTGACTCAGTTTTTCTGACGGGCTATCTCCAAGAAGAGGAAGGCGTGAATGATAATGGTTCTGTGCATCACTTCCATCGTGACATGAAGTACAATTAGATGAGATTCTTCCCCGTGGGGCTGCCTTTCTGAAATACATTCGTAGATTAGGGTCTTATCCCTTTCATCTAAATTATTCACTATTTGCTGGGACATTCATCTGTTAGCTTAGTACTGCCCCATGTCAATAACTGTTAAGTTTTCATATTCTCTGCATTTTTTTTTAGGTCATATGGAACCTGTAATAATTTCTTATTCATGCACATATTAACAGGAAACTCTACAATGAACACAAATTAATGTGGATCATTGTTTCATTTCTTAGGTGATCACGCTGTTTGTTATGTTATGTCAGGTGAAAGACCCATGCCTAATGTTTGCTTGGGTCATCCTTACCTTATTAGCTTTGGGTTGCCCGACAACTTTTATTAAATGCGTATGAGCAGTTAGGGAATGATCCAACTATGGGCCAGTCCAACCCATGTTGATCATTCTGACATCCACAGGGCTATGTCAAAAGCTCCGCGGTACCCTCACGCTATGTCAATAACGTTCCACTCCCTAAAAATATCGAAGGAATATTTCATAATAAAACGAAGTGTAAATAATTCTCAGAGCCTCACTCACTTGAATTAATAACTGTATATGACGTATACTTATTGCAAAACTAGACCAACATATTATCTCACGTAACCCTTGTTCAAAAACAAACGAATGCCTGCAGAAAACGAAACGAACTATATTCCTGTTTAAAGTTACAGACTATCACTTGGTATTGCTAAACTTGTAACTGACTTTAAATGGGTTAGTTATATCGGCAGAAGCTTGGAGCAACGCCAAACCAGTCAATGAAAATACAACGAGAACAACACGAGTGACTCTATACAACTAGTTTTTAAACGTCTTCATTCTTCAGAAAACAGCTGCTGGATGTGGCTGCTGTGTCTGTTGTTCCATGACACCGTTCTGCACCTTCGCCACTTCTGCTGCATTCATTTTTAGGTGTCCCCCGGATTCGAAGCTGAGTGACGACTCGAAAGTTCCTAGTTCATGATAAAATGAGACGGACATTTTTTTTTACCACGAGTATTAATAAAACCACTTTTATCCATTTACTCATATCACTGAACAACAACTCGAAATTAGTATTTTTAACATTTGTGCGCTGACGGAAAAAATCGCAACACCAAGAAATAATTAATATAGAGTGAAGAAACTTCGGGAACGTATTTGTCTAGATATATTTAAGTGATTAACATTGCAAGATCACAGGTTAACGTAAGTCTCAGAGAAGCTACTACAAATGTGGAATTCTGGGACATTAGTTACCGGTGTTGCCGCAGTGGTTACACCGGTTCCCGTGAGATCACCAAAGTGAAGACCTGTCGGGCGTGGTCGGCACTTGGATGGGTGACCATCCAGGCCGCCATGCACTGTTGCCATTTTTCGAGGTGCACTCAGCCTCGTGATGCCAATTGAGGAGCTACTCGACCGAATAGTAGCGGCTTCGGTCAAGAATACCATCATAACGACCGGGAGAGCGGTGCGCTGACCTCCTATCCGCATCCTCCACTTGGGGATGACACAGCAGTCGGATGGTCCCGGTAGGCCACTCGTCGCCTGAAGACGGAGTGCTTTTAGTAACCGGTGTAACGGCTAGAATATTTAATGTAAGCATGCAAACGTGCATTCATTGTGTTGTACGGTTGCCGGATGTCAGTTTGTGGGATAGAGTTCCATGGCTGTTGCACGTGGGCGGTCAATACAACAGGGACGGTTAATGCTGTTTGAGATCACGCTGGAGTTGTCTGGTGATGCCCCATAAGTGCTCAACTGGGGACTGGTCTGGTGATGGAGCAGGCCAAGGCAACATGTCAACACTCTGTAGGGGCGTGTTAGGTTACAACAGAGGTATGTGGGCGAGCGTTATCCTGTTGGAAAACTCCCCCTTTAATGGTGTTCATGAATGGTAGCACAACAGGTCGGATCACCAGACTGACGTACAAATTTGCAATCAGGATGCGTGGGATAACCACTGTCGTACGAAATCTCATCCCAGACCGTAACTCTAGGTGTAGGTCCAGTATGTCAGCCACGCAGACAGGTTGGTTCCAGGCACTCAAGTGGCGTCCTTGTAACCAACACACGACCATCACTGAACCAGCTTTCATCAGAAAATATCTACATCTACATCTATACTCCGCGAGCCACCTTACGGTGTGTGGCGGAGGGTACTTATTGTACCACTATCTGATCCCCCCTTCCCTGTTCCATTCACGAATTGTGCGTGGGAAGAACGACTGCTTGTAAGTCTCCGTATTTGCTCTAATTTCTCGGATCTTTTCGTTGTGATCATTACGCGAGATATATGTGGGCGGTAGTAATATGTTGCCCATCTCTTCCCGGAATGTGCTCTCTCGTTATTTCGATAATGGTGGTGGTGGTTGTTGGATGTTTAAGGGGGACTAAACAGCGAAGGTCATCAGTCCCCCATTCCAAAATCAGGCGAGCCCAAAAGCGACGGAGCAGGTAAAAACCAAAGGGGGAGGAGACGTCCCCCCAGGCGCTAAATGAACACAAATGCAGCAACAAACACTACAAACAAGAACAGGACAGAGGCACACCAGACAGAAAGAAACAGAAGAAAGGAAGATGGCCGGAGACTGGTTGACTGACCACGAGGTCAAAAATGGGAAAGAGTCAACCATCTCACGGCACACCAGAACAGCAACAGACACAAGGACAAAAGACACAGAAAGGGAAAGGTGCAGGACCTCCCTAAATCGAACCATAAAACGGACTACCACGGATAAAATTTAAAACGTCATCAGCCCTGGAGGCATCGTCAGATAAAACCAAAGCCAAAGTGCCCGGGAGATTAAAAGATTGCCGGAGTGTGCGCAGTCGAGGACACTCCAGCAAAATGTGGCCGACCGTCAGCCGGGACCCACACTGACACAGGGGGGGATGCTCCTGACGCAAGAGATGGCCGTGCGTCAGGTACGTATGGCCGATGCGCAGCCGACACAGGACTACCGAGTCCCTGCGAGAAGCCCGCAGGGCGGAACGCCACACGGCGGTCGTCTCCTTGACAGCCCGCAGTTTATTCGGGGCTGTCATGCCACGCCACTCAGCAGCCCACATCCCAATCAGCTTACGGCGCAACACCATCTGCTGGTCGCGAGCCGTAAGGCCGATCTCCAAAGCCGGGGCGTCGATCGCCCCTTTGGCCAGCCTGTCTACACGTTCGTTCCCTGGGATGCCAACATGACCGGGCGTCCAAACCAGGACCACCGAACGACCAGAACGGGCAATGGCGGAAACAGTCTCCTGAATGGAGGACACCAGAGGAGAGGAGGGATAGCAGCGGTCGATGGCCTGAAGGCTGCTCAGGGAGTCACTGCAGATCACGACGGACCTACCTGAGCAGAAACGCATATGGTCAAGAGCGCGCAATATGGCCACCAGCTCTGCAGTAAAAATACTGCAGCCAGCCGGCAAGGAGCGCTGCTCAACATGAGCAGCATGAGCAAAAGAGTAGGCAGTGCGACCATCAACCAGGGAACCATCAGTGTAGACAGTCTCACAGTCCGAAAATGAGGCGAGGAGAGCAAGAAAACGGCGACGGAGGGCCACAGGCGGAACCGAGTCCTTGGGTCCCTGTGCCAAGTCCAGACGGACGGACGGACAGCCGGGACAAACACCAGGGAGGCGTAGGTGTACGGACCCGGAAGGGAGGCAGAAGAGGGAATGACCCCAGTTCTGACAGCAGGGACTGGACACGGACAGCTACGGAAAGCCCAGACCTAGGGCGCCGTTCGGGCAGATGGAGGACCATAGCAGGGAAAAGCAGGCGACGATTGGGATGATCTGGCGAGCAATGAACGTGGACAGCATAGTCGACAAGCAGACGATGGCGGCGAATCCGCAGTGGGGGAACCCCGGCCTCCACCAGTAGACTATCCACGGGGCTGGTGCGAAAAGCGCCAGTGGCAAGCCTAACCCCACAGTGGTGTATGGGGTCTAACAACTTTAACACTGAGGGGGACGCAGACCCATAGGCCAGGCTCCCATAATCAAGCCGGGACTGCACAAGGGCTCTGTACAACCGCAGCAGCGTGCAGCGATCTGCACCCCAAGACGTGTGGCTAAGGCAGCGGAGGGCGTTGAGGTGCCGCCAGCATTTTTGCTTCAGCTGAGTAACATGAGGAACCCATGTGAGCCGGGCATCAAACACGAGTCCCAAGAAGCGGCAAGTGTCCACCACTTCAAGCAGGTGGCCGTCGAGGTAAAGTGCAGGATGAGGGTGGACCGTCCGACGCCTGCAGAAGTGCATTACTCGAGTCTTGGCAGCAGAGAACTGAAAGCCATGAGTCAGTGCCCATGATGCTGCCTTGCGAACGGCGACTTGCAGCCTGCGTTCGGCGACTCCCGTAGTCGTGGAGCTAAATGAGATGCAGAAGTCGTCGGCATACAAAGAAGGAGACACCGACGACCCCACTGCTGCTGCCAGACCATTAATGGCCACTAAAAATAAGGAGACGCTCAACACCGAGCCCTGCGGGACCCCATTTTCCTGTATATAAGAGGAACTAGAGGTGGCACCGACTTGCACCCGGAAAGAGCGGCGCAATAAAAAGTTTTGAAGAAAAGCCGGGAGCCGACCACGAAGACCCCACCCATGCAACGTGGCGAGGATGTGATGCCTCCATGTGGTGTCATACGCCTTCCGCAGATCGAAAAATACAGCAACAAGATGCTGACGTCGGGCAAAAGCCGTACGGACAGCAGATTCCAGCCGCACCAAATTGTCCACTGCAGACCGGCCCCGACGGAAGCCACCCTGGGATGGAGCGAGGAGACCGCGCGACTCAAGGACCCAACACAAACGCCGCCCCACCATACGTTCGAGCAATTTGCACAAAACGTTGGTGAGGGTAATGGGACGATAGCTGTCCACCGCCAGTGGGTCCGCACCGGGTTTCAAGATGGGGACAATAACGCCCTCCCGCCATTGCGACGGGAACACGCCTTCGCTCCAAATGCGATTAAATATCGCGAGAATGTGTGTCTGGCAGTCCCTGGAGAGATGCTTCAGCATCTGCGCGTGGATGCAGTCTGGGCCTGGTGCTGTATCAGGGCAATCGGCGAGGGCGGCGAGGAATTCCCTCTCGCTGAAAGGTGCATTGTATGTTTCAGAACGACGCGTGTGGAATGAGAACTGCGTCCGCTCGGCTCGCTCCTTTAGAGAGCGAAAGGCGGGGGGATAGGATGCAGTCGCAGAGCTCTGAGCAAAGTGCGCGGCTAGCCGTTCAGCAATGGCGGCAGCGTCCGTGCAGACAGCGCCGGCCAAGGAGAGCCCAGGGACACCCATAGGGGTCTGGGAGCCATAAATCCGCCGGATCCGGGACCACACGTGCGAGGACGAGACACGGGAGCCCAGGGAGGAGACGTACCTCTCCCAGCACTCCTGCTTACGCCGTGCAATAAGACGACGGGCGAAGGCACGGAGCCTCTTAAAGGCGATGAGGGTCTCCAGAGACGGGTGCCGCCTATGACGCTGGAGAGCCCGCCTACGGTCGCGAATAGCCTCAGCAATCTCCGGCGACCACCAGGGGACAGCCTTCCGCCGAGGGAGGCCAGAGGAACGGGGGATAGCAGCCTCGGCCGCCGAAATGATGGACGTGGTGAAAACACGGACCACCTCGTCAATGTCACCCTGTGGGGGAGACGCAATGGTTACAGCGGAAGTAAAAGCTGGCCAGTCAGCCCTGTGGAGAGCCCAGCGGGGCAAGCGCCCAGAAGAATGACACTGTGGCAGTGACAAATAGATGGGAAAATGGTCACTGCCACACAGGTCAGGATGCACCCTCCAGTGGAGGGATGGGACAAGTCCAGGGCTGCAAATAGAGAGATCGATGGCCGAGAACGAGCCATGGGCCACACTGAAATGCGTGGGAGCACCGGTGTTCAAGAGGCTAAGGTCGAGCTGAGCCAACACATGCTCCACGGCCCGACCGCGATCATCGGAGACAGTCCCACCCCATAGAGGATTGTGGGCGTTGAAATCGCCCAGAAGCAGCAATGGTGGCGGGAGTTGAGCCAGCAGCGCAGCCAAGACATGGCGGGGGAGCTCCCCATCCGGAGGAATGTAAACAGAGCAAACAGTAATAGCCGGCGAGAGCTCAACCCTGGCAGCAACTGCCTCTAAAGGCGTCTGAAGGGGTACTGGCGAGCTACAGACAGAGTGGTGAACAAAGAGGCAAACCCCACCTGACGCTCGTTGACAGGCAGCACGGTTCTTATAGTATCCCCGATAACCGCGAAGGGCGGGGGTCCGCAGTGCAGGAAACCAAGTTTCCTGCAGAGCAATGCAGAGAACAGGGGAATCACTCAGAAGCATCCGGAGCTCTGGCAGGTGGCGGAAATAACCGCCGCAGTTCCATTGGAGAATGGAAGCAGGAAGGGACTGGGAGGGTGTGAATGCGACTAAGAGGCAGACAGCGCTTCAGAGCCAACCGCCGCCACTGGGGGAGAGTCAGCGGAGTCCATAGGAGAGGCCCCCAAGGGTTCCGTGAGGGCGAGATCCGCGGCAGAGGCGAGGATCTCCACCTCATCCCCGGAGCCAGGACTATGTACAGCAGGCGGTGCTGAAACCGCCGGAACGTCCTTCTTCTTGGACACATTCCGTTCCTTCTTCTCGCGTCTGCCCTTAGGGTGAGAGGGCTGGGAGAGCTTCTCTGAAGGAGTGTCAGAGGCTGACGACGACGCAGAAGCCCTACGACCAGCAGGTGGCGGAACCTTCAGCCACTGGCTGACATCTGGCTGGGAAGGAGAAGAAACGGAGGAAGGGAGAGCCCCGAGGGACCCCTTCCGCGAGAGAGGAACCGGCGGAGGCAACGCCGCCAGAGAAGGAGGGGGAGGAATCGAGCCTCCCGGTTGCGGAGCAGATGTCACTCCCGAAGTAAGCTTGGGGGGAGCGACAGAAGAGGGTTTGCCCCCAACTGCTAAGGGGGCAAGAGAGGAAGGCTTGCCCCCAGGCACGAGGGGGGCAGACAGAGATACATGGCCCCGAGGGCCCACTGAAGGCGGCACAGATGAAGCGACAACCGTCGCTCGTGCGGGCGACGATAACGTGGCTGCAGCATAAGATGTTCGAAGGGAAGCAGGATACAACCTTTCATATTTCTGTTTAGCCTCTCGATAAGTAAGCCGGTCCAGGGTCTTAAATTCCATGATCTTCCGCTCCTTATGAAGAACGGGGCAATCCGGCGAGCATGGAGAGTGGTGCTCCCCACAGTTAACACATACAGGCGGAGGTGCACATGGAGAATCAGGATGAGAGGGGCGTCCGCAATCTCGACATGTAGCGCTAGATGGGCAACGGGAGGACATATGCCCAAACTTCCAGCACTGGAAGCACCGCATCGGGGGAGGCACGTATGGCTTGACGTCGCAACGGTAAACCATCACCTTGACCTTCTCGGGCAAGACATCACCCTCAAAGGCCAAGATAAAGGCACTGGTGGCCACCCTGTTTGTCTTGGGTCCTCGATGGACACAACGGACAAAATGCACACCACGTCGTTCCAAGTCGGCTCTCAGCTCGTCATCGGATTGCAACAAGAGGTCACGATGGTAAATAATCCCCTGGACCATATTTAAGCTACTGTGGGGAGTGACGGTAACAGGGACGTCACCCAGCTTATCACACAAGAGCAATGCTCGTGACTGGGCTGGGGAGGACGTCTTGAGGAGGATGGACCCATTCCTCATTTTTGACAACCCCGCCACTTCCCCAAACTTATCCTCCAGGTGTTCCACAAAAAACATAGGCTTCGTCGGAAGAAAGGAGTCACCATCAGTCCTGCTGCAGACAAGGTATTGCGGTACGTAAGGCTCCCGCTTGGCACTAGATCGGCGTCCCTCCCATGGCGCAGCCAACGAGGGGAACGTCTGAGGGTCATACTGCGCCGCATCGAAGTCGACTCTACCTCGCTTAGAGACGCTGGTGGCCGTGCGACCACCAGCTTGATGTGATTTATTGCGCTTCATTGCGCCACATCCGCCCAGATGCCACCTACTCCGAATGAGGGCTCTCCCCAAGGGCGCCACCCAGCCAAAGCAACGGGTACCTGGCCGATATCCCGTTGCCCGGAGTCCCCGTGCCCCAGACAAGATGGGCACATACTCCTTGGCATGCATGGGGAGGAAACAGCTCAGGCATCTGTAGTGCGATCCCTGCGTGGTCAGGGGGCTACCACCAAGAGGGTACATGACGACCCCACCACAACGGACTGGCTACCGTGCTGGATGTTAGGTGTTTAAAGGGTCCACAGTTGTCGTAGGCGCTAAGAAGAAGAGTGCGCACAAGGCGAGAAGGAGACCACCCAGAAGATGTTGGGCGTAGTCCCCCCCACACGACAATAGGTAACATGCAAGATGGTGGAGCATGATGAACCAATACAAAAACACCACGTAAGGTGTCCTTCCCCAAATGGCACTCACTGACGACGGAAATTTGGAAGAAAAAAGGAGGTCAAACCCAAGAGGGGACCATCACAGAAGGCCGAAACGTTTGAGACTCCTTTTAGTCGCCTCTTACGACAGGCAGGAATACCGCGGGCCTATTCTTACCCCCGAACCCGCAGGGGGTAATTTCGATAATAAACCTCTCCGTATTGCGTAACGCCTTTCTTGAAGTGTCCGCCACTGGAGCTTGTTCAGCATCTCCGTAACGCTCTCGCGCTGACTAAATGTCCCCATGACGAATCGCGCTGCTTTTCGCTGGATCATGTCTATCTCTTCTATTAATCCAACCTGGTAAGGGTCCCATACTGATGAGCAACACTCAAGAATCGGACGAACAAGCGTTTTGTAAGCTACTTCTTTCGTCGATGAGTCACATTTTCTTAGAACAGACCTCCAACCTGCACTACGGTGAACACTCGCTTGACACCATTGAAGTCGCAAATGGTGGTGGTTTGGGGTCAATGGAATGAACGCTATAGGTCATCTGGCTCGGAGCTGTCCTTGAAGGAACAAATCTGTAGCGGTCCATTGTGTCATTGTATGTGGGCGAACGTTATCCTGTTGGAAAACTCCACTTGGAATGCTGTTTGTGAATGACAGCACAACAGGTCGAATCACCAGACTGACGAACACATTTGCAGACGGGGTGCGTGGGATAACCACGAGAGTTCCTGCTGTCATACGGAATCGCACTGCAGACCATAACTCCAGGAGTAGGTCCAGTGTGTCTAACACGCAGACATGTTGGTTGCAGGGGAATCAAAAATAAACAATTAATACATAAAATGTAAATGTCGTGTGACTATGGCCTCCAGTAGGGGGCACCGTTTGCCGGGTGTAAGTCTTTCAATTTGACGCCAATTCGGTGACTTGCTCGTCGGTTGGGATGAAATGATGATTAGGACAACACAACACCCAGTCCCCGAGCGTAAAAAATCTCCTACCCAGCCGGGAATCGAACCCGGGCCCTTAGAATTGACACTCTGCGCGCTGACCACTCAGCTACCTTTTTTTTTTTTTAATCTCCTTTTGTTCACATTTGTTCGTTGCATCTGCTCGGGGCGGACGTCGTAAGACATCCGTTTAAGTTCGTTGTTGATCGATTAACTAAGTTGTTTTTCATTACAGAGGGCAGCTAAACCTCTGACCGAACACGCTGAGCTACCGTGCCGGCAACTACCTAGGGCGGACGACTAAAACATATTAAAACTGTGTGCCCGACCGAGACTCGAACTCTGGACCTTTGCCTTTCGCGGGCAAGTGCTCTACCATCTGAGCTACCAAAGCACGACTCACGCCCGGTACTCACAGCTTTACTTCTGCCAGTATCTCGTCTCCTACCTTCCAAACTTTACAGAAGCTCTCCTGCGAACCTTGCAGAACTAGTACTCCCGAAAGAAATGATATAGCGGAGACATGGCTTGGCCACAGCCTGGGGGATGTTTCCAGAATGAGATTTTCACTCTGCAGCGGAGTGTGCGCTGATATGAAACTTCCTGGCAGATTAAAACTGTGTGCCCGACCGAGACTCGAACTCGGGACCTTTGCCTTTCGCGGGCAAGTGCTCTACCATCTGAGCTACCGAAGCACGTCTCGCGCCCGGTACTCACAGCTTTACTTCTGCCAGTATCTCATCTCCTACGATGGTAGAGCACTTGCCCGCGAAAGGCAAAGGTCCCGTGTTCGAGTCTCGGTCGGGCACACAGTTTTAATCTGCCAGGAAGTTTCATATCAGCGCACACTCCGCTGCAGAGTGAAAATCTCATTCTGGACTAAAACATAATTTATTATTATCATCGAAGGAAATGTATTTGTATGGCCAATTTCAGCTTTTCAGATAATAGGCTGTAATTATGGAGAATAAATAAGTAAATGTCACTGTAGTGTCAGCTGATGATGAAATTGTTGTTGAAGATGTAGCGTGCGGTAGCGTTCTCGCTTCCCACGCTCGGGTTCCGGGGTTCGATTCCCGGCGGGGTCAGGGATTTTCTCTGCCTCGTGATGGCTGGGTGTTGTGTGAGTCTTTGTCGTCTTAAAGACATTATCGACTAACATCAACTCACCATATCCAATCTGGAAGGCAACTAATGCTCAAGACCGTTACAATGTGTATTTTTACAGTTTGCTGGAAGTCGGTGGGTGCAATAGTTTCTCCTAGACGAGAGCAGTTCCGTGCGGTTCTTTGGCGTCGCACTATTTCCTGCGAGCTGCGAGGCGCTTTCTGCTAGGCAACTGTAGCAGCGGAGGCAGTGAAGGCCAAACATGCTGCCGAGTGCTCCTGCTAGATTACTGTCAATTTTGGCACTCCGAAAGTACGTGGAAGTTAGGGAAGTGGAGGAGGACTGTATGCTATCGGAAAGAGTACTCAGGAAGCGCAAAACAGTGAGACAAATGTTCTTGCATCGTGAGGAAGAAGGAGCATATAAAATTTTAGTTACGAAACATTTGCTCGACGATGCGGAGAAGTTTATGGCATTTTTCAGATTCACACGCAACCAGTTTTATTATCTTCTTTCGTTAATCGAAGAGAAACTGATAAGTAATTCGTGTGACAGTGTGAGATATCTAATTACTTATTTTATTCATTTTTCTTCCTATTTCTGCCCAAATTAAGTCCTCGTTCATTTGATTTTTCGGATCGGCATCGGCCATATTCCACAAATTTTGCTTTTCGGAAACCAGTTCGATAAGTTGCTCATCCTTCGAGGCAGAGAAGTGGTCAGCCGACACTTCTGGAAATTGTTACTGTGACAACTCTGTTAAACATTGTCTGCAAAACTGATTTGCATCCTCACCGTGACCATACTAGCGCCACTCTTATGCGACTCGCGCGAAATTTGATTAGGCGTCATAGACACAGAAACACGACTATCAATTTTCTTCTACGACGCAAACTTCTTTCTAGTGTCGCGATATTTCTCCGTCGGTGTATTTGAAACTGAGTCATTACTGGGGAAAGTAAGTTAGTAACTGGACCGTTACTAATTAAATTGGTATGTTTCGGATGTTTACTGCTGGAGTCGAGAAAACATGAGACGTGTCCTATATGTTGCAGTAAAAATAAATAAAGTGCTCGCTGAGTGGAAAGATAGTGTTGGTCCAATGCTTTGCTGTTAGTTTTTACCTTCAGAATGAGATTTACACTCTGCAGCGGAATGTGCGCTGATATGAAACTTCATGGCAGATTAAAACTGTGTGCCAGACCGAGACTCGAACTCGAGACCATTGCCTTTCACAGGCAAGTGCTCTACCAACTTTTTTTTTCTTTCTTCATTTTGTTCGTAGTTGATCGTTGTGTTTGGTCGTTGCGGACATCAGAGGACAGCCGTTCAAGTTCGTTGTTGTTTCTTTCACTCAATTTTTTATTACAGAGGCCAACCAGCTCTCTGACCGAACACGCACCAACTGAGCTACCCACGCACGACTCACACCCCGTCCTCGCAGCTTTCTTCTTGCAATAGCTCGTCTACCTTCCAACTTCGAACTTCTGTAAAGTTTGGAACGTAGGAGACGAGGTACTGCAAGAAGAAAGCTGCGAGGACGGGGTGTGAGTCGTGCGTGGGTAGCTCAGATGGTAGAGCACTTGCCTGCGAAAGGAAAAGGTCCCGAGTTCGAGTCTCCGTGCGACACACAGTTTCAATCTGCCAGGAAGTTTCAGTTTTTACCTTATTCATTAATACCCTGATGGGAAAGTACGGTCTCGTTTCTGGAGATCGCTTAACTTTCGTGCACAGTCGTGAGTCGCTGGAACACGAGCAGCTGTAACTGTGCCAGTGTCTTCCGGCTCCTCCAGCAGACGCGTCGCGACCCGGCTGGAGAAACTGGGCGGTCCCGGAAACAATAGCGCGCTGCGCTGGCCGGTAAGGCGCCGCGGGAGAAAGTGCAGCCGCGGAACACAGCGTAGCATAGCAGAGCGTGCAGAGGGGGGGGGGGGGGGGGGGGGGGCCGTAGCGGCCCACGCCACAGCTGGCGCATGCGGGAAAGCGGCCTGGCTGCGGCTGCGGCTGCGGCTGCGGCCGATCACGACCCAGGCAGCTGGCCCGCTGCTGGCTGACTACCTGTCTTCAGACCGAGCCAAGTACAGCGAGGAGGCACAGTGGTCTGTCTGCTTGCCGGAGCCATAACCGCCCACAGAAATTTTTTTCCAAGATGTCGCAATATTCTAAAATTGCTTCTTTCGTATATAACTAACACTGAAATGAAATGATCGTTTGGCACTGAGGGCAGGGATACCCACCTGGGATAGTTCGGTCGCCGAACTGTAAATCTTTTCTTGTGACACGTCGATGACGATGGTGAAATGATGATGAGGGCAACACAACACTCAGTCCTCAAGTGGAGAAAATCTCCAACCCTGGTGGGAGCCGGCCGGAGTGGCCGTGCGGTTCTAGGCGCTACAGTCTGGAACCGGGCGACCGTTACGGTCGCAGGTTCGAATCCTGCCTCGGGCATGGATGTGTGTGATGTCCTTAGGTTAGTTAGGTTCAAGTAGTTCTAAGGACTAGGCGACTGATGACCTCAGAAGTTAAGTCCCATAGTGCTCAAAACCATTTGAATCTGGCGGGACCCGAACCCGGGCCCGCTGCATGGCAGTCAGGTACACTGACCACTCAGTTAAGGACGCGGCAACTGCTACTGTCACTTTTAGAATGTATATTGGTCAAAGAACTTTATTCATTGCATCTTAAATGATTCATGTTTATCATTTCAGTGATTTATCTTAGAGATGGGCCGTTCGCGAACTAACGGGTCCAAAGGAACGTTTCATCATGGTGAACGGAACGAGCGAGGAACGAACTGTGAGGAACGGTCATTCATAGCTCACTTCGGTGGCGGCTTTTTACTTATAGCTCTCGGGCACGGGAAACGGTCGGTCTCGTTCCCGCCACGGCACGTCGGCCAAACACGTTCCAGCCTCGGTCCCGTTCCCGTCTGTCTCGGTCTCGGTCGCGGTTTTCCACTTACAGTTCCCGGGAACGGGAAACGGTCGGTCTCGCTCCCGAATGGCACGTCCGCTGGTCTCGTTCCCGCCTGTCTCTGTCTCGGTCTCGCTCGGCCGGCGTCGTCCTTCTTCGCGTGGCCACTCGTCGCAGTTCCACTGCCAGCTGCTCATACAGCGTGTCTCAAAAATGACCGGTATATTTGAAACGGCAATAAAAACTAAACGAGCAGCGATAGAATTACACCGTTTGTTGCAATATGCTTGGGACAACAGTACATTTTCAGGCGGACAAACTTTCGAAATTACAGTAGTTACAATTTTCAACAACAGATGGCGCTGCAAGTGATGTGAAATATATAGAAGACAACGCAGTCTGTGGGTGCGCCATTCTGTACGTCGTCTTTCTGCTGTAAGCGTGTGCTGTTCACAACGTGCAAGTGTGCTGTAGACAGCATGGTTTATTCCTTAGAACAGAGGATTTTTCTGGTGTTGGAATTCCACCGCCTAGAACACGAAGTTTTAAATGGAGGTTTAGTGTAACCAAAGGACCGAAAAGCGATACAATAAAGGATCTGTTTGAAAAATTTCAACGGACTGGGAACGTGACAGATGAACGTGCTGGAAAGGAAGGCGACCGCGTACGGCAACCACAGAGGGCAACGCGCAGCTAGTGCAGCAGGTGATCCAACAGTGGCCTCGGGTTTCCGTTCGCCGTGTTGCAGCTGTGGTCCAAATGACGCCAACGTCCACGTATCGTCTCATGCGCCAGAGTTTACACCTCTATCCATACAAAATTCAAACGCGGCAACCCCTCAGCGCTGCTACCATTGCTGCACGAGAGACATTCGCTAACGATATAGTGCACAGGATTGATGACGGCGATATGCATGTGGGCAGCATTTGGTTTACTGACGAAGCTTATTTTTACCTGGACGGCTTCGTCAATAAACAGAACTGGCGCATATGGGGAACCGAAAAGCCCCATGTTGCAGTCCCATCGTCCCTGCATCCTCAAAAAGTACTGGTCTGGGCCGCCATTTCTTCCAAAGGAATCATTGGCCAATTTTTCAGATCCGAAACGATTACTGCATCACGCTATCTGGACATTCTTCGTGAATTTGTGGCGGTAAAAACTGCCTTAGACGACACTGCGAACACCTCGTGGTTTATGCAAGATGGTGCCCGGCCACATCGCACGGCCGACATCTTTAATTTCCTGAATGAATATTTCGATGATCGTGTGATTGCTTTGGGCTATCCGAAACATACAGGAGGCGGCGTGGATTGGCCTCCCTATTCGCCAGACATGAACCCCTGTGACTTCTTTCTGTGGGGACACTTGAAAGACCAGGTGTACCGCCAGAATCCAGAAACAATTGAACAGCTGAAGCAGTACATCTCATCTGCATGTGAAGCCATTCCGCCAGACACGTTGTCAAAGGTTTCGGGTAATTTCATTCAGAGACTACGCCATATTATTGCTACGCTTGGTGGATATGTGGAAAATATCGTACTATAGAGTTTCCCAGACCGCAGCGCCATCTGTTGTTGAAAATTGTAACTACTGTAATTTCGAAAGTTTGTCTGCCTGAAAATGTACTGTTGTCCCAAGCATATTGCAACAAACGGTGTATTTCTATCGCTGCTCGTTTAGTTTTTATTGCCGTTTCAAATATACCGGTCATTTTTGAAACACCCTGTATTTAGTTCAGTATCGAGTTGTTCGTTTCGTTCGCTTCGCACGTCCATTCTAGATCTGTTTCAAACCTTTTTTTTAACTCTTAACTTCTGGTTCTTTTCGTATTCGATTCATCGTCCACGACCGGTAATTATAATGATTTTATAATTATGTAAATTACATAAAAATTACGTGGTATGTAATACATACATCTTTTCACGTAACAAAACGGCGTATCAGCTTACTCCACTGCTTCGATAAACAGCTGAAGAAATACTTGTAGAAAGGCAAAACTTTTTGTTATTACTCATGCAAAGGAAGTCGGCACGGCACACACGAGTGGACATTTTCCCTCTTTTTTTTTATCCAAGGTAAAACAGCATGTTCATTGTTATGGAAGGCAGACCGACTTACAACCGAATGAAGAGCGCGCCTCGTAATCGAGTGTATGGTGTCACATTTTGTAAAGAGGATATGATAACTCCCACAATATTATTTCACTGGTACAGGGTGGCGCACGAAAAAACGGCCCCGAGTTCTACACTGCTCACTGTCGCCTACCAATCGCCATCTATTGGTTCGAAGTTATTGTTTGCATTAGGTTATCTGTTATTTCTTCACTGCCTAATTATTACCTGTTTACCTGTTCTGCTCGTAGCGGTCAACAAATCGTGCGTAACTGGCGAGCAGTTTGTAGTCGGGGCCGGTTTTTCGTGCGCCACCTTAAATTATTTCACTGCTAAATTATTTCACTGCTATCAGCCAGTTGGCTAAACGAGATGTTTTGCAGAATCAAGAAAATTACAAGTGTGTGAGAAATCTGTTAGGAATAAAACTCTGTACTCCAGGGGGGAGGCAAGTGCCCGCTTTTGGCGCCTTCCATCTTCACTCACCTATGCTACTAATTCTCAATTTTTCATAAGAACCGTATACCAAGCACAATGAACGATAAACGAGTAAAAATGAACGGTTCCTAAAAAAGAGCGCTCACCAGTGAACTAGTTCCCAAGGATGAACGACTTTTCCCATCTCTAATTTATTTATTTATTTTAGGTAGTATACTTTGCTGGAAATGGTAACCGTATTTCATCATTGTAAGTTAAATATACAGGTTAAACCAAAAAAGGACTTTACAACTTTGGAATGATAAAGAAATTTATTGAGACAGTTTACAGAATCGGTAGATTTGTCATTCTGTAGCAAACAACTCAAGTTTGATTCACGTAGAGCACCAGTACTCCATTCTGCCACCAGGAACTCCAGCGTTGTGCGTAGTTAAAATCACTACTTTCACAGGTACGGTGTGTGCTCTCTGTGTGATTTGGTTGACACCAAAGGACTTCTTTCTCTGGTGTTTCATTAAAGACCGTGTGTGTGTTCCTGCCCTACCAAACAGTTTAGCCGACCTGAAAAATCGAATCTCCTCTGACATTGCACAAGTTACGCCTGATTTGCTGCATCGAGTGTGGTTCCGGGTTCGATTCCCGGCCGAGTCGGAGATTTTCTCTGCTCAGAGACTGGGTGTTGTGTTGTCCTAATCTTCATCATTTAATCCCCATCGACATGCTAGTCGCCGAAGTGGCGTCAACTCGAAAGACTTGCACCCGGCGAACGGTCTACCCGACGGGAGGCCCTAGTCACACGACATTTATTTAGCTACAAATGACACATCTATCGATTGTCTAAGTTATCTCAATATGATTTTGTATCATTCCAAGGTAGTAAAGTCCATATTGACTCACCCTGTAAATCTCTTGATTAGAATTAACGTTTAAAAACCACTGAAGCGATGTAGGTGATGATCGGACAATTAATTTCAGACACGTAGGGCCGCAAATGTAGGGAATTACCTCACAAGTGGAAGACAAATGTTGACCATGTGATACCACTTGATGAATCTCACCGCGAGTGCACTTCCTCGCCGGGAGTAGGCACTGCTATACATCGCTCCACTTGCGTATTCCGTTTTCGTTCTTGCATTATCCGATGTGATATGGTAGTGCTTGCGGAGTGGTAACACAAGACTACGATGAATCAGTTTACATTTGCGAAAACAGACTAGCCCAACATAGCAGTGAATAGCACTGCTCGCTATTACATTATATACATACTGGGTGTAACAAAAATATACAGCACAAACTGCAAGACACATTCCTCTTATGTGAACGGAGAAATTATGTCGCACGAACGTGCGTCTGAAAATGCTTTGTTTCCATATTGCAACTCATTTTCTCCAACTCATTAGTCATGGGAAACACACACGAACAGAACGCAGTGAAACGCCTGGTTAAATCCGCAGGACAGAACAGGTAGTTGGAATTGTGGAAAGGGGCCAAAAATTAGTGGCTGTCAGTTACATTCGAATACATACAACTTTATTTACATACCCAAATATTACAGCGCAAAATTCTGAACTTCACTATCGATTGAATATCTCACACAATGTTATGGCTTAAGGTCACAACCTCTTTAATTTTTTAAATGGCTGAAGGCCCATGATTTAAAACACAACTACAATACATTTTCAAAAGGCAGAAAGCGCAAGGTTTTATCCCTAAATAATATTTCAAATGAGGCTGAAGGCCAAAACAATCTAATATTTGACAAGTAAGGAATTTTAATTTTAAAACGGCCGAAGGCCCAAGATTTAAAAAGACAACTACAATAAATTTTCCAAGGCAGAAGGCCCAAAGCTTTATCCTTAAATAATTTTTTTAAAAAAAGGAGGCTGAAGGCCCAAACAATCTAACACTTAACAATAAGGAGTTTTACCTTTAAAACGGCTGAAGGCCCATGATTCAAAACACAACTACAATAATTTTTTACAAGGCAGAAAGCCCAAGGCTTTATCCTTAAATAATTTTTTAAATGAGGCTGAAGGCCCAAACAGTATAAGATTTAACAAGCAAGGAATTTAATTTTTAAGATGGCTGAAGGCCCATGACTGAAAAACACAACTACAATAAGTTTTCAAAAACCAGAAGGCCCGAAGCTCTATCCAAAAATATTTTAAACGAGGCTGAAGGCCCAAACAATGCAAGACTTGACAAGTAAGGAACTTTCAATTTTCAAAAGGCTGAAGGCCCATTATTTAACCCAACTAAAAGCATACAAACTCAAACCATCGGCTATGAGCCATTAAAATACACAATCAAATACCAATAAGAAAAGGCAGTACAGCCAGCAGCGCTCGGAAGTTTCCGGGGGTCGGTCTGCACTTGAAATATTAACGTTTGCATAGGGGAGACAGGTAGTCGGCCCAACAATATCCGATCCGCCAGCAACCAAGAGACAGTCAACGGACCCGCCGCGAAAACGACTTGCTTTCCACCCGACCAGTACACAAGGAACTCCAAAGCCAAAACGTAAAAGGCATAGCCGCCCCCAACCAAGTATGCATAACCTGTCAAAACTACACACACGTGTTGGACCGTGACAACACGGTGAGGAAAGGGCACTGCCTGAATTTTACGTCTGCGGCCAGGACAGGTAACCGGAACGCTAACGGCCATGAGGCAGAAAATTCCGCTGGTGCACCTGGACTTCAAATAGCCAAAATACAGGGTGATTCAAAAAGAATACCACAACTTTAAAAATGTGTATTTAATGAAAGAAACATAATATAACCTTCTGTTATACATAATTGCAAAGAGTATTTAAAAAGGTTTCTTTTCACTCAAAAACAAGTTCAGAGATGTTCAATATGGCCCCCTCCAGACACTCGAGCAATATTAACCCGATACTCCAACTCTTTCCACACTCTCTGTAGCATATCAGGCGTAAGAGTTTGGATAGCTGCTGTTATTTCTCGTTTCTAATCATCAATGGTGGCTGGGAGAGGTGGCCGAAACACCATATCCTTAACATACCCCCATAAGAAAAAATTGCAGGGGGTAAGATCAGGGCTTCTTGGAGGCCAGTGATGAAGTGCTCTATCACAGGCTGCCTGGCGGCCGATCCATTGCCTCGGGTAGTTGACGTTCAGGTAGTTACGGACAGATAAGTGCCAATGTGGTGGCGCTCCATCCTGCTGAAATATGAATTGTTGTGCTTCTTGTTCGAGCTGAGGGAACAGCCAATTCTCTAACATCTCCATCACATTTTCATCACTCGTTCTCGGCCGTCCAGAACTTTTCCCTTTGCACAAACACCCATTCTCTGTAAACTGTTTATACCAACGTTTAATACACCACCTATCAGGAGGTTTAACACCATACTTCGTTCGAAATGCGCGCTGAACAACTGTCGTCAATTCACTTCTGTCGTACTCAATAACACAAAAAGCTTTCTGTTGAGCGGTCGCCATCTTAGCATCAACTGACGCTGACGCCTAGTCAACAGCGCCTCAAGCGAACAAATGTACAACTAAATGAAATTTTATAGCTCCCTTAATTCGCCGACAGATAGTGCTTAGCTCTGCCTTTTGTCGTTGCAGAGTTTTAAATTCCTAAAGTTGTGGTATTCTTTTTGAATCACCCTGTATAGTTAAACTCCACCAGATGGTGGCCAAACTTTCGCCAACTCGAACACTCGCTGTTGCTCACGGGAATAACCCCAACAGTCAACCATGAAAACCAACGGCACAATGTGAACAGACTGTCTTCGGTAATTAAATCACCACTCAACTTCGACATTCTGGGTCAATGAGCCACGAAACTCCAACACACACCAACACTGCGTAGAGACCAACCGACTGACTGCTCAGAGCCAGTACGCCGACAACATTTAAAATAACTTGTCAGTCAAATCACACAAACTAACACAGTTTCACAAACACTTGCACGAAGAACTAGACTATGTTAACGGCAGTGACTGAACAATAAGAGGGACGAATCACAAGTCAGCACACACAGCCAATTCATAAGCGATCGCCGGCCAAATACACGTCGTCCGGCAAGACGACCCACCGACGACCAAGCAGTCACCGCCACGCCAATCATGTGTGACGGCAACTGTCGGGCGAATCATGGTTTTTCGGGACCTCACTTCAGCCACGCCCCGACTGAACTTCTGTCGCATGCCAACTCAAACACTGCCACGTCCCAACTGCACTGCTAGCCCCCCCCCCCCCCCCCCCCTCACTGGCAGATCCGAACTAACCTCGAACACACGACAGCCGGGAAGTAATAGCAGTCAGCAAAGATAGTATGCCAGGGCTTATATCGATAAGCGCCGCTGCTGCCGCTCACGGGCAGGGAAGGCGGCAACTCAGTGACACCAGTATCTGAAACTAACATAACGAGGTGGTAGTACAGTAAAAAGAGGATGTCAAATGAGATATGGCTCGAACACGAGTTACGCACGGCACATGCAGCAGCATACCACATGCAAACCTTTTCCACAGGAGATATTCAATACACCTTCCGTGAGTATTGATACTTCCATCAACCTGCCATCATAGTGAAACCCAGTTGCTCTGGTGTATCACTGGAGCGCTGCATATGGTTTTGCAGCCTTCCATAATACGGTCACAGAGACATTGAACATCTTGTCCTCGGGTTCCATGCACAAGAGCTTTCAAATGCTCCCACAAAGATACTGAAGCGCCAAAGAAACTGGTATAGGCATGCGTGTTCAAATACAGAAATAAGTAAATAGGCAGAATGCTGCGGTCGGCAACGCCTATATAAGACAATAATTGTCCGGCGCAGTTCTTACATCGGATACTGCTGCTACAATGACACATAATCGAGACTTGAATCTGTACGTGGCGTAATAGTCGGCCCACGACCGGTGGGACACAACATCTCCGAGATAGCGATGTAGTGGGGATTTTCCCATATGACCATTTCATGAGTGTACCGTGAGTATCAGGAATCTGGTAAAATATCAAATCTCCGACATCACTGCAGCCGGCGAAAGACCCTGCGAGAACAGGACCAACGACGACTGAAGAGAACCGTTCAGCGTGATCCAAGTGCAGCCCTTTTGCAAACTGCTGCATATTTAAATGCTGGGCCATCAATATGTGTCAGCATGCGAACCATTCAATGAAACATATGTGGTTTCCGAGCTGAAGGCCCACTCATGTATCCTTGATGACAGCATGACACAAAGCTTTTATGCCTCCCCTGGGCCTGTCAACACCGACATTGGACTGTTGATAACTGGAAACATATCTCCTGATCGGACGCGTCTCATTTCAAATTCTATTGAGCAGACGGATGTGTGCACATATGGAGACAACCTCATAAATCCATGGACCCTGCATGTCAGCAGAGGACTGTTCAAGCTGGTGGAGGCTATGTAATGGCGTGGGGCGTGTGCAGTTGGAGTGATCTGGGACTTCTGATACGTCCAGATACGACTCTGACAGGTGACATGTACGTAAGCATCCTGTCAGATAACCTGCATCCATTCATGTCCATTGTGCATTCCGACGGACTTGGACAATTCCAGCAGGTCAATGGGACACCCCACACATCCAGAATTGCTACAGAGCAGCTCACGGAACACTCTTCTGAGTTTAAAAACTTCCGCTGGCCACCATACTCCCCAGATATGAACATAATTGAACATATGTTGGTCGCCTTGCAATGTGCTGTTCAGAAGAGATCTCCACCCATTCGTACTTTTATACATTTAAGGACAGTCCTGTAGGATTCATGGTGTCAGTTCCCTCCATCACTACTTCAGACATTAATCAAGTCCATGCCACATCGTGCTGCATCATTTCTGCATGCTCGTGGAGGCCCTACACGATATTAGGCAGATGTACCAGTTTCTTTGACTCTGCAGTGTAAACGTCCAGTGGATACAGGTCCGGACAGCATGGAGGCCAGACATCTGTTCCATCTCTACCTCTCCACATGTCACCAAATCTGTTATTTAGATGTTGTAAGTAGGCTGCTTATGTTTTCGAATTGGCAACGTTACGTAGCGCTCTCATGACCCACCAGTACCATTATTTCTACAAGGACTGCAGTGGGTCTGCACATCTGGTGGCCCACCAATACCATACTCTCTACCAGGACTACAGTGGGTCTGCTCTGTGATGAAATACCTACTAATATTCTTCAAAACGTCGAATGACTCTGCTGTGGGTTTGCTCTGTTGTGGCCCATTACTTGTCAGCATGTCAAGAGTCAGCACTGTCTTTCCGTTGGAAGAACAACACTACTTCTTCAAGACTGCATGGAAGTCCACTACTTCCTTGTGCATTGTCTTTTACTGCTCAGACTTTGAGAAAAGAAACGGCAGTTTTACTGTGATGAATGATCAGGACTGTCTTTATGGACTGTGAGAAAATTTTAGCTTTTGACCAACATTGTATTAATAAGTGTGTGCATTTGATATCTTTCTTACGGTAATTATGAAAAATTTTTTCAAATCTCTATTGGCCAGTGCCCAAAAGAATTTGTAAAATTTTTTGTGGGGAGCATGGGGGCTATGTAAGTAGGCTGTTTATGTTTTCTTATTGGCAACGTTACGTAGCGCTCTGTATGAAAATCACTGGCTGTGCTGTGTGCAGTCTGTGGCTAGTTTGCATTGCTGTCTGCCATTGTAGTGTTGGGCAGCTGGATGTGAACAGCGCGTAGCGTTGCGCAGTTGGAGGTGAGCCGCCAGCAGTGGTGAATGTGGGGAGAGAAATGGCGGAGTTTTGAAATTTGTAAGACTGGATGTCATGAACTGCTATATATATGATGATATTAAGGTAAATACATTGTTTGTTCTCTATTAAAATCTTTCATTTGCTAACTATCCCTATCAGTAGTTAGTGCCTTCTGTAGTTTGAATCTTTTATTTAGCTGGCAGTTGTGGCGCTCGCTGTATAGCAGTAGTTCGAGTAACGAAGATTTTTGTGAGGTAAGTGATTTGTGAAACGTATAGATTAATTTAGTCAGGGCCATTCTCTTGTAGGGATTACTGAAAGTCAGATTGCGTTGCGCTAAAAACATTGTGTGTCAGGATAAGCACAGTCTTGTATAATTGTTCTAAGGGGACGTTTATATGTCGACCCTTAGCCGAGGATACCTCACTGGAATTTTCTGATTTTTTCTTGTAGTTTGTGTAATTAGTGTAGATTTTGTTTATTGCTACCACGTAATTGTAGAGAGAATCTCCTTTGTAGTTGCAGTCTTTCATTGTTGTACAGTAAAACAGGTGTGGCACGCATGTAAAGTTGCACCAAGTATTTCGCAGCTTGCAATTAACTAGATATTATTTTCAGCGCTATGTTAATGTGTTCTCTTATTTTCTGTGTTATCGTGTGAAATATTGTGACAATAATGGCGTGTGAAAAACGTAACACTAGGCTCCAAAGTAAACAGAGAAATAATAGTGACGACGAGCGTAGCTTACCAGCACCGCTGTGTAATGAATTAACATTCAAAGTAGTAATTTGGTAACTGTGCATAGGGAAATGGAGCGGGCGTCAAATAATGGTGTAGACAGTGAAACAGGTAGTGAACAGGGAAGCATTATCGATCGATCGGTCGGCAACAGCTCGCCTCAGGAATCGGGAATGACAGAACACAATATTGCAAATACTGTAGACTCAGGTTTTGGGTTCTCACCGTTTTCTCAAATGAGTCAAGACACATTTTCTGCTTGTCACAATGTGAATGTTGCCGGTGCAAATTCACTGCCGAAAAGCACTGAGGAACATGTTTCAGACACCAGTGCATTGTTATTACAATTAATGCAACAAATGGGACAAAAGCTTCAAAAGATAGACACAATGGAACAAAATCAGAGACAAACACAGCAAAAGCTTCAAAAGTTAGACTCAATGGAACTAAATCTTCAAAAGTTAGACACAATGGAACTAAATCTTCAAAAGTTAGACACAATGGAACAACACCAGAGACAAACACAGTAACAGTTAGACGCAATGGAACAAAATCTTCACACCACGCTTGAACAAACACATGAAGATTTAACTACTGAGTTACATAAAATAGAATCGAAATGTCAAAAAGTCTATAACGACGTAAAAACATAAATTTGTGAGCATTTTCAACCTATTTTTTCGCGGCATGAAAATGCATTACAGAATCACAAAGCAGCCATAAAAGAACTGCAAATTATTGTTCATGAAAATCATGAGACCTTGCAAGCTAAAATTGACTCAGTTGCATCTACCGATTCGGTTACGCAACTTGCAAAAACTCAGGAAAACTTAAAGGACACAGTAGAAAGACACATGGAGAAAATTAGTTCATTATCAGAGAAAGTAGTTGAACTTTCGGATCAGCTAAATAATTTATCTACGAAGGTAGATGATAATCTGAATGACACAAAACCGGTAGTCTTTAATGACACAGAAGAGTGCGAACAAATTAGGAAATTCAAACAAAATCAGAATCAAATTAATACGCAACACCAAAGAGAAATCCGGAAAGTACAAGATCAGCTGACACAAGTGATGCAAAAATTACATATATCAGAGGACACTCGCGCTCCAACACGGGAAGAGGGACTTAGAAATACGGAGCAACCACAAAATAATAACACAGGACACTTCGGAAATTATGAAAGAAATTGGCAAGGTGCACCGAATTTTGAGATGGAACCGCCGAAACGACGTAACAATGACCGATATGCGACTCGCCGACATCAATTCTCTCATTGTTTTCCTCCCAACTGGTCATTAAAGCACAGATTAGAATTTATGTGTGGCTATTTAGAGAGTGAACCAGCTGTAAGAATGCGATCGGTCATTCACGATTGCCACAGTGAAGGAGAATTTTATCATGCCTTCCTCTCAGCATATTGGTCTCAAGCTACACAAGGCCGAGTAAAACATAGCATCATAATGATGAAACATTTCGAACAATCTGAATTTTCCAGTCTTGTGAAATATTTTGAAGACATGTTGCACAAGAATCAGTACCTGTCAAACCCATACAGCCCCTCAGAACTCATCCGCATTTGCTTAATCAAATTACCTGAACATTTACGACATATTATTTTGGCAGGACGTTGCAAAGACGACATTGATGCTTTTCAGGGACTCTTACAAGAATTAGAAATTGACACTGATAATCGCGGAACGCGAAAACAGGAACACAACAATTACAGGTCACATCCGTCGCAATTCCGCGATGAAAGAAATAATAACTGGACATGACAAGGCTATTCTCACAACACAAATCGTGACCAAAACAGACACCACCCATATGTCAACCGTTGGCAGAGTAATAATAACTACAGGGAAAGATCACCTCTCCGCGGTATTTTTGTGTGGTAAGTGATTTGTGAAACGAATAGATTAATTTAGTCAGGGCCATTCTCTTGTAGGGATTACTGAAAGTCAGATAGCGTTGCGCTAAAAACATTGTGTGTCAGGATAAGCACAGTCTTGTGTAATTGTTCTAAGGGGACGTTTCAATGTCAAAGGACATTATCATTAAAATGAGGAGGTCTTCCACTGTGAATAAAGTACACTTTTTGTCACACAGCTAAGTGTACATCTGCTAACAGATCACTTAGAATGCTCCCTACTAAATCAAATGTTTGTTCATTGAGCCAGAGTGAAGGAAAGTGAGTCTCTACCAGTCACCAACACTGGCTAAACATTGACAGACAAGCTTTGTTGATGACTTGCTTCAACAGTGGGGTAAGATTAGACATCTGCCCATACATGCCAACTATGGAAATTTACGATGCGATCTTGTCACCTCATCTGTGAGCAGCATCTTTGCACTAAAATTAGGGTTGACACTTTGTTGAATAAACCATTCAGAGATATCTGTGCACGAAAATCAGCTGCTGATAGAGCCTGCACATGCTGTAAATGGTGTGGTTACAATTGGTAATACATGCCATACAGTATTGTCATCAACATTCATGAATGTGTGTATGTCTGGGATCTCCTCCCAAACACATGGATAGATATCATCCAAATTTGGCACACAAACAGCAAACTTCAAGAGCATCAGGTCTGTGGAGTTTATTTCGTAGCTCCCATTGGAAGGAAAATATGGGAAAAACCTTAATGTTTTCAGCTCCTGCGATGTAGGCTGCTCTGCGTGACAGGCATGTGGTGTGGGAACAATATCAGCCAGCCTTACCGACCTGCTTTGCTGGATAGCCTACATGTCAGTGGCAAGTCACAGTTTTCCAAACCGAAATGTTTAGGCTGGAATGCTCAACAGATTTTTTATGCTGGAGTAATATCCACCTGCCTTATCGACCTGCTTTGTAGGCCAGCCTACACATTAAGGAAAAAAAACTGTTTTGAAGCCTTCTGTTGTGTATGCTGCCATATTCGAAATTCCCGCCTTTTTTTCTGGAGGTTAGGTTAGTGGACATAGCACAATTGGCCTATTTTCCCGCCGAAAGCCGCCATATTGGATGACGTCATGCGCTGTTGCCAAGTCTACATGCCGCCATCTTGGATGTCGTCAGCGCCGCCATCTTGAATTAATTTGGCAACAATGGAGAGTGGGGCGACACATACTTGTGGGAGTAGTATTGGTCTGCTTCAGCGACCTGTTTTGCAGTAGCTACACGTGAGTATGAGCGTGGATGAGCAAAGAGATGGATGCAAGTGGCAATGAGGAAATGGGAACTGAAACTGGGGACAGTCTCCCACATGCAGTCTGGCATACATCCTAACCCAGCCAAAAAAGCAGGCAGAGTACTCACACGCACATCCACAGATAGAGAAACAAACAAAGGTGGAGGCATCTCGATGATTGCAGACGGACCTGAGGCGACATGTGGGACAGACGCCAGGCCTCTGGAAGAAGAGGCTCATCCGTAGGCGTCAGTGGCTGTCAACATGGCAACGACTGTCAAAGGGCGTCACTTCTATCGGCTCTGGGACCGGCACCGTCAGCGCAGGCACGCGGGGTCTGAATACAGCGAGGGCTCCTGCGTCCAGGCAGGCATGGAATCTGAAAGCACAAAGCCTGTGGCAGGGTCACACAATTCACATGGACAAATTTGATTCTGGTGGCGCCTCAGCAATCCTCCCAGTCCCTGCAATAAAAAAGAGTGAATGTCCATAAAATCGTATAATGGTGCCTCGCGCCCAGCACCTCCATCTCCATACTATCTGTAAAAGGCCTAATCTTAGTTTGATAGCCGCACGGGGTAGTCGTGCGGTCTGAGGCGCCTTGTCCCGGTACGTACGGCCCTCCCTGTCGGAGGTTCGAGTCCTCCCTCGGGCATGGGTGTGTGTGTTGTCCATAGCGTAAGTTAGTTTCAGTTAGGTTAAATAGTCTGTAGGCTGAGGGACCGATGACCTCAGCAGTTTGGTCCCATAGGATCCTACCACAAATTTCCAAATTTTCTTAGTTTGATACTTTGGATGTGTGGGTGGAGTGGGCGCTGCCTGCTGTGGTGGGTACATATAACACCGAAAATGCAGGATGCATGGCACCTGCTACCGATATACACTCCTGGAAATGGAAAAAAGAACACATTGACACCGGTGTGTCAGGCCCACCATACTTGCTCCGGACACTGCGAGAGGGCTGTACAAGCAATGATCACACGCACGGCACAGCGGACACACCAGGAACCGCGGTGTTGGCCGTCGAATGGCGCTAGCTGCGCAGCATTTGTGCACCGCTGCCGTCAGTGTCAGCCAGTTTGCCGTGGCATACGGAGCTCTATCGCAGTCTTTAACACTGGTAGCATGCCGCGACAGCGTGGACGTGAACCGTATGTGCAGTTGACGGACTTTGAGCGAGGGCGTATAGTGGGCATGCGGGAGGCCGGGTGGACGTACCGCCGAATTGCTCAACACGTGGGGCGTGAGGTCTCCACAGTACATCGATGTTGTCGCCAGTGGTCGGCGGAAGGTGCACGTGCCCGTCGACCTGTGACCGGACCGCAGTTACGCACGGATGCACGCCAAGACCGTAGGATCCTATGCAGTGCCGTAGGGGACCGCACCGCCACTTCCCAGCAAATTAGGGACACTGTTGCTCCTGGGGTATCGGCGAGGACCATTCGCAACCGTCTCCATGAAGCTGGGCTACGGTCCCGCACACCGTTAGGCCGTCTTCCGCTCACGCCCCAACATCGTCCAGCCCGCCTCCAGTGGTGTCGCGACAGGCGTGAATGGAGGGACGAATGGAGACGTGTCGTTTTCAGCGATGAGAGTCGCTTCTGCCTTGGTGCCAATGATGGTCCTATGCGTGTTTGGCGCCGTGCAGGTGAGCGCCACAATCAGGACTGCATACGACCGAGGCACACAGGGCCAACACCCGGCATCATGGTGTGGGGAGCGATCTCCCACACTGGCCGCACACCACTGGTGATCGTCGAGGGGACACTGAATAGTGCACGGTACATCCAAACCGTCATCGAACCCATCGTTCTACCATTCCTAGACCGGCAAGGGAACTTGCTGTTCCAACAGGACAATGCACGTCCGCATGTATCCCGTGCCACCCAACGTGCTCTAGAAGGTGTAAGTCAACTACCCTGGCCAGCAAGATCTCCGGATCTGTCCCCCATTGAGCATGTTTGGGACTGGATGAAGCGTCGTCTCACGCGGTCTGCACGTCCAGCACGAACGCTGGTCCAACTGAGGCGCCAGGTGGAAATGGCATGGCAAGCCGTTCCACAGGACTACATCCAGCATCTCTACGATCGTCTCCATGGGAGAATAGCAGCCTGCAGTGCTGCGAAAGGTGGATATACACTGTACTAGTGCCGACATTGTGCATGCTCTGTTGCCTGTGTCTATGTGCCTGTGGTTCTGTCAGTGTGATCATGTGATGTATCTGACCCCAGGAATGTGTCAACAAAGTTTCCCCTTCCTGGGACAATGAATTCACGGTGTTCTTATTTCAATTTCCAGGAGTGTATATAACTTTTTTCTTAATTGTATGTAAATATTTGTAATTTAAATGCTTTCTTTTAATAAGTAAGCACATTGCTTCACTGTATATGTACATTTAGGTAGAAGTCTGTTGATGTTTCATTGTATTTATTTGTGTTTTACTGTGAAACTTATAAGCTCTGGGAAAAAGCCAAAGGAACTGTTATTTGCATCGACTAGCAACGATAATAGCAGTGCTTGTGCGTTGAAAAATCTTTCGGTAGGGGGTTGTTGCGGAGAGCGCACGGAGAGAGCGGGAGACGGGTTCCAGCGCTTGTAGTGTGCAGAAGTGTGGTGTTAACGCCCTCGCAGTAGAGAGTACCATTTCGGCGGGATCATGTACGCGCGCCGGCCAGATGACTAGTAGCAGGAGGAAGGACAGTGGACGGGCGGAAGAGGCTGTATTAATTACGATTGCCAGTACCTATAATTAGCCGTGGCTCCACAATATGCTACCGTCTTCAACAACAGCAGCAGTTTCAGCAACACAGTTTCGTCGTATGCACAGCACTGAAGTAAGACTGTTCACTGGTGGAAAGTATTAACTGCTAACCCAGCAACACAACTGAATGTGATTTGATTGATAAGATTTATTCAAACAATAATCAGTGAAACTCAGGGCAATTATGTCCTCATTGCCTCCAGAGATTGTTACCAAGCAGGATCCTTGTTCCTTTTTTTCCTAATACGCTAAATGAGTCTCATATGAAACAAATTGAATAGTTACAGCCAGTTTATTAATGAATAATTCCTCTTTTAAGAATTTTAGCCTCAGTCTACTTTCAATTAACTATTGTACAACAGAGGCTTCAGTATATGAGTAATGTAAAGCAATTTCATTTTTAAAGTGTGAGAATCAATCACTGGAAAAACTACAACGCTAAAGAAATGCATAAATTAAGATTGCGGAAGTTTTATTTATTTTACATATAGCTTGGAGCACATGGGTGTTTGGTTTGGCACGTATTCTAGTATTTAATTCTGTTCAGGTCAGTAAAAAAGGTTCAGTTGTTAGACAATAATATGAAATCCAGTTTGCAAAATAAGTAACAGCAATGTAAAAAGTGCTTACTTTTTTTCTAGATTTCTTTGGTGGCATTATGCTGAGGTCACTGAAAGTCATTGTTCACGTAACGAAGTTCAGTACTGACTGACAGTTTAATTGCATATTTTCAAATAATTACTTGACTGCCTTTTCCAAAACTTAATGCCAAACATAAGAGTGACTTCTCAGTTTTCTTTATCATTACATACTCACTTAAAGTAAGTGTCAAAAACAAAATGGCAACCCCTAGTTGCCACGTCAGTGTTTAACAATACATGTTTTTCTTTCCCATCATCTTGTACAGGATTTTGGAAGTAATTTGCCCTAGTGGGCTGGCGACCGTTAATTACTTCTTTTTCGTTCATTAGTGTAACTTTTGGCTTCATGATCAGCGGCACCCCTTTCTGTCCATTGTTGTTCGTGAGTGAATGCACAAAACAACTTCCATTTTCCAAATTATAGCCATGTTCAGTTTAATTATTTTTATTTTTAGTAGACTTTCCATGAGAAGGGTCGGTTGTACACTTTCCTCCTACATATCGGTATCACTTCTTCGGGAAAGATAGCCTTATACAATTAGAAAAAATCCATTAGGCCTACACGCCATCCACGGTCATATTTTATATCACAAGCAAGAAACTGAAACAAGGTGCAGTGGCGTCGTCCTAGTAACTACTCCACCTGCAATGTCCTGTTGTGTGGCAGGGAAAGATATGAAGAGATGAACAGCAACAGAGCTTGATCCTGTTAAGTGGGAGGCACGACGTTTATTCATTTGTTGCTTAAATGTTCATGAAAAGCGTTCAGCTTCACTGCTGGATTGCACGTGAAACAGTGCACCCATGATTCGGTTGATGCCGGAGGCAGTGCAAAACTGTTCACGCTCAGCGTCAACGTATTGAGGTGATTGTCACTCACAAACACTTGAGACAAACTCTCGAGGCAAAAGATCGACGACAAGGCCTGGATTATGGAACGAGCCGTAGTAGAGTGTGCTGTGTTGGCAGAAGAGCCAACACCGTGTTGCTAGAGGAGGCCGAAATGCACGCGTTTAATTACACGCAGACTGGCGTGAGGTCTGGAACAGGTCAGAGAAATAAGACTAGCAAAACAGGAGGTAACCGGTAGAATACTTAACTTTAATCCATAAGTGGTGTACATCGGTCTGACGGTACATGCATCACAAGATAAATAGCAAATGATAATGGCGCCTAGCTAGGTCGTAGCAAATGACGTAGCTGAAGGCTATGCTAACTATCGTCTCGGCAAATGAGAGCGTATTTGTCAGTGAACCATCGCTCGCAAAGTCGGCTGTACAACTGGGGCGAGTGCTAGGACGTCTCTCTAGACCTGCCGTGTGGCGGCGCTCGGTCTGCAATCACTGACAGTGGCGACACGCGGGTCCGACGTATACTATCGGACCGCGGCCGATTTAAAGGCTACCACCTAGCAAGTGTGGTGTCTGGCGGTGACACCACAGAGTGTACAGGAAATAAGAAGTGAAATTTTCTGAAAGCGTCAGTAATGATGAGCCAATGCGTATTCCAGTAAGAATACATAAAATTCAAGTGCAAACGCTGCCGAGGTACTTGAAGTTCGAGCCGTTTGAAGAACTGCTGAGTTGTGGCTGACTGATTTTTCAGCACATGCTTGGCAATGAGAAGTCAACTGTTCAGTTTGCACATCCAGACCATGCCGAGTGCAATGGCATCGCGCCAACTCCTTGGTGTGAACGACGCTCCAGTCACCACGGTGTTTCCAACAAAGCATGTCAAGCTGGAGAACCACAACATGTGACTTGTTACTATCGGTGCGAAGCAAAATGACACCTTGGTGAAATTGCAAGGGCATGCCGATGGCCAAAATATCGGAGAACCATAGAGATATGAATCTGTCTGGCTGAACACAGTCAACCAGTGTAGTTGTATTGCGACAGAAACCGCACACCAGGGATCTGTGGCTGTGACCTGGGCGGTTTTCCGTGATTAAGCGGAAAGCTGTGCAAAGAATGTGTGCCTTGTGAATCAATGTAGCAACAAGAAACAGAGGACTCATAGAATATGGAATCTGGGCAGACAGGGAAATAAGAAAGAGCACCTGTGTTAGCATGCTTAGAAGTCGGCCGATACGCAACCTCATAGTGGTAACTGAAGAAAAGAACAGCCCACGGTTGCAGCTTCGCTTCTGTGCTGAGCGAGTCGGGACTGATTGAGAAAGGCTAAACAAAGGTTCTAGAGGTTGTAAAGGCTTATGGTCAGTCACTAAGTAAAATTTCCAGTCAGAAAGATACTGGTGAAACTTAATGACACCACAGACGATGGGAAGAGCCTGAAAAGTTTACAGATAAATACATTGACCTTTGTTGAACAACACTGAAGCAGAGGCAATCTGCCTATGGAGAGCACCAAATTTATGCGACAAAACTGCACCGATGCTGTAAGAGAAAGCATCCATAACCAAGGCCACAGGTTTGGCTGGACTAAATTGAACAAGACAACGATCAAGAAGAAAAGCATCTTTCAACATCTGGAAAGCACGCTGACACTCCTGCGACAAAAGAAACGGAACATTTTTCCTGGGCTAGCGACGCAAGGGAGCTGCGATTTAAGCGGTGTTAGGAATAAATCGGATATAATACTTGAACCTCCCTAACACAGACTGAAATTTCCGCACATTGCCTGGGGGTGGAAGGACACGGATAGCAAGCAAATGTGGCTATTAATGATGTGTCCTAAGTACTCGAGTTAATTCTGAAGAAAAAAAATCACACATTTGTCGGCGTTACTTATAAGACGAGCTGCAGACAACACTTGAAACAGAGTGAGCTCTTTAAGAGAGTCAAAAGATGATCTCAAAAATTTGAACAGAGCCAGATGAGTATTAATGACCAAGACTTGTTGCGGCTGCAAATCGACAGGTGTTTGCAAGTAAGCGTCGCGCAAATCAGTTTTAGGAAAGAAAAAAAAAGGCTGGGGTAACCGTTAGTGACTGCGGATTCACTGTTTTCTTAAAATAGGGGCACAACCGGAGTCTGGCGGACGGCTTCTTTAGAATAACAACAAGGGACGCCCACTGTCAGTAATGTGTGCTATGATCCCACACTCTTGCAAAGCAATAACTTCCTGAGTCACCTGTTCCTGAAGAGCATGAGGGACAGGACGAGCTCTAATCAAACGGGGGCTGTTCATCGTCCTTCATTGTTACATCACCAACAAAATTATTTGCTTTCCCCTTACTCTAAAAAAACAAATCATGAAGTTCTTCACATAACTTAGCCACACTGTCCCAAGAATCAAAGGGAGAAACAGAAAGCACGTTGTCCTGAATGCCTAACCCAAACAAATCATGTGTCGAGGCCAAAAATATTGACACTGTCTCAGGAGGAAAGCACCGTAAATGTCACTGTCTTCCTTAAATTTCGGAAAGTTGTAGGAAGGCTACAAGTGCCTAAAACAGGAATGTCTTGGTCGCTATACATCATTAACATATGGTGCGATGTACACAAGTTTTCCAAGCAATTCGTAAGTGCTATGACTGAGTCACTGAAGCTCCCATGTCAAGTTGTATGTTGTTGTTGTGGTCTTCAGTGCAGAGAATGGTTTGATGCAGCTCTCCATGCTACTCTATCCTGTGCAAGATTCTTCATCTCCCAGTACCTAGTGCAACCTACATTCTTCTGAATCTGTTTAGTGTATTCATCTCTTGGTCTCCCTCTACGATTTTTACCCTCCACGCTGCCCTCCAATACTAAATTGGTGGTCCATTGATGCCTCAGAATATGCCCTACCAACCGATCCCTTCATCTAGTCAAGTTGTGCCACAAATTTCTCTTCTCTCCAATTCTGTTCAATACCTATCTAATCTTCAGCATTCTTCTGTAGCACCACATTTCGAAAGTTTCTATTCTCTTCTTGTCTAAACTATTTTTAGTCCACGCACCGGAGCCTGTAACTTTGACGCTCTGTAGCGCCCTTGGATGACATTTCCGGACATGGGTTCCCATATAAAACTTGATCTTTTAAGTTCCCTCTACAACCTCTATAATCATGTAACTTGAGTTGTGAAACACCCTGTATATAATGATGGTTATGGGCATTTTCGCAAGTAATAACTCTGTAATTGAATTTAAAAGCGTTTTTCCTTGACTTACTATCAGTCCAACATTGCAATCTTCCTTTGATACACTTCTACCCAGGCTCTGAGTACAGTGCTCCAGTTTTAGTTTTATGCCACCTTCTAGTATGGAGGCCACCCACAAGAGTGAGAGTGAGAGTGAGAGAGAGAGAGAGAGAGAGAGAGACAAAATAAGGGTGTTATGTGGTAGGTTGTGCTGAGAAGAAATTAAGAAAAAATTCCATATGTTGCGCCGCTTCTGAGTTAATTAGCACTGAAGTTGCCCAATCAGCTGTTGCAGGCACAAATTCAAGCAGCCCTTCAGAGGCAGTGTCGCAAAACGTATTTCGTTTGGTTTCCTGAAACTGAACAAGAGAGGTGTGGTATCATGTGTCTATAGCACCTTACCAGTGTGTTAATGCTGGAAACGGAACTGCAAGTTCCGTTAGACGCCAATAGCGGTCACGCAGGATGTCAGGGAACCAATGGTGTGTGCCCGCTGAGCCACGCCTCCAGTGGCTCTGTACCCCGAGCGCCCCCTGCCACCGCGATATGGGACAGCCACTAACCCCACTCGCACTTGCAGCCTCATCGCTACGATACCATCTGTCTTGCTTAGTACAGCAAGCCTCATCCTAGTTGCCGTTATGTGAGCTGGACGCTAATTCTTGCTGCATAGTTTGTTATGAGTCTTTGTACACTTGCAGAAATAAGAGATAAGAAAATCTTATGTTTGTTGCGTTATATTTCTCAGTAATCGTTTCCGCTCCTGTACGGCTTTGCTACGATGACAGCTGCAGCACCACTCTGTAGCATACCTCTCCTTACCTTTGAGTGTGAAGTCGTATACGACAAACCTGGCAATGAATGTTAGCGCCTACATGTCTAAAAGTTTACTTCTTACTGTTCTGTCGTCTTTTTCTTTGTTTTTTAGTTACTTATGTTTTTTGTCGCCAGTGTTTGCACGGCTCGCGTTTATCCCATTTATTGTTTGTCAATTTCTATGACGGTACTGCCGCCTCGTTTTCTTATTCCATTTACTGGCGTCACTAACTTCCTGCCTTACTTGCCCATGAGCGGCAGCAGCAGATCGTATCGGTAAGTGCACTGGCGTACCATCTCTGGAGCAACCGATAGTATTTCCGGGTCGTCGTGTGTCTGGCAGTGAGTTCGGGACGGACCAGCAGCGCAGTCGGAACGCAGCAGCAGTGAAGTCGGGGACGGAGCGTCGTTGAAGCGCCGACAGCCAGTGTTTGCTGACCAATGGCGACACACATGAACTGCCCAACGGAGGGAGATTGGGGCGGAATGACAGTTGGTTGGTCGTCTCATCGGCCGACGTATATTTGGTTCTTTCACCGTTTCCGGGCCTGGGCAGTCAGTCGGTCGGCATGGAGCAGCGAGGAGTTCTCCGCGGGACGTAGTTTGGCCAGGGCCACTGGCGGTCTCTCCGCGGTGTCAAGTGTCTATGGGACTGTTCCCATTGCTACGAGGTCCGTGGCTCACCGACCCTGCACACGAAAGTTGAGTTTTGATTTAATCTACCAGCAAGTCAAGACTGTTCACATTGTGTCGTTTGGAGTTCGTTGTCAGCTGTTGGGATATCCCCACGAGCAACAACGTGGTTTTCAAGTTGGAAAATTCTAGTCAGCCACCGGTGGAGTTTCACTGCATTTGGTTATTTGAACTGAAGTGCACCAGCAAAAGTGCTATTGATATGTGGTTTTCACATAATGGATTGGTAGTCACGGGCTCGTATTGTTAGCAAATAACAGATTGTATACTTAGAAAGTGTATTTTGAGTGCAAACATACAATTTTTAAATGGAGCATTGCCTATTCACATTAACAAACTAAAAGTAGGGTAAATCAGAATATTAGTGCTGATTGTTTGTTACAGGATTCTAGTGCGAGTCGTTTACCAGATACCGTATTTCGAAAAGTTCCCACACCGACACTTATACAATGTGGTAGGACGCACTAAAGAAGAGCAGAAGTGCATACACAATTTATGTGGATTCTCACCAGTAACGAGACAACTAACCATCACAGGTTGCGTTCAGAATGATCACCGGCAGGGCAATACACACTTCCAATCCGGTATGGAACGATCGCTGCACACGTCCTGGAATTTCAGCGGATATATCCGAGCAGACTGCAATAATACGTTGTCGCGTATCATCGGGTTTACTTGGTACGGCCTTGTAGACAGCGCCTTTCTGTTTTCCTCACAGAAAAAAGTCTACAGGAGTCAAATCCGGGGAACCGGCCGGCCAAGGTACAGGTCCTCTGCGTCCAGTCCTACCTTGCCATGACTGACAAATGTGACTTCATCACTGAACAAATTACGTGATACATCCGATGTGTCCTGTCTTAATGCCCATGTACAGAAGTTAACACATTCTCGTAATGGTTTCCAAGCATCTCTTGCTGGAGAGAGATGTGGTATCGATGGAACCTATGTCGATAGGACTTGTTTGTTGCAGGATTCTAGTGCGAGTCGTTTTTTGAAAAGTTCCGACACCGACACTTGAGCAATACCTGTGGTAGCATGCACTAAAGAACAGCAGAACTGCATATACTAGTTATGTGGTCTCTGACCAGCAAGGACACAACTGACCATCACAGGATGCGTTCAGAATGACCGAAATACCTGATTCGAGCCACTTCCTCTTGCGATTGCGCGAGAGCTAACGAGTGGATCAACGCCAACAGCAGCAAGAATATTGTTTTACGCCTCTTCTGTCGTCACTTGTTTCCTTCCGTTCCGTTGTAGGTGTTACACTGCCACTTTCACGTAACTAGTCGACGACGATGATAATTAATTACCCGGATGGTTGACATCTATTGGGATATTTTGCTGCATACGCCGTACAAGAATGAACTGCATTCTTCCTACAAGCTCCATACACCATGAGCACGTCGCTTTTTTCGGCTCTGGTACGTCCCACCGTCCACTCACCACCTATTGCTTGGTCTGTCACACAGTAACTGACTAATAAGTCGCAATGCATTCAAAGAACGCTCAAGCATACTGTAAGCAAACGCAACAACATCGTATCTAGCGACTACGAAGGCTGAATGGCAAAAACAAATGTCGGCGTGGAAACTTTTCACAATACGATACCTCGTAAATGACACGCACTGGGCACCTGCAGCAAACACTGAAACTACACTATGAGATCAAAAGTATCCGGACGGCCCCAAAATTAAGTAGTGTGTAAACTTAGGGACTGATGACCTTAGCAGTTAAGTCCCATAAGAGTTCACACACATTTGAACATTTTGAACACCCCCAAAACATACCTTTTTCATATTAGGTGCATTGTGCTGCCACCTACTGCCACGTACTTCGTATCAGCGACCTCAGTAGTCATTAGACATCGTGAGAGAGCAGAATGGGGCGCACCGCGGAACTCACGGACTTCGAACGTGGTCAGGCGTCACTTGTGTCATACGTCTGTACGCGAGATTTCCACACTCCTAAACATCCCTAGGTCCACTGTTTCCGATGTGATAGTGAAGTGGAAACGTGAAGGGACACGTACACCACAAACGTGTGCAGGCCGACCTCGTCTGTTGACTGACAAAGACCGCCGATAGTTGAAGAGGGTCGTAATGTGTAACAGGCAGAAATCTATCCAGACCGTCACACATGAATTCCAAACTGCATCAGGATTCACTGCAAGTACTATGAAAGGCGGGAGGTGAGAAAACTTGGATTTCATGGTCGAGCGGCTGCTCATAAGCCACACATCACGTCGGCAAATGCCAAACGGCCCATCGCTTGGTGTAAGGAGTGTAAACATTAGACGATTGAACAGTGGAAAAACGTTATGTGGAATGGTGAATCACGGTACACAATGTGGCTATCCGATGGCAGGGTGTGGGTATGGCGAATGCCCGCTGAACGCTGCCATCGTGTGCGGTGCCAACAGTAAAATTCGAAGGCCGTGCTGGTCTGGTCGTGTTTTTCATATAAGGGGCTTTTACCCCTTGTGGTTTTGCGTCGCACTATCACAGCACAGGCCTACATTCAAGTTTTAAGCACCTTTTCGCTTCCCACTATTAAAGAGCAATTCGGGAATGGCGACTGCATCTTTCAACACGATCGAGCACCCGTTCGTAATGCACGGTCTGTGGCGAAGTGGTTACACGACAGTAACATCCCTGTAATTGACTGGCGTGCACAGAGTCCTGACCTGAATTCTATAGAACACTTTTGGAATGTTTTGGAACGCCGACTTCGTGCCAGGTCTCACCAACCGACATCGATACCTCTCCTCAGTGCAGCACTCCGTGAAGAATGGGCTGCCATTCCTCAAGAAACCTTCCAGCAACTGAGTGAACGTATGTCTGCGACTGTGGAAGCTGTCATGAAGGCTAATTGTGGGCCAACACCATACTGAATTCCAGCATTACCGGTGGAGGGCGCCACGAACTTGTAAGTTATTTTCAGCCAGGTGTCCGGCTACTTTTGATCACATAGTGTAACTCTATAATTATTTTTATTGAACTTGACCTACAGAATTTTCCCTGACAAAGACAACTGAAAAATAACCTATTCATATATTACCGACAATATTCAAGACCAACGCCATCTGACTGTTATACATTGAGAACCTGACTTAAAATAATTAACACAAAAGAATGGCCCTGAATTGTAAGAAATACTAACAATAATGTAAATCCAAAAAATGTGAAATTAAAGAAATATGAAACTACCTTAAACTCTGTTAATTGCCTAAACTCATTTCAGTCGCAAATCCCGATAGTGGAAACCCCATATTTCATAAGTCACTTACCTCACAGAAAATCTTTATAACACGAACTACAACAATTACATAAAGTAGAAACAACAGCCAGCTACATAAAAAGATTTTAACTACTATAGACTAACTATTAGAAGGCATATGGATAGTGAAAGAAAGATTTTGTTGAGGAGCAAACAATGTATTTAGAAAATTTTACCTTATTCATGTGACATCCAGTTCCAAAAATTACATAGTTGTCAATAATTCCACTGCCTTGCGTATTTTCTTATAAATACATCATTTCATCTCACATTACAATGCATGTCCTACCAATACAGATTCTCCACTAAGAATATCATGTCCATACACTTCCCTATCCACTCGCTGCTTGAGCGTCCAACCACAGAATCTCTTGCCGAGGGCGCAGAGCGCTGTCAGCGATATTAACACAGTCTATACAGCTGCCAACATACAAACAGGCTACTTACATTCTACACTACTGGCCATTACATTTGCTACACCACGAAGATGGAGTGCTACAGACGCGAAATTTAACCGACAGGAGAAGATACTGTGATATGCAATTGATTAGCTTTTCAAGGAATCACACAAGGTTGGCGCCGGTGGCGACACCTACAACGTGGTGACATGAGGAAAGCTTCCAACCGATTTCTCATACACAAACAGCAGTTGACCGACGTTGCCTGATAAAACGTTGTTGTGATGCCTCGTGTAAGGAGGAGAAATGCGTACCATCACGTTTCTGACATTGATAAAAGTCGGATTGTAGCCTATCGCCATTGCAGTTTATCGTATCGCGACAAGACTGTTAGCAGAATATGGAATCGGTGAGTTCAGGAGGGTAATACCGAACGCTGTGCTGAATCCCAACGGCCTCGTATCACTAGCAGTCGAATTGACAGGCATCTTATCTGCATGGCTGTATCGGATCGTGCAACCACGTCTCGATCCCTGAGTCAGCAGATGGGAACGTTTGCAAGACAACAACCATCTGCACAAACATTTTTTCGGATGAATCCAGGTTCTGTTTACAGCATCATGATGGTCGCATCCGTGTTTGGCGACATAGCGGTGAACGCACATTGGAAGCGTGTATTCGTCATCGCCATACTGGCGTATCACCCGGCGTGATGGTATGGGGTGCCATTAGTTACACGTCTCGGTCACGTCTTATTCCCACTGACGGCATTTCGAACAGTGGACGTTACATTTCAGATGTGTTATGACCCGTGGCTCTACCCTTCATTCGATGCCTGCAAAACCCTACATTCCAGCAGGATAATGCACGACCGCATGTTGCAGGTCCTGTACTCGCCTTTCTGGATACAGAAAATGTTCGACTGCTGTCCTGGCCAGCACATTCTCCAGATCTCTCACCAACTGAAAACGTCTGGTCAATGGTGGCCGAGAAACTGACTCGTCACAATACGCCAGTCACTACTCTCGATGAACTGTGGTATCGTGTTGAAGCTGCATGGGCAGCTGTACCTGTACACGCCATCCAAGCTCTGTTTGACTCAATGCCCAGGCGTATCCAGGCCGTTATTACGGCCAGAGGTTGTTGTTCTGGGTACTGGTTTCTCAGGATCTATGCACCCAAATTGCGTGAAAATGTAATCACATGTCAGTTCTATATAATATATTTGTCCAATGAATACCCGTTTATCATCTGCATTTCTTCTTGGTTTAGCAATTTTAATGGCCAGTAGTGTAGTTTACCCTACTTTTAGATTGTTAATGTCAATAGGGATTTAAATAAATGTATACTTACAAAAAAAATACGCGTTCTAAGTAGTACTACAGTCTGTTTAGTGGCTAACAGTACGAACCCGTGACTACCGATCCATTCTGTGAAGATCGCATATGAACAGTACTTTCCATTTTCGCTAAATTTGCGTTGCAAGTTTGAGGTGATTCAAGCTGTACATAGGATGAACCAGAAATCCACCGAAATTCTTCCCGAGGCGGTGGAGGGATACCTTCTTTTGGTATAAGGAACCAGAGAGTAATACTGTAATTTTGATTCATTTGGACTGTTACGGCAAATGTACGTGTTTCTACGAAAATACCTTCACTATAATGAAGAAGCCTGTAATATGCATCAACCAAAATGTACACATTGGCCACTTACTTGGCTTGTATTCATCGCGAATCTCTCGCCCAGCACGAGGTCCCAAGCGACTGGAAAAAAGCGATGGTGAACGTCTGTATATAGGAAGGTTAAAAGAACGGACCCGCTAAATTACAGGCCAGTTTCCTAAACATCTGTTTGTTGCAGAATTCTTGAAAATATTCTCAGTCCGAATGTGCTAAATTTCCTAGAGACCGAAAAGCACATGACCACGAATCGGCACGGTTTTAGAAAGCATCCCTCGTGTGAAACTCAGCTTGCCCTTTTCTCACATGACACACTGTGAACTGTGGATGTAGGGCAACGGGATATTCCACATTTCTAGATATCAGTAAAGCATTTGACACGGTACTCCACTGCAGGCTGTTAATGTAGTTACGGGCATACGGAATAGATTGCCAGATATGTTGTGAGTGGCTCGAAGACTACTTAAGCAATAAAACCAAGTACTTGTTCCTCGACGGCGAGTGTTCATCAGAGACAAGTCCATCGTCATGAGTGCCCCAGGGAAGGGTGAAGAAACGCTGTTATTTTCTTTATACATAAATGATGTGGCGGACAAGGTGGGCAGTAATTCGTGTCTGTTTACTGACGAAGCTGTGGTGGAAGGGAAAGTTTTGAAAATGAGTGACTGTAAGACGATACAAAATGACTTAGACAAAATTTCTAGTTGGTATGATGAATGACAACTAGTTTTAAGCGCACGAATAGTATAAGTTAATGCAGATGGTTAAAAAAAAAAAAAACCTGTAATGCCCGATTACAGCACTACAAATGTCCTTCTTAAGAAAGTAACGTCGTTCAAATATCTGGGTGTAGCGTTGCAAAGCGATATGAAACGGAACGAGCATGTAATGATTGCAGTGGGAAAGGCGAATTGTCGATTTCGGTTCAGTGGGAGAATGTTCGGTAAGTGTGGTTCATGTGTAAAGGAGATTGCATATAGGACGCTGGTGTGACTTCTTCTTGAATCCAGAAAGAGATTTTCACTCTGTAGCGGAGTGTGCGCTGATGTGAAACTTGCTGGAAGATTAAAACTGTGTGCCGGACCGAGACCCGAAACCCAGGACCTTTGCCTTTCGCGGCCCAGTGCTCTACCATCTGAGCTACCCAAGCCCGACTGACGCCCCGTCCTCACAGCTTTACTTATGCCAGTACCTTGACTCCTACCTTTGAAACTTTAGAGAAGCTCTCCTGCGAGCCTTGCAGGACTAGCACTCCTTAAAGAAAGGATACTGCGGAGACATGGCTTAGCCACATCCTGGGGGATGTTTCCAGAATGAGATTTTCACTCTGCAGCGGAGTGTGCGCTGATATGACCGAGGTACTGGCGGAAGTAAAGCTGTGAGGAGGGGACGTGAGTCGTGCTTGGGTAGCTCAGATGGCCGAGCATTTGCCCGCGAAAGGCAAAGGTCCCGAGTTCGAGTCTCAGTCCGGCACACAGTTTTAATCCCCAGGAAGTTTTATTCTTGAGTACTGCTCGAATGTCTGGTATTAGTACCGAGTCGGATTAAAGGGAGGCATCGAAGCACGTCAGAGGTGGGTTGCTAGATTTGTTACCGGTAGGTTCGAAAAACAAGCCGGTGTTACATAGATGCTTCGGGAACTCAAATTGGAATTCTTGGAGGGTAGGCGACATTCTTTTCGAGAGACACTATTGCGAAAATGTAGAGAAACGACATTTGAAGATGACTGTTGAATGGTTCTGTTGCCTCCAACATACGCTACTGGGCATTAAAATTACGTGGTATAGACACGAAATTTAACCGACAGGAAAAAGATGCTGTGATATGCAAATGATTAGCTTTTCAGAGCATTCACACAAGGTTGGCGCCGATAGCGGCACCTACATTGTGCTGACATGAGGAAAGTTTGCAACCGATTTCTCATACACAAACAGCAGTTGAGCGGCGTTACCTGGTGAGACGTTGTTGTGATGCCTCGTGTGAGGAGGACAAATGCGCACCATAACGTTTCCGACTTTGATAGGGGTCGGATTGTAGGCTACCGCGATTGCAGTTTATCGTATCGCGACATTGCTGTTCGCGTTGGTCGAGATCGAATGACTGTTAGCAGAATATGGAATCGGTGGGTTCAGGAGGGTAATACGGAACGCCGTGCTGGATCCAACGGCCTTGTATCACTAGCAGTCGAGATTACAGGCATCTTATCCGCATAGCTGTAACGGATCGTGCAGCCACGTCTCGATCCCTGAGTCAACAGATGGGGACGTTTGCAAGACAACAACCATCAACACGAAAAGTTCGACGACGTTTGCAGCACTATGGACTATCAGCTCGGAGACCACGGCTGCGGTTACCCTTGACGCTGCATCACAGACAGGAGAGCCTGCGATGGTATACTCGACGGCGAACCTGGGTGCACGAATGGCAAAACGTCATTTTTCGGATGAATCCAGGTTCTGTTTACAGCATCATGATGGTCGCATCCGTGTTTGGCGACATCGCGGTGAACGCACATTGGAAGCGTGTATTCGTCATCGCCATACTGGCGTATCACCCGGCGTGATGGTATGGGGTGCCATTGGTTACACATCTCGGTCACCTCTTGTTCGCATTGACGGCACTTCGAACAGTGGACGTTATATTTCAGATGTATTACGATCTGTGGCTCTACCCTTCATTCGATCCCTGCGAAACCCTAATTTTCAGCAGGATAATGCACGACCGCATGTCGCAGGTCCTGTACGGGCCTTTCTGGATACAGTAAATGTTCGACTCCTGCTCTTGCCACCAGTACATTCTCCAGATCTCTCCCCAAATGAAAACATCTAGTGAATGGTGGCCGAGAAACTGGCTCGTCACAATACGCCAGACTACTCTTGATGAACTGTGGTATCGTGTTGTAGCTGCATGGGCAGCTGTACCTGCACACGCCATCCAAGCTCTGTTTGACTCAATGCCCAGGCGTATCAAGGCCGTTATTACGGCCAGACGTGGTTGTTCTGGGTACTGGTTTCTCAGGATCTATGCATCCAAATTGCGTGAAAATTAATCAGATGTCAGTTCTAGTATGACATATTTGTCCAATGAAAACCCGTTTCATCTGCATTTCTTCTTGGTGTAACAATTTTAATGGCCAGTAGTGTACATTGCTCGTAAGGAGCATGGAGATAAGATAATTAGGGCTAATACGGGCGCATATAGACAGTAATTTTCCTTCGCTCTGTATCCAAGTGGAATAGTAAATGGCAACACTAGTAGTGGTACAGGGTACCTTCCGCCACGCAGCGTACGGTGGCTTGCGGGTATGTATGTAGATGTAGAGGTAGATGTGTGTTAATGTACTGTGAAGCTGAAATTACACTACCACTTGTAAACTTATCTCAGATTCGCTGGACAGTTGAATCGTTTCACTTCTTGGGGCGTGGCTGAAAGTAGAGGCACTCGATTCACGTCATAAGAATCGGGGTGTTCATACGTGCAGTATTGGTGACGCCAATGAAGTGGCGGTCGAGTTGGATGTGGAAACTGCGGCGGCAGGGCCACGCCACTCGGCTGCGAGCGTCGCACAAAGACTTCCCTTCACGTTCGCTCCTACGGAGAATCGCGGACGCCCAGGCGGAAATGAATCACAGCCGAACGCAGTGCAGCTGGGCCGCTCACAAGCAAAACGTAGCCTCGGGGGAAACAGAACAGCACGGCAAGGCTCGCCGAAGGCGTCAGCTGCAGGCGCAGCTGGCACGCACAGAGCAGCGTAATTACTGTTCGTCTTATCGGGCGCAGCCGCAGTAAACAGCGGCGAGCAGTCGCGCGCCACATTTTGGTAAACAATCGGCATTGTTTGCCGACGCGAGGCGGAACTGCGCAACAGGCAAACTGCGACGGCGGCTCGGACACCTGTCGCCCTCATTCACAAACGGCCCATCACGGGCGATAAGCAGCCCGCCGGCGCACCTGTACCGGCCGGGGAAATCGAAGAGTCGGGCGCAGGTGTTCGCACTCTGCGCGATAAACCGCCTTCACGTCACGCGTTTCCGAGTACACGGAAGACTTGTGAAATTTTGTGTCTAGAAATGTACGAAAGAATTTCTTCTGAAAATCCGATTTAACGGAAACCGCGTGATTGTGTCTGAACCGTGAATTTATTTTCAAAGAATGTTCTTAAGAATTTATTTAGTTACTAGCGATTCATCAAGAACATTAACACGTTTAATCACACTGTGTAAGCGTGGAAGTAGTTGCCAGGAAGTAACTGATGAAATCATAGTCAAATTCCTTTTGCCAATGGGAATTTATTCACTTCAATGGTGCCTAAAGCATTTTTTTAAAAGAAACAGATTTAAAAGTATAATCGGAAAGCACCCTCTAAATATCAAGTTACAATTTATTCAGAGGCAGAAAGAAAGAAAATTTTGACTGTATCAGCTTTCGGGCTGAGAACCTTGCTGCTCCCTTTTGACACGGCCGTAGTTACGACCGCTCACAACAGCCTCTGAAAGACTACACTGGTGCAAATCTGCAACACACCAGATACTTTAAACTAAAAGTTTTAACAATTCACACAAGCACACAAACTATGTCCCCCCCCCCCTCCCCCGTAGGAGGGATGGAAATGGTACAAAACACTAACAATTAAAATATTAATTTTGCCACCGAAGGTGCAACTTGATTTTAACTTCTAAGAAATGTCTTACGATGAAATGGCCACAACTTTATATACTAAAATGACCATTTAAATAAAAGCCCATGAAATGTAATCTTATATAAAATTCTACAAGGTTGGCCAAACAAGTTACAATGCTATACAGTACACAGATACCGCCTCTCAAGATGATAGGCAAGATCAAAACATATTTCAGGCATTAGGCCGTTACACTCCAAGCAATAAATTCGTTAACACACCGAATTCGACAAACATGACAGAGGCAGCTCCGAACGACAGACAGACACTAACTGCCTAACAAATGAGGACGAGAGACACACGAGCAAGCTGGGGACGAGAGACTGACCAAGAAAACAAGTAGAATTTAACAAGAGTAAATCACACAATATATCACCAATCACTTAACTTCTAATAAACTGCGATTTCTCGAGAAGACCTGGCGCAGCACCCCCAAATCGCTCTCCCGAACCGTCCGCTGCCAGCCGCTTTAACGGACCCAGGAAAGCTCGCCTATCTCCCGTCTCACGGCGTCACAGCTCGCACCGGCCTGACCGATGTCGTGGGTTGACTCCTGTTGCTCTCGCCGACCGCGAAGTCACTACCCCTCGCTATACGACGCGGCCCACTGGACTCACGTGGTGACCTCACATGCGCCGACGCTCAAGACGGACAAGTCATCTTGTGTCTCAGTGCGCGACCGACCAACCGGTCGATCCAACCGCCAATGACCATTGCCTGAGCAAACTCGAGCAGACTGGCGGCCTAACGCGCAGAATCAGATGCAGGAACTAAGCCCCGACCGGGCGACCACTCGCTGAGTTCTCTTACTGGCGGAGTGGAAAGATTCTCATTTTGCTGGCTCTAAAGGTTGATCCGAACGACGGACATACTAGCACTCCGGACGACAGACACTAACTGCCTCAAAAATTCGGACGAGAAACAGACTAGCAAGCTGGGGACGAGAGACTGACCCCAGACTGACCGACTGGCGAGCTCATAGTGCCCCTTAAATGCACGTGGACAGGCAACCTTTCCCCTTTCCCACCAGAGGGAGACACCAAAGCTGCGATTGCCACAGCGGCGCCACCGCCAGAAACGGGACTGCTTCACACTACGCGCTGTGGCGCGGTCTTCAAAACAGCAATTTTTACGACGGCTCGGTGTGTTTCTCTGAAAATACAGGCCGTTCCTTACTGAAATTAAGACATTAATTAGACGCAGTTCCATTATTAACGTATGAGTAAATAAAGCCAGTAGCAGTTTCCCCACATGAAAACTTTATTTTCTGACAGCACTACACGTTACACAGGGTGTTTCTGAAGAGACTGTTAATATTCAGGGATATAACAGCAATGACAATAAGGCAAGTAAGCATGGGCTCTAAAACACTTATCTTAAGAGCTACGAGCAATTCTTGATCTTCAATACTGTGAAACAAATCTCTTCTACTGCAAGTTCCTTGCTTTCCATACTTTGCGAAGTGGTGGTATCAACCAAAACAAGAAAGAAGTCCACCAAACATGTTCTCTAAAATGCATACCTTAAGACCTATGAGTACTTGTCTATCTTGGCTTCTTTGAAGCACCACTCTTATAATGAACGAGTGCTCATAACTTTTAAGGTTCGCGATTTAGACCACATGTTTACTGGGCATTTTTTCTTGTTTTGGTCCACACTACTACTTACCAAAATACGGAAAGCAAAGAGCTTGCAGTACGAGAGATTTGCTTCACAGTATCGAAGATCAGGAATTATTCATAGCTCTTGAGGTACGAATTTTAGAACCCATGTTTACCTGACTTTTCTGTTACGAATGATCATTCCTGTCATATCCCTGAATATTGACCATCACTTCTGAAACGCCCAGTGTAGCCATGTATGGAAGCGACACATGGACGATAAACAGTGTAGACAAGGAGAGAACGGAAGCTTTCGAAATGTGGTGCTACAGAAGAATACTGAAGATTAGATGGGTAGATCACGTAACTAATGAGGAGGTACTGAATAGAATTGGGGAGAAGAGGAATCTGTGGCACAACTTGACTAGAAGAAGGGATCGGTTGGTATCACATGTTCTGAGGCATCTAGGGATCATCAGTTTAGTACTGTAGGCAAGCGTGAAGGGTAAAAATCGTAGAGGGAGACCAAGAGATGAATACACTACGCAGTTTCGGAAGGATGTAGGTTTCAGTCGTTATTCGGAGATGAAGAGGCTTGCACAGGATAGAGTAGTATGCAGAGCTGCATCAAACCAGTCTCTGGACTGAAGACAACAACAACAACAATATGCAGCCAGTCGATTTTTGCATTCGAGACAGTTTGTTGCACGTTTAACTAATCTTCGAGCCACCGCAGCTCATCACTGGATGGAGGAGGTGTTACAGGAATATTGTATGCTAGACGCTAGGTTTAGTGCTGGCAGCAATAACGGAAATATAGTTAATGAAATGTTTGCGAAACGAAAAGACTCATATTTTAGAACAGTGATATCCACGACAAATTCATTCTGATAACGCACGTCCGGTTGGTCCCGGCCGAGGTTCGAGTCCTTCCTCGGGCATGGGAGTGTGTGTTTGTCCTTAGGATAATTTAGGTTAAGTACTGTGCAAGCTTAGGGACTGATGACCTTAGTAGTTAAGTACCATAAGATTTAACACACATTTTGATAACGTACACTCTGCCATATTACGCACACACACACACACACACACAAACAAACAAACGAACAAACACAGACAGACAGACAGACAGACACACACACACACACACACACACACACACACACACACACACACAGTACTTAGGTACACTTGGTTTCACAGTAAGAAAACACTGGACGTAAGTACAAAAGTATGAATTGCTAGATGCCACACTTCACCATATCGCGAGCTTTGAGTCGGTATGCATTACTTTACAGAATAAATTATGTAGAAACTTAGACAATGGGTAAAGCGCCACCGCATCGAACAGCGTACGTGGAGGAGATCTTGGAATGAGAGGATATTCGGAGAAAGGACTGAGCTCTCAGTTTCCACGACTTCACGGAGCAAGCGTGGGTTGCGTTCGAGAGGCGTATTGCACCACGTCCACACGCACCAACGCCCATCCAGCACAGTCGATCGTCATTGCTGTCAGTGGACCGGCACACAGATTTTATCTGTCAGGAAGTCTCACATCAGCGCACACTCCGCTGCAGAGCGAAAATTTCATTCTCGAAACATCCCTCAGGATATGGGTAAGCCACGTCTCCGCAGTATCCTTTCTTCTAGAAATGCTAGTCTTGCAAGGTTCGCAGGAGAGGTTCTGTCAAGTTTGGAAGGCAGGTGGCGAGGTATTGGCGGAAGGGAAGCTGTGAGGATGGGTCGTGAGTAGTGCTTGGGTAGGTCAGTTTGTGGAGGACTCGCCCGCGAAAGACAAACGTCCTGAGTTCACGCCCGGCCGATGTGCCAAGCGGTTCTAGGCACTTCAGTCTGGAATCGCGCGACCGCTACGGTCGCAGGTTCGAATCCTGCCTCGGGCATGGATGTGTGTGATGTCCTTAGATTAGTTAAGTAGATTAGTTAAGTAGTTCTAAGTTCTTGGGGACTGATGACCTCAGATATTAAGCCCCATAGTACTCAGAGCCGTTTTAACAATTTTGAACCGAGTCCGCGTCTCGGTCTGGCACATAGTTTTAAATCTGCCAGGAAGGTAATATCAGCGTACATTCGGCTGCAGAGTCAAAATTTCATTCGGTGTAATTATTATCTTTCAATGGAAGTGTCATTTCCATTTGTCTCACTGAGTATTTCTTTCACTTAACTTTTGTATTATACCGTAGCAGTTCAATGTCTGGTCCAAATTTCATCGAGGTACGTTACTTGACAGTGGAACATGTGAAACATCCCTTTAAAAAAATTATGAATTACTGTGCTGATAAACCTCTTACGTTATTTGATTTTCAAACAGCTGGGCAGAACTGAACGTACTCAGACATTTCTCTCTTTACTTATTCTGATCAACACTAAACTGACACACAATACTTTTAGCGCAACGTAATCTGACTTTCAATAATCCCTACAAAAGAATGTCCCTGACTAACAATAACCTATTCCTTTAATGAATCACTTACCTCACAAAAATCTTCGTTACTCGAACTACTGCAACACAGCGAGCGCCAATACTGCCAGCTAAATAAAAGATTATAACTACTGAAGGCACTAGCTACTGATAGGCATAGTTAGCAAATGAAAGATTTTGATAGAGAACAAACAATGTATTTACCTCAATAGTGTTCAAAAGTGATATATATATATATATATATATATATATATATATATATATATATATATATATATATATATATATCTCTCAGTCCATGATATCCAATATTACAAATTTACTCTTTCTGATGGACACACGTCCAGATCGTCCGCTCTCAAAATTCTGCCATCTCTCTCCGCACATCCACCACTGCTGTCGGCTCACCTCCAACTGCACAATGCTACGCGCTGTTAACAACCAACTGCCCAACACTACAATAGCAAATATTTCAACAGTGCCAACCAGCCACAGACTGCACACAGCATAGAGCGCTACGTGGCGTTACCAACAATAAAACCTAAACAGCCTACTTACACATGAAGTGAAAGTTACCGATGCTAAATTGGGTCACTCGAAAGCCAATAAAATAATCTTATAAAAGGAAGTAGATGGCACAGCGGTCTGATATGAATTATTCTGAGGTGTAATGATATTAAACATCCTGCAAGAAATACTGAAGTAAATGGTGTGTTTTATGTTGTTCTAAACTGTCTCAAAGGCTACTTCACAATCTGTACAAGAACTGAATGTGTTGTGTGGATTCTTGCTGCTGTATACTAGTTGATACAGAGCAGGCCTTAAAAGGGGACCTAAAATGTGTAGCAGCAACGGGTCAGATAATGTAGCACAAAAAACAAATCATCTGAAGGCAGTTGAAAGTGCTAAGTTCAGTGTATGTTTCATCCTGCTTCGACCCTTAAATAAAATTCTTGAGCAAAAACTGAGCAACATTTTCCCAGAAGCCCGCCTTCCTCTAAGATTCCTTCGTTTTCTGACAGTTTCTGTAACTGACGCTAAGACATCGTTTAGCGCGTTGGGAAGAATAAAGAACGTCCTGCGATACAAGCATACGGCTTGGGCTACGGAACCGACTTTTGCTCGTCACTTGAACTTCAATGATATAGCTGACACAAAGATTTATGTATACATCTCTGTACATCTACTTATAAAATTGTATGACAGCATGCTGTGTGATACAATACACAAAAATACTGTACTTCGCCGACAGAAATCACACTACGGAATATATTAGTGAACTAATTAAGTCGTACACCATCTATTTTAATGTGAGGCTCTTTGTTTTACACGTACTTTTGTGTTTCAGTGACATAACGTATGAAAACCAGAGCTTCTTTTGTCGAGATTAATGTTACATAGACTGCTTTTGTACTTTCAACATTGCAGCCCAGTCAGCAATCGTGATAATCAAATATGTAAGAAACTATCAGCGTCGATTGCGGTAATGAAACCAACCTTTACCTAGGATTCAGCCCAAGTAATTTTCTTCAGAAGATATACCTGATTCTATAATATGTCTACGAGGGCATGGTCTAGAAATAAAACTAAAACAGCCTGAATAGGCGTAGTCACATTGGTTTCATTACCGCAATCGAGGCTGATAGTTTCTTATATATTACATAGACTGTGTACTGTCCATCAAAAAATTAACAAAGATTCAGAGTAATTCTTGTAACCATGCCAGATGGGGTGACGAGACCTATCCCATATCCCATATAGGGCCAGTGGTGCATCTTCAAGCGCCTTTCAGTGAGCAGAATGGAACACCTTAGCCCAGACCCTAGAAAATATTACGGAACAACATGTTTGGTGGGCGTTGTGGCCGCAGCGCAAACATATTACCGACTTTCGATGCGACTAAACTATAGGACCTTGACAGACTTCATCCCAGTCTCTGGAGTCTTCGTCTGTTTGCTAACATTCCTGTTTCACTGAATTCACGAAACATCAGATACGATAAAAATTGTGCCGACTTACGATGGTTATTGTTTAACACAATGTGACAAATAATGCCAGCACTGAACATTTAATGTTCTTGCGACTGTCGTTGTATTCTTAGCATCATGCGAGCGACTGGTTTGGGTGTTGTTATTTTGCTCCTACTGGTTTCACTTCATCGCACAATCAGCGCAGATTGATAAGAGCTTGTTTGTAGCTTTGAAGCGTAGTTCAGTGTTATTATGACTAACCTGTTGCAACCACTTTACTGCGTGTAAACAAGCAGTGATGTCAGCAGCAAGAAGGCATTCTTCACACTCCACGAGGATGAGCAATCACAAGAGTTGCAAGCATCAGTACAATCGAAACGTCGCTACATTCAAAACATTCACTTCACTCATTCAACCCCGCAGAAAAATGGAGAGACATATTGCAGCTCATGTACCGCAATGCACGTTTACTCTGATATTTTTTTCGGTTAATAATGCTATACGCTGCTTTTCATCCGTACTGTGACTTAATATTGAGGCGACAGAAGTCATGGGGTAGCGATGTGCACATATACAGATGATGCTAGTATCGCGCTCACATGGTATAAAAGGGCAGAGCCTTGGTGGCCCTGTCATTTGTGTACAGACGATTCACGTGATAAGGTTTCCAAGGCGATTATGGCCGCACGACCGGAAATTAACAATCTCACTTCGGAATGGTAGTTGTAGCTAGAAGCATAGGACATTACAATTCGAAAATCGTTAGGAAATTCACTATTCCGAGACCCACAATGTCAATGGTGTGCCGAGAATACTAAGTGTCAGGCATTGCCTCTCAACATGGACGACGCTGTGGTCGACAGTCTTCACTTAACGACGGAGAGCTGCTGAGTTTGCGTAGCGTTGTCAGTGCTAACAGACAAGCAACTCTGCGTGTAATAATCGCAGAAATCAATGTGGGACGTATGACGAACGTATCGGATAAGACAGTGGGGTTAATAGGCTATGGCAACAAACGACCGATGCGAGTGCCTTTGTTAACTGCACGGCATTGCCTGCAGCGGCTTTCCTGGGCTCGTGGCTACACCGCTTGAACCATAGACGACTGGAATGCCGTGGCCTCATTTCAGATGATAAGAGCTAATGCTAGGGTTCGAGTGTGGCAACGACCCCACGAAGCTATGGAGCCAAGTTGTCAACAAAGTACTGTGCAAGCAGGTGATGGCTCCATAATAGTGCGGGCTGTGTTTGCATGGAGAGAACGGTGTCCTCTGGTTGAACTGAACCGATCTTTGACTGGAAATGGTTAAGTTCGGCTACATGAGGACGATTTGCAGCCATTGATGGACTTCATGTTCCTAGGTAACAATGGAACTTTTATGGATGACAGTGTACCATGTCCGACTATTCCGAATAATTCGCGTGAGTGATTTGGCGACAGAGATCGCTCGACATGAATCCCATCGAACATTTATGGGACATAATCGAGAGGTCATATGAATTTTAAAATTTTCCCGGCGAATTGACTGTTCAAACAAATTTCGGGCTCGCAGCCGGTCGTCGTTCAATACTTCGCACGGTATTTCAACTGGGCACCTGAAGATGACTGGCAGGTGCCCAGTTGAAATATCGTGCGAAGTATTGAACGACGACCGGCTCCAAGTCCGAAATTTGTTTGAGTAATCGAGAGGTCAGTTCGTGCACAGATTCCTGTACCCACAACACTTTCGCAATTATGGACGATTATAGAGGTAGCATGGACCAATATTTCTGTAGGGCACTCTCAACGACGTGTTGAACCCATGCCATGTTGAGTAGCTGCACTACGCCGAGCAAAAGTATGTCCGACACTATATATTAGGAGGTATTCCATGACTTTCGTCACATCAGTTGATTTGGTGAGCTAGCAACTTACAAACAAATGAGTAAAAATCAAAAACTGCCTTATCCGAAGAGAAACCACTTGATCTCTGTATCTGTTAATAAGGTTATCAGTGAAAATATAAAATGAAATGAAGTTCGAATGCCCATACTCCTCTGTTTTTCCATTTCCTTCTCGATTTTCAGGACAGAGGACGCAGGGCTACGAATTAACTCGAATTGTATGGCAGTTGTCTAACGTAATGGTGTGTTATAAGTCTACTTGTTGCATGACTGACGTAGGAAGATGTTAATTTTCTTTTGTGGAAGGGTTTTGGATTGGTCTGACACTCTCCCAGCTATGTGCCGCAGCTTGTAGTGTTATTACTGTACTTAGTTCACAGCCTGGTGTAATCAATTCCCTCTGAATCCACAGGACTATTCTCAAACATGCTCCCTCTCATTTTGGACTCAGAGCAACCGTATATTGTTGTTGTACACAACTACCGAGGTATTTTATCCATTCTAGCATTATTTCTGGATGTTGCCGTTTGACAAACTGTTGTCCATTTTTGACCAGCTGACTTTTCTCCTCTGTGCCACTACTTTTGAATTGCTTCCAGTTTCTTCTTTTCTAACTGTTAAAAATGATACGTCACACAGCCTTCTGGCGCAAACGCACAATCTAACCGACTGCTGCTTCGATTTGAGGCTGTATGTACTGAGGAAGTTTACGTCGCCTTTGTCGTTGTTCTCCTTTTCATGTCTTGTTTTGTTTGTCTTACTCGTGGAGACTTGTTTCCAGTGCAGCAAAATTCCGTTACATGTTTGACATTTGAGTGATGGTACTTTCATCTCCACTAGTCTTCTCTACTTTCGTCTGCCTTTTTTTCCCGCAGTAGTGTGTTAAAATTGTATCTGTACATTCCACTGTTATATCGCTCTCATTCACTCTCTAGAGTACCATTATTCTTGATGAACACTTGTCGTTTAGGATTAAGTGGTTCCATCTCGGAGGTAATTACATACTCGATAAGATACTTATTACGATATTACACCTGGTATCAAATCAAGAGTGTTGTGCTGTCAAATGCCCCCAAAACATATCGAAAATCGAAAAGTATCTATTTCGCTGACTAAGTGATACTGTATCATATGCCAATAGAAAGACAAAAAGACACCATTCCAATGTAAGTCGGGGAATAATGGAAGCGTACTGGTTTTCTGGACTTGTGGCTAGACAAGGGGCAAATTTCAAGTTTAAAGATGTGTCGCCTCAATGGCTAAGTGGTTGTCCAGGTCCCACGGAAATTTTTTCAACGCCACAGGGATCTGTCCAATAAACTCTGAATACAGACGTAATAGCTGTTCCAAACCAAAATAAATATACATTAGTGTTTTTAGACATAATAAATTATTCATGGTGTGCGTTAGAAATTAAAGTTGGAAGTTAGTCACGGACTAGTTATAATAAAGATGATATGGCTACTGGTTACAGAAATGACATCAAAGATCGTGATGAAGGACAACTTCCGAAAGAACAACAGGTACAGCGCAGAGTTCCATAAGCAAACCTCTTGTGGCTGACGGTGTTTGTCATTTCTGTAGACTCTGTTCTCGGAGTAATAGAGACAAAGTTACAGGAAAACGAGATAGTGACCAGGGGTATATGTGGATGACGTGAGGAATATAGAAGATGCCCTGATTTTAGATACTGAAACTAAAATATATAAGTTTGCTTCAGGGCCAAATATAAATGTGAGTAAAAGCATCAATGTGAATCACAGAGGAAGGAACGTGTATAGCTGGGAAAATCCGAGAATCAATACACCAAGCTAGAAATTTCTTTGTACGCTGAAAACTATATATGCAAACTGGGGAAATTTTTTGAACGACAGCATTTTCGTCATGGACTGCCAGTAAATATAAATTAAAGTCTTCTGCCGCGATTTTGGTTCAAATGGCTCTGAACACTATGGAACTTAACTTCTGAGGTCATCAGTCCCCTAGAACTTAAAACAACTTAAACCTAACTAACCTAAGGATATCACACTCATCCATGCCCGAGGCAGGATTCGAACCTGCGCGGTCGCGCGGTTCCAGACTGTAGCGCCTAGAACCGCTCGGCCACCCCGGCCGGCAGAAATTTACCCCACCGTGTCGGATTGCCTTGCCGACGAAATACTGGCGGTGAAAAGTTCGTCCAAAACCGGGATTCCAACCAGATTATCTCCGACTGGGGCGCCAGTGCAGAGGCATGGGTCACCAACCACGGGTAATGCTAATACAAGCTTCCTCTACAGACTTCCTTCATTTTACTTGGCTAAAGAAATTCTCCCGAAGTGGGAAACCTACATCTAGCTGCGCGGACGCCATTTGAATTCCCGTACATCCGAACGCGAAGCGTGTTGCGTAACCAGTGCGCCGCAGCCTTCGGTATGGATAATTCCTGCCCTAACTGGCGTCGCTTTTCCTTGTCAAGACTGTGTCAGCGAAGACAGGTGTCCGGTTAATCTCTGGAAATTCACTCCTGGCCGCTCGCTTCCCGCGACGTCACCTGATCGGCAGGCTTCGGTCTTCGGTTCTGACGCAACGAGCGCTGAGCAACAGATAAGCCGGTACAGTCAGCTGGCAGGTGTTGGTAAACGGCCGGCGAGAGCGGCTGCACTCCCACTTATCAGCTGGGTGTTATCTGCGGGCGAACGCGAAGCGCAGGTGCGTTCCGACTCACCTGCACGAACTGCCGAGGAACGGTTATGAAACCGCTACAACTGCCCGCACTCACCACAGCCCCAACTCCTGACGGGATTGCGTTCTGTCGCTAACGCTAGTACACCTGCATAAGCAGGTGGTCATCAAACCAACGAGAACACTTACGTTCGAAACAAGTCGACAGCGCGCCGAATGAGAGCGTCCCATTTGAAGACGTGCCCCGTGTATGACGCCCTCTACATGTGGCTTACCGCGCGAGTGTAGACGCGGTGTCTGAGCACTGTTAAGAGATGGGGGGGGGGGGGGGGGGGGGCTGTGGGACCCTGCATTTGCGTAGTGATCCGGGTCGTTTGCTATCCATGGAGTTCAGTCCCACTCGCTTCCAAGCAGGCGAGCACTCGGCTAGTGCATCCTAAAGCCGTCGGTCACGGACCTTGCACTCGAACTCTGGGCGTTGAGGGTGCTGAGTTTCTGACGTCATAGCTTGGGAAAAGCACGTTGGTTGGTTGGTTTAAAGAGTAAAGGGACCAAACTGCAAAGGTCATAGGTCTCTTGTTTCATAAACACACAGAGCTTATTGAAACCATCCACCTGTCAGGCTAAGCACTAAAATAAAAATTCCGGGGGAAGAAATGCCCCAACGTCAGTGGTAAGGCAACATGGAAACTGGAGCACAGCAACAAAAACAACATATAGAAGAAAGACAGAAAGAATTAAAACTGTACAGCAGAGGACTGTGGCTGGCTGATCACGAAAATAAAAGGATGAGCCAGCCACTCTGCAACAAGTTAAAACCTCCTGCCTAAAAGATTAGGGTGGAGTCGAATTACAACACAAAACTAAGTAAAAGATACAGCACAAAAGAAGGTGACGCAATAAAATTAGATGGACCTATAAAAGCCGCTTGCGCGAGTAAAACTTGAAACCCGATCTGCCATAGAGACATTGTCACCTAAAAGAGATGATATATCGCTCAGGAGATTAAAAGTTCGCCTGAGGGCGGTTAAAATAGGACATTCCAACAACATATGGGCCACCGTCATGTTTGCACCACAGCGACGATGAGGGGAGTCCTCTCGACGCAGCAGATGACCATGCGTCAGCCAAGAGTGACCAATGCGGAGCCTACAGAGAAGGAAAAGCACGTTGGAGAGCCTTTCCGAATGTGCAGAGCAATATCTAGTATATCAGATATTCTGAAATTGCGTTTGAACGTAGACCACTGAGATCGAAGAACGCCACCTATGTCACATGACGGAATCTCTCTTCAGTATAGAGTCGCGAGACGCCATATTGGCTTTCAGCTCAAATCCGTATGTATAAAAATACTGTTTTATGCACCAACAAACTCAGGATCTCTCCGTCGTTAATTCTATGATTTGTTGTAATAGAAAGACTGGAAACGTCATGCTCGTGGTTAAAGAATGATTGTAACTTGCATAACATGAAAGTATGCCGTTTCAAGGCAATGCCGAATTGAGGACCCATCAAAAACGCATTGTTCTTGGTACAATTTGTTATAGGTAAATGTCAATTAATAACATATCTGCAATTAAAGCGTTCAGGACATAGCAAGGCGCTACAGTCTGGAACCGTGTGGCCGCTACGGTCGCAGGTTCGAATCCTGCCTCGGGCATGGATGTGTGTGATGTCCTTAGGTTAGTTAGGTTTAAGTAGTTCTAAGTTCTAGGGGACTGATGACCTTAGAAGTTCAGTCCCATAGTGCTCAGAGCCATTTGACCATTTTGACCATAGCAAGGCGGAAAGTATGGTGGTGACTCACGACTTAATGCCGTCCTCACAAGGGACGTGTTTCGCATCGTGATATGCGACAGCAGCGCTCTCCGGCGGCAGCTCTCGGCTGCATCTTGCGTGCAAATCACATAGTTTCTTCACAATAATGGACGCGCGTAAAATAGCTGCGTTAATGTGTTAAATCTTCTAGCAACTGTCGAAGAAGATTGGAGAAAAAAGCGAAGAAGGTTCTGTTCTTGTCGATGGCTTGAGTGGCGAATTGCTGGTAGAGGAACACTACATATCGCTGCACTACGATTTGAGATACACATCATTATAAGTTATTCGTTAACACAACTGAATCTACATCTTATTTTCGTTTTTAAACTGAATGTACACTACTGGCCATTAAAATTGCTACACCACGAAGATGACGTACTACAGACGCGAAATTTAACCGACAGTAAGAAGATGCTGTGACATGCAAATGATTAGTTTTTCAGAGCATTCACACAAGGTTGGCGCCGGTGGCGACATCTACAACGTGCTGACGTGCGGAAAGTTTCCAACCGATTTCTGAAACACAAACAGCAGTTGACCAGCGTTGTCTGGTGAAACGTTATTCTGATTGTGGTGTCACCGCCAGACACCACACTTGCTAGGTGGTAGCCTTTAAATCGGCCGCGGTCCATTAGTATACGTCGGACCCGCGTGTCGCCACTGTCAGTGATAGCAGACCGAGCGCCACCAGACGGCAGGTCTAGAGAGACTTACTGGCACTCGCCCAGTTGTACAGCCGACGTTGCTAGGAAAGGTTCACTGAGAATTACGCTCTCATTTGCCGAGACGATAGTTATCATAGCCTTCAGCTAAGTCAATTGCTACGACCTAGCAAGGCGCCATTTATCCTTTGCTATGTATCTAATGAAGCATGTACAGTAACAAGACCAATGTTCACCAATTGTGGATTAAAGTTAAGTATTCCAACAGCTACGTACTTTTCTTTATAGCATTCATTACGTATCCTGTTTCAGACCTCACGCCAGCATGCGTGAGCTTAACGCGTGCCTTTCGGCTACCTCGTAGTGGCGTGGCTGTCTTGCTACGCCACTACAGTGATGTCTCGTGTAAGGAGGAGAAATGCGTACCATCACGTTTCCGACTTTGATAAAGGTCGGATTTAGGTTTATCGTATCGTGACATTGCTGCTCGAGTTCGTCGAGATCCAATGACTGTTAGGAGAATATGGAATCGGTGAACTCAGGAGGGTAATACAGATCGCCGTGCTGGATCCCAACGACCTCGTATCACTAGCAGTCGAAATGACAGGCATCTTATCCGCATGGCTGTAAGGGATCGTGCAGCCACGTCTCGATCCCTGAGCCAACAGATGGGGACGTTTGCAAGACAACAACCATCTGCACGAACAATTCGACGACGTTTGCAGCAGCATGGACTATCAGCTCGGAGACCATGGCTGAGGTTACTCTTGACGCTGCATCAAAGACTGGAGCGCCTGCGATGGTGTACTCAACGACGAACCTGGGTGCACAAATGGCAAAACGTCATTTTTTCAGATGAATCCAGGTTCTGTTTACAGCATCACGATGGTCTCATCCGTGTTTGGCGACATCGCGGTGAACGCACATTGGAAGCATGTATTCGTCATCGCCATACTGGCGTATCACCCGGCGTGATGCTATGGGGTGCCATTGGTTACACCTCTCGGTCACATCTTGTTCGCATTGACGGCACTTTGAACAATGGACGTTACATTTCAGATGTGTTACGACTCGTGTCTCTAACTTTCATTAGATCCCTGCGAAACCCTACATTTCAGCAGGATAATGCACGACCGCATGTTGCAGGTCCTGTACTGGCCTTTCTGGATACAGAAAATGTTCGACTGCTGCCCTGGTCAGCACATTCTCCACATCTCTCACCAACTGAAAACTCCTGGTCAATGGTGGCCGAACAACTGGCTCGTCACAATACGCCAGTCACTACTCTTGATGAACTGTGGTATCGTGTTGAAGCTGCATGGGCAGCTGTACCTGTACACGCCATCCGAGCTCTGTTTGGCTCAATGCCCTGGCGTATCAAGGCCGTTATTACGGCCAGAGGTGGTTGTTCTGGGTACTGATTTCTCAGTATCTATGCACCCAAATTGCGTGAAAATGTAATCACATGTCAGTTCTAGTATAATATATTTGTCCAATTAAAAGGAAAGTTCAGCGTTGGCCATAGTATTGATGTTTTGTTGATAGCAGAATCGACTTTCGATCACATAGTGATCATCTTCAGTGGTGGAAGCTGTGGTGAACAAATTAAACTCAGACACTGGTATCAAGTTATCAATAACCAAAACTGAGAAGAGATCATAATAACCCATATTTGTCCAATGAATACCCGTTTATCATCTGCATTTCTTCTTGGTGTAGCAATTTTAATGGTCAGTAGTGTAGTTAGTGTCTAAATTCAGTTTGCGGATGCATATTATCCCAACGGCCTTGCCGCAATAGTAATACCGGTTCCCATTACATGACTGAAGTTAAGCGTACTGGGGTGGGTGACCGCGTGGGTCTGCCGAGTGCTGTCGGCAAGTGGGGTGCGGGGTACAGTCAGCCCTTCTGAGGCCAATTGAGGAGCTACTTGACTGAGAAGTAACGACACCGGTCACGAAGGCTGGGGCAGCAGTGTGCCGACCACATGCCAGTCCACATCTGCATCAGGTGACGCCCAAGGTCTGAGGATGACATGGCGGCCGGTCGGTGCCATTGGGCCCTCAAGGTCTGTTCAGACGGTGTTTGTTTCATAATACATGTAGTTTCATAAAAACAGAAACATCCAGTGAGTTACTTGTTTTTTACTTTCTGGCAGGCTGGAGTCTCGTTAAAGTTGCTAGCCACTGGGGAAACATTCCAAACGTTGCCCTACACAACAAGAACTGCAGCAAATACGTTATTTATAATAAATGAGATCGGTTATTGCAGATAATGTTTTTATTAAACTAATAAGAAAGACGAAAAATCTTTGAGAAATCAAAAGGTGAATAGAACTGGAAATAGGAAGAAATAAACTTGCTACCTATCTCTTTAAAGCTGACGACACTATCAACTGCTATACGGCGTCTATACGGCTGTAGTACCTCAGATACATGGTATGCACTCTGTAATCGCTTTGTCTACAAATGTCATTATTTGATATTTAACTATGACAAATTGTACACAAACTGATGCACTTTTGATACATCACCATTGTGTTGTAGCACTGAAACAGTGTCTTTCATAGCACATAACTTATAACACTAAAAGCTTCAAATATGGGAAGACTTTAACTACCAATATGTAGTTTCTTGTCTTTTATTGTAACAAATCTACCTAAAACGAAGCATTTCCGAGATATGGTCAACATGCCGATGCTCTGAAACAGTCTATGTTCATACCAAGTACTCTATAATTTAAAAAAAACTGCCACATACGGAGCTTAACTCCATGCAATATGACGGCTCCTAAGTTCTCCCTGCCACGTAAACTCGATGTCACATCTCACTCGCCACGTTCCTCTTCACGAGGCAAAAATCTGACTTGCCAGATGCTACATTCCACGCTTCGCGGTGTTGTGTGACGTGGAATTCCACGCTGTGATATCACCAACTTACGTTTTCGAGGCCCGCAACAGGACGGTTTAACAGCCCTGTGGCCTCGTCCATGCGGTTAAGTAAACATTACGGTAAGCCACCTCAAAACGCAGCCTGCGGCCTGCGGAAGAACAGCGAGCGCGCCCACACTGTAACTTAGCGCCCTTTGCGCATCAACATGGCTTCCGTGTGGCTATAGAAGTTGTGTAAGCAGCTGTGTCATTAAGCAACTTAGCGTCAATCATTTTCAACAACTTTCGCCAAATTGTGTGACGTTCATTGGCCCTCACTAACTCTCTCTCTCTCTGTCTCTCTCTTTCTCTCTCTCTCTCTCTCTCTCTTTCTCCCCCTGTCTCCCTCTTACACACACACACACACACACACACACACACACACACAGTCGCGTGAACGATACGCTGATTGGGCACATACTCTAATACTGTAGTGCGCAATACTCGATATGTGTGTAGTAAACACGGCAACGTGTGTCTGTAGTTAACCGACTTTGAACGTGCGATGATAATCGGTTCAAGACGCGTGGGTGTTAGCGTATCAGAGTTCCCACAATAAATCAGGTTAACAGTGTCTGAGGTGGGGCTTCATTATTGCAGAGACAGTGTTTCCACGTGTGTAAATCACCGCATAGGACAACCACAGTTCTTTTATGACCAGAGGTCACGCCCCCTGTGCAGAGCCGTAATTGACAGCCTATGTCGAGCCATATTGCTGTCGATTCGAATGGGGCTGTTGAAACCTCTCCTTAGAAAAATTTGTGAATGTTGTGCTGATAAACACCTTACGTTATTTGATTTTCAAACAGCTGAGCAAAACTGAACGTGCACAGACATTTCTCTCTTATTCAGATCATCAATAAAGTGACACACAATATTTTTTGCGCAACGCATTCTGACTTTCAATAATCCCTACAAAAGAATGGCCCTGACTAACAATAACCTATATCTTTCATGAGTCACTTACCTCACACAAAATCTTCGTTACTCGAACTACTGCAATACAGCGAGCGCCAATACTGCCAGCTAAATAAAAGATTATAACTACTGAAGTCGCTAACTACTGATAGGCATAGTTAGCAAATGAAAGATTTTGATAGAGAACAAACAATTTATTTACCTTAATAGTGTTCAAAAGTCATATATCTGTTCATGACATCCAGTCTTACAAATTTACTGTCTCTGATGGACACCCCTCCAGATCATCCGCTCTCAAAACTCCGCCATCTCTCTCCCCACATCCACCACTGCTGGTGGCTCACCTCCAACTGCGAAACTAGACTTGGCACTGTTTCTATGTTTCGATACAGTGTATCGATACGTGGAACTGTTTCAGTGTTTCGGAACGGCTACGGTTCACTGTTTCGAAACAGTGGTGTTTCATTCCACCCCTGTCTCGGATAACTGGACCAGACACGATCTCGAGCCAGACACAGAAACTGTATCGTTATTTCAAAATAAGGCTGTTTCAGTCCACCAGTGCTTGGAACGGACTAATTGTATCGAAACAGTGATGTTTGATTCCCCTCTGTGTCGGACGAGATTCGGACTCGGCACAGGTACTGAAACACATTTAACATACCACTTCATGAAACACTTTCAAGAGTGTCAAAATCTTTGTGACAAACGATAGCATGAAGCTTAAGATATCCGAAAATAAAGCTTCGTTTCTAGCTGACTGTCATATTCCGAAATGGCGTAATATCTGCGATATAAACACTAACCAAGCAATAAAACAACGCATACTATTCACATTCAAAATAATAAATATGTGAAAATCATTCAGTTAAATTACACTTTTTGATAACATACGCTTCTCTGTTCATGTACAGTAATCATATTAAGAAGCCAGCCGAAGTGGCCGTGCGGTTAAAGGCGCTGCAGTCTGGAACCGCAAGACCGCTACGGTCGCGGGTTCGAATCCTGCCTCGGGCATGGATGTTTGTGATGTCCTTAGGTTAGTTAGGTTTACCTAGTTCTAAGTTCTAGGGGACTAATGACCTCAGCAGTTGAGTCCCATAGTGCTCAGAGCCATTTGAGCCATTTGAGTCATATTAAGAAACGTAAGTAAGCCTACAACATTTTGAATAAAAAAAGGCGTAGAGTGACAGTTATTAGACATATACATAAATCTGATGTAGGTATAATTGCAAGCAATCTGTTTGAAATATCACTGATAGTGTAATGGTGAACGGGAAGGACTAGGAAGCATGGTGAATTTATAGTAACGGTTCGAAACACCTTGAAAGACAAAATTTTTTTCTGTTATATTTTGTTATTTATTCGAATTATTTGGCGTTATTTGTGAGTCTATAGTCACTGTGCCTATTATCTTCAATGATTCTCTTTGTGTGCATGGCAATTAGCAGGATGGGTATATTACCCACACTAACGGACTGTGGGAATTCCAGTAGCATATCCGTTGTTTCTGCAGTTTGCTCCCACCTCCAGTTCCGTTCGTGGTGGCCTTTCTGTCTTCAGCTATGGCTGTCCTCTGCCAATTGAAAAGTATGAAAGCCACACGACACGAAAGCAGCGCATTTTCTGCAGAAATACGAAACTGCCAAGACGCCTAAGTGATAATTTCGTACTTTCTGGGATATGATTAGCGCTCTCGCAACTCATTTGTGTTTATGTGGACATACTTATACAGTACACATTCAAGATGATAAAATGTGTAGGTTTATTAGATTACAAAACACAAACTGTTTCACTGTTTCGAAACAGCGAATCGAAACATTACATTGTACTGTTTCATTTGTTTCGAAACAGTTAACGTGTTTCAGTTTGCCCATCTCTATGCGCAACGCTACGCGCTGTTCACATCCATCTGCCCAACACTACAATAGCGGATATTACAACAATCCCAACCAGCCACAGACTGCACACAGCACAGTCAGTGATTTTCATACAGAGCGCTACGTGGCGTTACCAACATAAAAACCTAAACAGCCTATTTACACTGTGAAGCACCCACTTATAACGGGACTATGCAGAGGAAAATCGCCGCATTGGCGTCAGCAGCCGACTACCTACCTGTCTGTGTCCTCTGCTGCCAGCTCGCGATACAAAGCTGAAAGACCGGACTCCAGGACTGTGGCACGTTTAGCACGGTCTGATGAATCCCACTTTAACTGTATCTAGCTGGCAGGCGCGTGAGTGTGTGGAGTATGCTCCACGAAGCTCTGGTTATGTCCAGGCAGACGATGTCACAGTTATAGTATGGTCTGACATGATCGGCATCAGCGCTCAATGTAGGTTGTAGGTACCGTGACAGTACACATTACGCGGGCATTCTTGCAGCCCTGTTAGCCTTTTCTGGCGCTAGAGCAGCCAGATGGAGATACGGTGTATCACCAGAACATTGCGACATAATACTCCTCTTTTGTTCCACGCAGATGGCTTGACGAACTCTTCAATGAATTCACAACTGTGGCTTGCTCAGCCAGGTCATCCGATCGTAACCCAGTCGAGAATTTATTAGGTACTGTTCATATCTGCGCAAACTCGATAACACAGCATTAGCTTCGCATAAACGATTGAAGATAGCACTGCAAAATGCGTCTATCGATATCTTTTTCCGAGACGATGTAAACTTCGCACAGTCAAAAAAAAAAAAAAAAAAAGTGTGTGAAATCTTATGGGACTTGAACTGCTAAGGTCATCATTCCCTAAGCTTAGGCACTACTTAACCTAAATTATTCTAAGGAGAGACACACACACCCACGCCCGAGGGAGGACTCAAACCTCCGCCGGGACCAGCCGTCGCACAGTCCATCAATAGATGTGGTGCTGTAGTTTTGAGGGCTCATACAGTAGCGACCCGCTATTGACACCACATCCAGTGGCTTCCTGCAAGTTTTTGCCACTCAGCGTATGCCATCTGTTAGATACTGCTTCCCTGAACATCCATCTTGAAGCTGCTGGCAGTGCACAACGAACAAACATGGTCACCAGGTCTGTCCATCCATCACACGCTTATATACGCGTCGTCCAGAGTTTGAGGCCCAGGAAAAGCTTCCTGAAAGCTAAAAACAACTAGCAGACAACTCTGTTCAAAGAGGCCTGTACACGTGGGAAGCACGAGGCGTAAACGGTGCTCATTTTCCTCAGATATATGAAAATCTCCCGCTTGGCAACAGAGAGAAGCGGCCTACGTGGTATCACAAGATGGAAAATGCAGGTGTAAAACCGAGGTATCCAGACTACAGTACCGACTGCCACCCCGGAGACGCACACAGTTTGCCTGCTTCCGGCTCTGCCCTGTGTCCTGCACAGAGGAAGATCTACAAAGTTGCTCCAAATGCTCTTGAGACTGCATTTGCTCCCCCAGACCGTAATCTTCTTTGCACTTCGTGCGTCTTGTTGTATGTACTGTGTAATCTATTTTTTACTGTCCCTTTGTTTTAATTCTTCTGAAATGATAAAAAAAGCTTATGCCCCAGAATAAATAATCTTCGTAAAGTGGTAATACTTGCAACAGTCGATCGCTACCTATATCGCCTGGTTCAGATTGTCAACCTTGTTTGTACGCGTGGAAATCAAAGAGAGATGAACCGCATAACATTAGGATGTCCCGGAAATGAAGCCACGATAGATCAGAACCTAAAACAGCTGAGTCCTATGGAGGGTAAAGACCACCGCAGCGTTACCACTCTGTTGGAAACAACAGACATCATTGTTTATAATTTTTGTACACATCCGTGGGGACATCACCAAAACCAGGCGGTTTCCATGGCCAACTCAATATGACTATAATATTTGTCACCTACAGAGCTATGATTAATACGATACAAGGGAGAAATGACGAGAAAGTATAGCCAACAGAGAGAGTAGTATTTATAGAAATAAATAGAATTTAAAACGGTCTTTGATCAGGAGGTTTTACTTTTTATTCTATAATCGGTTTCGATCTAGATGATAATTATTATTATAAAAGATAAAACTCCATGATCAGAGACTTCTTTACATTCTACAAATTTGAAACACTGCGTCGTTCTTTCTTTCATTGCATTTACATCACAGTTCATCAGCTGCAAAAATTGTGCTTAATCTGTGACCATACATCACTGTCAAATGTTAAAGTGTTGAAATTGATTTTGTTTCCTCATTTATACGTAATTTCACTTCATAATTTCCATATTATTTCTTGGGCGTAAGATATCTATGATTATTTATTTTTGTACTAGATTTTATACAATGATCGTCTCGTTTCTAATATTATAAACGTAATTTTAAAAAAGGGGTGTGTAAATCTGAAATGTTCAACTTCCTTTGAAGAGCTCTATAATTCGTTCTCGCTCAAGCTTAAAGAGGGAAATAATTACACTTCAGAATATTCTTCCTAATGGAATGAATTATTTCATTAGTTTTGGTCCATTAATTTGTTCACATACAACAATAAAACTATGACTTACTGTTTTTAATTTAGTTGTAATTTTTTCCTTGTGTTAAACGCTACTGGTGTGTGTGTGTTTATAAGCATTATGTATCACGTGCCGCGCGCAATATATCGAAGCGTCCGAACACGTTTTGAATTTACTTTTATTACGAAATGTCAAAAACAACAACACGACACTTCTGTCATAATGACACAAACAAATTTGATATCGTAGAATTTAACAGGTGTCATTACGTGAGGCTATGATAAAAACACTTGTATATCAAACAGTGAGACAATGAACCCGAAGTCAGCTACCAGCTTGCCACATATCTACTGCTACGGGTGAAGTACACAGTGTATCGATGTTCAATCACGACGATCTTGCGATTTTTGATAAAGCTCAAAACAATAACAATGTTTGCTTTACGTGTATATCGCAGCATTTTTGTAGTATTCTTACCAGCAGACAGAATGCGAATCTAGAAACGGAACTGGGCGAACTAGGCGCAGCGTTGGAAACAAGTTCAGGATAATCTTTACACCATTTAGTACTTCACACTGTTGTGTCAGCAGCGTCTGTTCACCAAGCTGTATACAGACAAACTCTAACCTTAAAGGGTAAGTGTAGTGCACTGTATGACCAACTCCTATACGGTCCCCTCGCGCTAGTAAATCAACTGGTGATTGTTCTATGGCCGGTTTGGTGGCCGAGGGGTTCTAGGCGCTTCAGTCCGGAGCCGCGCGACTGCTACGGTCGCAGGTTCGAATCCTGCCTCGGGCAGGTGATGTGATGTCCTTAGGTTAGTTAGGTTTAAGTAGTTCTAAGTTCTAGGGAACTGCTGACCTCAGATGTTAAGTCCCCTAGCGCTCAGAGCCATTTGAACCATTTTTTTTTATTGTTGTATGTCCTGTTCATTTTCTCCTGTCCCACATCTCAACACTGCTCAGATATTTAAATAAAAGAACCGCAGTTTTCTCACATTTTAATTTGTTGAGAAAATAAATATCAATTAATCTGTTTCCAGTTCTTCAAGGACAATTACAACATAAATCAGTTTGCAGAAACAAAAAAATCTGACATAATGCCAATGTGATAAATCACTAACCAATCTATGCAACAGAATTCGTTACTTTTCTGAAAATAGAAGAACTGGAGAAAATACTGAAACATACCTCGAAAAATTCTGAGAAGAAAGATAACGGGAAATACACAGTTCAGTGACATCAATGTGACCACCTGTCAAAAACCTGAAGAACCGCTTTCTCCAGTACAGACCGTCGCGAGACGTGTAGGAAGTCAGCGAGTCGCTGGAAGTTACCAACAGGGATGTGAAGCCACGCCGGCTCCAGAGTCGTGGCAGCTGCAATAGGTTTCTCGGATGAAGATCCATGGTTCAAATAGTCCGGTCGAGGTTGTCTCACAGATTCTCGATTGCGTTTCAATTCGGGGAGCTTTGTGGCCAGTGGAGGACGATAAACTGACCCTGGTGCGCCTCGAACAACACACATACACTGCGAGCTGTGTGACAGGTTGCATTGCCCTGTTGGTAGATGCCATTGTACCGAGGAAAAACAAACTGCATATAGCTGTGGACGCGGTCCCCAAGGATAGATGCATACTTGTATTGATCCACTGTACCTTCCAGAATGACTGTCACGCAGGGATTTCCACGAAAACATTCCCTAGACCAGGGCTTCCCAACCTGTGGTCCGCGGACCCCTTAGGGGTCCGCCGGCTCTTTCTAGGGGGTCCGCGGCCACTTTTCACCGAATCGTGTAAAATAATGAGTAAAATTATTGAATAAAGATGTGAAAATCAAATTCATCACTATTTTCTTTTTTCGTGTGAAAAACATGTGTACTTTTACTTCATGTCGTATTCCCAAGCAGCCTTTGCGGTTCGTAAGTGAGAACGCATACACAGTTTAGTGGCGGAGAATGCGGCTTCTCTGATCGACTGTTTCGCAACAATACGGGGGTCGTTTGTGCCCCGCCTCACGGCGCTAGATGCGCTGAAACGTTTTACGCATGCGCGGAGCGAGCTTTGTCGACCAATCACAGCGCTCGCTGGCACGTATGCGGCCCCAGGCATCATTAAATGTTAAACTTGGTTTGTCAGTGCACTACCTATGTCATAAGTCGATTTTTGATCAGTTTATTACTTCTAACATGGATCGGTGGCTGATGTCAGAATCATTGAAGAAGGGTGCAGTTTCTCCATCGCCTTCACAACAAGGGAAGTTTTCAGTTGAAATGAATGAGGAGGGAGGACGACCAAAGGAAGACTTTACATACATTTGAACATTTTTCTTCGGATTTCACGAAAAACCGCACACACACGACTGTTACGAAATATGCATGCTCCTTACACAATAGTAGCCAAATAGTGGAAGTGATGAACAGACCGTAAGCGGCAGCTTGTCAACAGCGAACAGTTTGGAGGTGACGTTGATTGCTCTTGGAGGAAAACAGCTCCATTGTGTGAAATTTCAATCACCAAGTAATTTTAATCAGGCTATAGTGTTTTGAACAAAGTGAGTAAATCCACTAGTAAGTGTCCAGATACAGTGGGAATTGAAATTGGATCGTTAATATCAAGTTGTTTTCATTCATCTCTAAACCAAAGACTATTGATACTTCGGGGGTGGGGGATGAGGGGGAGGAGGCGGGGGTCATTGGGAACATGGCACTTGCATCAAGAAGTTTTCAGTTCCCATGGGTTTACCTTTGAAAGTTAAAGTTACTGTGCTCTTGACTGACTAGGGGTCCGCCATGGATTTTCGAATGTTGAAGGGGTCCACCAGCTGAAAAGGTTGGGAAGCCCTGCCTTAGACCATAACTGCTGCAGGGTATTAGTTTTCAGAGGTTTCACACCGTACAAGACAACGACCACCTGTCCGATAGAGCATAAAACGTGGTTCATCTGGAAAGGCCACATGTCGCCGCTCAGTGGACGTCCATTTGCGGTGCTGTCGTGGGAATCACAGCCTTCACCCCCGATGAACAGCAGTCAGCGTGTGTGCATGAACCAGGTGCCTGCGCCTAGAGGCCCAAACGTAGCAACGTTCACTGAACAGCCATTGAGGAGACCCTGTTGGTAGCCCCATGGTTGATCAGGGCGTTCACTTGCTTAACAGTTGCACGTCCATTCGCGCACTCACATCTGCCCAGCCGTCGTTCATCCCTGCCATTTATGGCCTTTGGTGCACCACAGCTGCCTCACCACCGGTTTTGGATAGTGCCATTTTGCCATGCACGGTATGTTTTAACCACGGCGGGACGCCAACGGTTCACGAACTTAGCCGTTTCGGAGATGCTTCCACCATTGGTCCGAAATCCAATCATCACGCCTTTTGGGCGTCAGGTAAGCCGGCCGTAGTGGCCGTGCGGTTCTAGGTGCTTCAGTCCGGAACCGCGTGACTGCTACGTCGCAGGTTCGAATCCTGCCTCGGGCATGGATGTGTGTGATGTGCTTAGGTTAGCTAAGTTTAAGTAGTTCTAAGTTCTAGGGGACTGATGACCTAAGATGTTAAGTCCCATAGTACTCAGAGCCATTTTGACGTCAGGTAAATCGTTCCGTTTCCGAATTACGACAACGACTGCACTATTTTCCTCATTCCCACTACACGCTTTATGTATCCTCCACTGCTAGTGTTGCCACCAGCAGTCTGTGAGTGGTTACTGCACGTTGACGTCGAACATAGGTGGCGGTCACTTTAATGTGACTGGTCCGTGTATGTGCTAATGAACAATAAAGAGCTTGATGTGGGTTTCCAACACAAGCACAAGGATAGCGTACCAATAGGGACAAGAAAGGAGGCATGAAGGGCGCCAAAACAGAAATAACAATCATCCATTTATTGCACCAATGCACACGCATGTCATGATACATGAGACATTATGACAAACAGTATGCATAATAAAGGCCGCACAATTTTACCAATATAAGAAATTAAAATAATACTAGCATGAAATTAACTACAGTGCCTTGAAGGAAATGTTTATGAGAAGAACTCGACGGGGCCGCAATGGAGGAGGCCACACAAAACTTAACTCAGGTGTACCAAAACAAGCAACGGACACCAGGCCGCGCCAACAACGGACACGTAAGGCACATTTTAATACTTGGAACAGTGCACCAGTGATCAGCAAATTAAAAAAAAAACAATAACATGACATAAAAATACAATAATTTAAGAAAATCGCATCATATGAGTATGAGCTTAAGGTCTTTCGGTAATTAACAAATTACGAAAGATAAAGGGGCATGTGCCACTATTAAATCTTGCGTAATTACGCTACTAAATTTCTCAGTACCCAAGTTGCAATTAACGCAACAAGAATTATATCATTTAATTGATAATGTTACTTTAAAATAATAATAAAATTATTTCATACAAAAGAGGACCAAGAATGGCCTGATCAGTACTCCCCAGTGAAGCAGTTCACACAAATGATACTCCACGCCTCCGAGCACACAACCCCATACAAAATGCAACACAACCATAGCGACCCGGCGTACTACCAGAACTACCAGGCAATAAACCAAAATCGTACTAAGCCAAAACAAGAACCGACTTTTAAAATAACGAGACCTAGCCCGGGCCGGACAACAGACCAAATGCCGGAAAATCCATAAGAAACCTCAGCCAACTTAATACGAAAACAATTTATGAACAATATGCAAAACACAAGCCCTCTCAGTCCAAAGGCTTCCGTTTAGTGGCGAAGGTGGCTCCGGCTCGCCTGCCGAGGTTCCAAGCGTCGTACGGAGTGCCGAATCAAGCTTAACCTTCGTTAACGGAAAGCGGAAGCACCACAACACAAAATAAACTCCAATCTAACTGCGCAAGGCAAACTCTAAGGAGCGCCACTGGAAGACTATGCACTTGAAGATCAAACATAAAGCACCCAGACTAACGTGCCGCTGAACGACGCACTTCCATCACCAGCGTCTAGTAGAGTACGGAGAGCAGCGTACCCCATCGATATACATCGATGGGACGGTAAACGAGGATAGCAATCCCAGCGACGGAGAGATCCTGGGACGAAATGACATCCCGCCGCACATAGAAGGTATTTCAAACTCAGGCTCGACAAACTACAACAGGGGAACTTCCTGGCAGATTAAAACTGTGTGCCCGACCGAGACTCGAACTCGGGACCCTTGCCTTTCGCGGGCAAGTGCTCTACCAACTGAGCTACCGAAGCACGACTCACGCCCGGTACTCACAGCTTTACTTCTGCCGGTACCTCGTCTCCTACCTTCCAAACTTTACAGAAGCTCTCCTGCGAACCACAACAGGGGAGATTGTGCTCCCCTTGCGAATCAAGTTAAACGGCACACCACGCCGCTGTCCACACTATTAACCGTAAAATCACGGTTCGGTCTTCCCACCGGGCCCCACTCGGCGTCCAGACGCAGAGCAACCCCAGCCGAGCCGAAATGTCTCCAAGGCAAGGCAGCCACCTCTTTCCTGCACGCACGCCTCCAGCTAAGCTGCGGCCAGCGATCACACACGGAAGCAACCGCCTAACGCCAAAGCACCATCTGAGTGAAAACTCAGCACTAAAATCGATACGAACTTGGAAATAAGCGAGCACCGTAATAGAGCTCTATGGGAAATTTCAAGAAAACTTTCCGGCGTAACTTGAAAAAAAAAAGTGTTCAAATATATATAAAAAGAAAGGAGAAAGCGCACTGATTATACTTTCAATACTTGTTGTTGTCTTCAGTTCGAGGGCCGTGATCTCCACGATAATCTATCCGAGTACATCCATGTGAACCTACTTGCTGTTTTGGAACCTTGTTCTCGGTGCACAATTTTTATCTCCTCCACACTTCCCTTCATTACAAAACTGATGATTCCTTGATGCATGAGCATGTTTCCTATCAACTGATACCTTCTTGTAGTCAGGTCGTGTTAGAATCTTTTTCTTCTCCCCCTGCTCAAGCCATCACCACCTCATTGGTTTTTCTGTCTGCCCCATCTAACTTCCAGCGTTCTCCTGGAGCACCACATTTCAAAAGTTTCTGTTCTCTTCCTGCCTGAACTGTTTATTGTTGTGTTGGCTGAAGAGCCAACACCGTGTTACTAGTGGGGGCCGAAATGCACGCGTTTCAGCTCACGCAGGCTGGCGTGAGGAGGGAAACACTATGCTGACGTGAGGTCTGGAACATGACGAGGAATTAGAATTCAGAAAGCGGACGTAATTACTTTGATACTTAACTTTAATCCATTAATGATGAACGTCGCTCTTGACGGTACGTGATTCACAATATTATCTGTTCAGAATACTCATAATAACTGAATATGGCGCCTTGCTAGGTCGTAGCAAATGATGTAGCTGAAGGCTATGCTAAACTGTCGCCTCTGCAAATGAGAGCTTGTGTAGGCAGTGAACCATCGCTAGCAAAGTCGGCTGTACAACTGGGGCGAGTGCTAGGGAGTCTCTCTAGACTAGACCTGCCGTGTGGCGGCGCTCGGTCTGCAATCCCTGATAGTGGCGACACGCGGGTCCGACGTATACCTACGGACCGCGGCCGATTTAAAGGCTACCACCTAGCAAGTGTGGTGTCTGGCGGTGACACCACGCCCTTCATTACAAAATTGATGATTCCTCGATGCATGAGCATGTTTCCTATCAATTGATACCTTCTTGTGGTCAGCTCGTGTTAGAAATTTTTCCTTCTCGCCCTATTCAAGCTATCACCACCTCATTAGTTTTTCGATCCGCTCCATCTTTCAGCGTTGTCCTGGAGCACCACATTTCGAAAGTTTCTGTTCTCTTCCTGCCTGAACTGTTTATCGTCCACGTGCCACTTCTGTACAAGGCTACACTCCTCATAAATACGTCCACAAAAGATTTTCCATTACGTAAATTTGTGTTCTACGCTAACAAATTTATCGCTTTCAGAAACGCTTCTCTTGCTATTATTGGACTGCATTTAATTTATATACTCTCTGCTTTGACTATAATCAATTACGTTGCTACTCAAGTAGCAAAACGTATGTACTGCTTTTAATGTCTAATTTCAATACTTAAAGAATTGGATCCAATTTGCCATTGCTTGATGTATTTACCGCAGCATATTCGTAGAACTCATACCAGCAGATAGGATGCCAAACCAGAAACGCGATTTAGAACCCAAAATAGCTTATTAAAGATGTATAATTTTTATTGTATTGGAAATTGGTATCGAATTGAGTAGGAATTGTATCCATGGCGCTGAAATAATTTTCAGTTTCAAAAATGTCTCTGAGCACTATGGGACTTAACATCTGAGGTCATCAGTTCCCTAGGCTTAGAACTACTTAAACCTAACTAACCTAAGGACATCACACACATCCATGCCCGAGGCAGGATTCGAACCTGCGACCGTAGCAGTTCAGCGGTTCCGGACTGAAGCGCCTAGAACCTCTCGGCCACCGCGGCCGGCAAGCACAGTTGGTCAAGTGACTATCTCCAGTGAGAACAGCGTGAAATTTTCAGCATCCCCACTCTGATTAAAGTTGGAGTACTCTTTTCGTCATTTTCGGGGATGTCTCCAATATTATTTCTCGTTACTCTGAGAGGCTGTGTAGGAAGTATAGTTTCCAAAACCAGACGCTTCTGCTATGTTAACGTGCTCCGTCTACTTCATTCTTTCACGCGGCACTTGACATTTAAAAAAAAGGATAGGTCATTGCAGATACTGCTTCGGCCCAGCTTGGAAATAATATGTGCAGGAACAGAAACCAAAGAAACAGTTTTGTCACTCAGCTGAAGCGACTTTAACAAACCATAGAAAACCTAACATAAATATAAACGGACAGGGATTTGAACGTGATTTGTACTGAATGCCTATCCTGAGCTATAGTGTCGCGCAACCGATAATTCTTGCTCTGTAGAGGAACTACGGAGGCGCAAAGCAGATGTCGCTTCTTGCGTAACGTTGTGCGCCTCTTGCTTGATACGGCGCTGATAATAATGTGGTGATTGGCGTGTGCTTTAGCAGCGCAACACGTCCACTGTTAGCTACGGTACAAGCAGGTGTCAGTTTTGCGGAACAACAAATTTTAAGTTTCACAATCAGACCATATTGCGTTATCGTTACGGGAAAGTCTTAGAATCAGGTGGATCTTCTGAAATGACGAGTTAAATTTACACTCGCTGTGTCACTTCCGCTGCTAATGTCGCAACGATTTCTCCTTACAACTGCCGCAAGCGTCTGTGAATTTTTCCCCTACAATGCTATGGACTAGAAGCAACCGCCTGTAATAACTTGTTTTTAACGTGTTTAATCAGTAGACTCCATTCCCCATTATCTTCACATATCTAACAAGCGTCGAAACCGTAAATGCTCCTCACAGTTACTCCTACATCTATATTCCGCAAGCCACCTTACGGTGTCTGGCGGAGGATACTTTGTTCACTACTGTCGCTTTCCTTTCTTCCAGTTCCACGTGCGAACGGCTCGCGGGAAGAACGTTTGCTGGTAAGCGTATATGTAGTCACGTGAGTCTCTAATTTTATCCTCGTGGGCTTTTCGCGAGGTATACGTAAGAGGAAGCAATATACTGGTCGACCCTTCTAGTGTAAGACGTGTATATTTCTATTGTCTATTTTCAAACCACAATTTATGACAGATGTTTATATTTTATTAATAGTATTAAGTAGGAATAAGTAATATTTGTCATTTTGGAAATAATTGTGGTAGCAGGGAATGTCTGACCAAAGTATTGTAGGCGGAAGAGACCCCACATTGATATAATTTTAAAAAGGGCGGGAGAGACAGCGTATGGATACATTTTAAGAAAAGAGCGGAAAGACCGCGCATTGATACATTTTGTAATGGCAGCAGGGATTGTCTGCACCAGAAAGCATTGCTGGCGGGAGAGGCCGCACTTTAGCGTTCGTAGGAAGCCAGTAGTAAGCGAGATGTGAAGCGAGTCGGCAGCTGGTCTGAAGCGAGAGGTTGAGAGGAGTGGTGTACCTGCCAGCCACCAGCTATGATTTACAAGAGATTATAAACGGATGTACAGAGACATCAGCCAACTATTATCATAAGAGGAACTAATATTACTGAAATATTTTTTTGAGAAACTCAAGACCACTGAAGATATGTTTGCGCAATGCTAGTTGTAATATTATTGTAAAAAGTAAGTCCCATTTGAAAGTTTGTAAAATCATTTCATTACCAACAGTAAATATCTGAAGAATCGTTTTCAGAATATAATTAATTTTTGCCAGCAATATTGCATTACTGTTTAACTATGAATTACGTAACTTCAGTCAAATTAATTAAAGAATAACGTCAGCTTTGCTATCAAAGAATAACGTCAGCTTTGGTAATAAATACAGCCCACCAGCAGCTAATAGAGTATAGAAAAACAGAGTAAGTATATTCATGTCGCAGTTCGATGTAGCAGTCAGATGGCGATCCAGTAACAGTAAAAAAGGTAAGGAACAGTTTTGGGTTATTGCAGGTAACGACTGAGGGCCACGACGACGACACATTCTATGTTTCGTCGAAACAATCAGCAAATCACTTTTAATAAGCAGCATTTAAATTTGTATGCGAAGATTGCACTTATTATTACTGAGAAAGAGAATTAATTTCAAAGGGAAGATTTCATTTGCTGTTATTAAGCAAGAGATGGAAATCCTAAGGAAAGGTTTCATAGGTTATTGTAGAAGGGAAGGTTGCGTAACAAAAGAGATATAGAGGAGACGGGGAGGTTTCACTAGGAACGTACGCTCTCGGAACTTAAAACAGTCGACTACACACTGACGCAGAACGCCTCCCTTGCAGCGCCAACCACTGGACTTAACTGACCATCACCGCGATTTCTAAAACAAACGTGTAACGACATGTGCTGCTCTCCTTTGGATCTTCTCTATTTCCTCTACTAGGCCTATCCCATATTGACGAGCATTATTCAAGTACTGGTCGAATGAGAGTTTTGTAAGCTACTTCCTTTGTTGATTGTCTACAGTTCTTGAGGATTGTTCCAATGAATCTCAATCTTGCACCTGTCTTACTCGCGGTTAATTTTATGTGGTCGTTCCCTTCAGATAGCTCCGCACGCATACGGTAGTAACTGCTTCCATCGATTGATCTGCTACTACTTAATGGTACAATAATGAGTCATTTCGCATGCTTGTTTATGTCGAGGGTCAACTGCAATCCTGCAGCAAACGCCGCTCCTCCACAGTTCTTCCTGCATTTCGCTACAATTTTCTTGCGTCGCGTCTTTTCTGTGTACAAGAGCATCATCTGCGAAAAGCCTCATGGATTTTCCGACGTCACCTACTAGGTCATTTATGTATATTTTGAAAATTAGGATTACCTGCTTCAGTTTCTCACGTTACACGCCATGTAAAAAAAGGAAGAAAAATGGATATCGAACAACCAGTATATTGGGTGAGCAGTAAAGGAAACAAAAGAAAAATTTGGAGTAGGAATTAAAATCCATGGAGAAGAAATAAAAACTTTGATTTTTGCCGACAATATTGTAATTCTGTCAGAGACAGCAAAGAACCTGGAAGAGCAGCTGAACGGAATGGACAGTGTCTTGAAAGGAGGATATAAGATGAACATCAACAAAAGCGAAACGAGGATACTGGAATGTAGTCTAATTAAATCGGGTGATGCTGAGGGAATTAGATTAGGAAATGGGACACTTAAGTAGCAGATGAGTTTTGCTATTTGGGGAGCAAAATAACTGATAATGGTCGAAGTAGAAAGGATATAAAATGTAGACTGGCAATGGCAAGGAAAGCGTTTCTGAAGAAGAGAAATTTGTTAACATCGAGTATAGTTTTAAGTGTCAGGAAGTCTTTTCTGAAAGTATTTGTATGGAGTGGAGCCATGTATGGAAGTGAAACATGGACGATAGACAGTTTAGACAAGAAGAGAATAGAAGCTTTCGAAATGTGGTGCTACAGAAGGATGCTGGAGATTAGATGGGTCGATCACGTAACTAATCGGGAGGCACTGAATAGAATTGGGGAAAGAGGAAATTGTGGCACAACTTGAATAGAAGAAGGGATCGGTTGGTAGGACACATTCTGAGGCACCAAGGGATCACCAATTTAGTATTGGAGGGAAGCGTGGAGGGTAAAAATCATAGAGGGAGAGCAAGAGATGAATTCAGTAAGCAGACTCAGACAGATGTAGGCTGCAGTAGTTATTCGGAGATCAAGAGGCTTCCACAGTGTAGAGTAGCATGGAGAGCTGTATCAAGCCAGTTTCTGAACTGAAGGCCACAACATCGATCTTGAAGGGAGAATTATCGAAGACAGTAACTGTGCCTACAAACAAACAACAAATGGTTCAAATGGCTCTGAGCACTATGAGACTTAATATCTATGGTCATCAGTCCCCTGGAACTTAGAACTACTTAAACCTAACTTACCTAAGGACATCACACACATCCATGCCCGAAGCAGGATTCGAACCTGCGACCATAGCGGTCACGCGGTTCCAGACTGAAGTGCCTAGAACCGCACGGCCACACCGGCCGGCTGTACCTACAAAATATTCTCTCACAAATGTATTACATCTTTTATTTATTAATTTAGTTCAGTACGTCCTCTTTCTTCACAATACGTCTTGACTTTGACGCGTCAACATGTTCTTTCATAAATATGTCACACATTTCCTCATTTACTTATTTATTTGGCCTGTTACGTCCCTTTATCATCACGAGTGGCTTATTCAGTATGTCTGCTGGCTGGAGAGAACGGTACTTCACCTGACTTAATGCAAATCTGTATCAGGAACACAAGCACACTATCTACCCACAACTTGCCTTCCCCCCTTGAGCTAGCAGTTTTCCTATCACACAATGGATGATAATTAATGCTATAAGAAAGTATCTGCATCACCCAGTGGACAGTTGAAGAGTTGATACCTGTGTCATAATCTATTCTAGTGATAATTTGATTAATTAATAGCCCCCAAAAATGTATGATATAGGGAAGGGATATTAAACATGCTATCTTAATTTCGGAAGTGATAATCAGGTTGGATATCACTACGAGATTTATTATCCTAGGACACAAAGATAATTCATTATTCATCGCAATGACTCTGTAACATAATCGACAAACACAAGGTACCTAAGAATGAACTGTTGGCAAATTCAAGTGGGAACGTAATACGTAACTGCGGTTCACTTCGTTCTATTGCCAGCAGGATAGATCTTCAAATAGATTAAAGACTCGACTACGCTCTGGAACAGTGTAGATACATTCACACATGAAAATAATCCCTGGTTTGGCCACAATGCGATGGTGCACGTAGCTGAGAGCGGCAGCATGAATTAACAGGTCCCTACATTGCCGGTGGTGCGAATACTTTACCAAGAAGTGAAGTCGGGTCATAGGTTGACAGCCGTCAGCACTGGGTTGCTCTACAGCCTGAAAACAGGATTGTCAACCTCCGTTATGAGCTGCGACCGCTGATAATTTCCCGACAAGTTACGGATTTGGAAGATAACTTCTTCTGACCAATGATTGCGAATGGGATCTGTGTGTCAGGGCTACCGTGATAGTAATCACTCCTGTGTTAACCTAGAATTTGGTCTTCTACTTCATGATGAAAGATTTCTCTCTGGTGCTCCAGGAGAGATGCCACGACCTCTCTCTCTGGCGGTCCAGACGAGACTCCCTGAGAAACCTTTGCTCAGCACACCAACTCTGGAAAGTTAGAGCGCCTCGGCCCCTCCACGCTCCTCCAGTTCCAATGGCGACCGTGCCTGGGATGATACGCCAGTCATTTTTGTACAATACACCGCGCAGAGCCCCTCGAAATAACCATACAAAATCCAGCTCCACTGGAGAGACATGCTGTCCAATTTGAGCGGCGCTCTATGACGTCAGTCCTCCGATCACCTCGCTCCTTTTTGCCACGCGTGGGAGGACAGAGGCGTGAGAAACTCTACCTGAGAACTGCAAAACAGTGTCTATGTCTGGCGCCTATCTGTCAGGCTCTCCACACTGTTAATCATCAAGTTCTGAGAACGCCTCCCTCAAAATGCACATTCCTAGCACCGAATCGGTGACTCAGCAGTAAAACAACTTGGCGAGGCACCAGCCAGTCGCTCCACACTTCTGCCAGGGCCACCAGCCTCTGCATCCCGGCTGACACAAAGACGTACCGCCGACCGTTCTCCAGGGATAGACTCTGCCGGCACCCCGCTACTGTCACCCACTGTTCGCCTTCCGGGAAACCTCTGGCCCAACCACAAGCGATTTTCTGAAGGGCACCGCTTCTCACAGAGCGGCCACAATCGCAACTTCAGTAGAAACGTTCATAGGATTTGTCGACCTGAAAAAAGCATTCTACAATGCAAAATGGTGCAAGATGTTCGGAATTCTGAGAAAAATATGGATAAGCTATAAGGAGAGAGAGGTAATATATAATATGTACAAGAACTAAGAGGGGGTAATAAGAGAGGACGATCAATAACGAAGTGCTTGGAATAAAAAGGGTGTAACACAGGGACGTAGTCTTTCACCTCTACTATTCTATCTGTACATCGAAGAAGCAATGATGGAAATAAAAGAAAAGTTCAGAAGGGGAATAAGAATTCAAGGTGAAAGTATATCACTGATACGATTCGTTGATGACATCGCTATCCTGAATGAAAGTGAAGAATAATTACATGATCTCCTGAATGAAATGAACAGTCTAATGAGTACAGAATATGGATTGAGAGTAAATCGAAGTAGCAGAAATGAGAACAGTGAGGAACTTAACATCAGGATTGATGGTCACAAAGTAGATAAAGAATTCTACCACCGAAGCATCAAAATAACCAGTGATGGACGGAGCATGGAGGACACGAAAAGTATACTAGAAGTGGCAAAAAGGGCATTCCTGGCCAATAGAAGTCTTCTAGCATCAAACATAGGCCTTAATTTGAGGCATAAATTTGTGAGACTGTACGTCTGGAGCACAGCATTCTATGGCAGTGAAACATGGACTGTGGGAAAAGCGGAACAGAAGAAAATCGAAAATTTTGAGATGTGGTGCTACAGATGAATGTTGAAAATTCTGTGGACTGAACGACTGAGGAGGCTGTGCGCAGAAACAGAGAGGAAAGGAAAGGAATATACGGAAAACACTGACAAGCTGAAGGGACAGGGTGATGGGACATCTATTAAGACATCAGGGAAAGACTTTCATGGTTCTAGAGGGAGCTGTAGAGGGCAAAAATTGTAGGGGAAGGCAGAGATTGGAATACATCCGACAAATAATTGCGAACGTAGATTGCGAGTGTTACTCTGAGATGAGGTTGGCACAGGATAGCAACTGAATTGGAGGGCCACATTAAATCACAGTAGACTGACAGGTTAAAAAATTAGAAACGATACCAGGGACAACACACAAATTAATCACAGCAAATGAAGTTAGAACTCTAAGTACCCAATCACATGTTGTTCTATGATCTTAATTGGTCTGCTATCACTCCAGGCATTTCGAGTGAGTGATCTAAAATGGGAAAAATGGTAGAGAACAAGCCAACAAAGGCTTGGTGTCTTTCATGTTTTCTTTCTCCCCAATGCCTTTCATTTACTCATTCTCCAGGTTCTCTCAGCTTCTGTGATCTTAAATTTGATGGTGGTATCAGCCCACATGTGACCTTCCACTGTTTATCTGCTCTACTCTACATAGATTTTCTTCACTCAATCCTGTTACTTACCAGTCCTCCCCAACTTCTTTCATACAGTTGTTTCCTTTTAAGCCTGTTGCGTTCCATATCTTCTTGGTCAACATATTTTCTTCCATTCTCGGCATGTGCTCGCAAAATCTTAATATTCTCTCCCATATCATGCTCCAAATTGGTCCTGCACTCTTTTACAGCTCCGACAATGAGCTTGTTTTTTCTCCAGACCCACATAGGAACGTCTGGCGATTCAAAGCACTCATTTGGAACTATATGGTTCAAATGGCTCTGAGCACTATGGGACTTAACATCTATGGTCATCAGTCCCCTAGAACTTAGAACTACTTAAACCTAACTAACCTAAGGACATCACACAACACCCAGTCATCACGAGGCAGAGAAAATCCCTGACCCCGCCGGGAATCGAACCCGGGACCCCGTTCTCGGGGAGCGAGAACGCTACCGCGAGACCACGAACTGCGGACATGGAACTATATACAACCTTGTGTATGGGAAGGCATTTGGTGTGCCTTAAGCAGATGCGATCGGCCTGACCACTACAGAAAAGGAACCTTTGACGAACTGGCGGTAGTATGAAGAAGCATAGTAGAGAATCAGGTGTTGCTATTTTGAAGTAAGACGAGGACTTTATGACCGAATGACTCTATTTTATTTTGTTTCATGACTATTGTGTGCTTTTTTAACTGCATGTGTACGAGGAGCTGAACACAGACACAGAAGATGATTGGAGCTTGACTTCCAAAACGCGCAGCTGCACGTAACATTCCTCACATTAGTGTGTTTGTGTTAAACAATGATTTTCTTCACAACCCCTAAACCCAGTCCATAACATGTATAATTTTAAAAACTCGAGACAGCTTCCTGTGCTACAAAAGTTGTTATGGTGGTTGTATAACCAAAACTCATCTGTGTGTGACGCAGAACGGTAGCTGCAAATAGAATGGCATCAGCATTTTATCATCAATATATAAAAGCCAGTGGCTTGTAGTTACATGCTATTCACCTCTTCATGTGTACATTCAGACCTCAGCTATGGAAGTGTTTTCAGGGGAGAAAATTCACCAAATACGAACACAGTTTACAAATTACAGAAAAAATGATAAAAATTGAAATCAGGTTCATCTGTTCAAAATATTAGGCATTTTATTCACACAGTGTGAGTACATTTGCCACTCAATTGTGGCTGGTCAAATTAACCTTGACAGGTACTGCAAAATTGCTCTGTTCATGACCATGGGACAAGATCAAAACTGAATTTATATTTACGAATAAAGAATAAACGAGGAGCGCAAAACAGCGTTTTCCAGCAAGGAATAAATTTGTACAACAAGCTGCGTAAGGAAATCAGAAAGATTATCACTCTGCAGCGGAGTGTGTCATTATCTGAAAATTGCTGACAGATTAAAACTGGAGCACTTGCCCGCGAAAGGCAAAGGTCCCGGGTTTGAGTCTTGGTCGGGCACACAGTTTTAATCTGCCAGGAGGTTTCATATCAGCGCACACTCCGCTGCAGAGTGAAAATTTCATTCTGGATAATCATCGTTCATTAGAAACTCTTTTGCAAAAACCTGAACCATTTGTATAGACCTTTGTCGGTTCTCGAAATATTTTATAGTAAGAGATTAACGTTCTCTTGGTAAGGGATACAAATATTTTTTCGGAATATTTACTGCCTCCTAAGATTTTAGAATGATTCTGTATGGACTGTGCATACCTAGAACATGGTTTTTTCGATATTTTGTCAAGGATAATCCGTGTGAACTTCGTACTGTTCTTCTGCCTGTTGTGTACATAGTTCCACGTAGTCAGTGCGTACACAACTTTCCCACTAGAGCGCGCCCCGCTAAGCACAACAGCGCAGGTGCAGCGCTCGTCCATCTCCACACTACGAGATGGCGCTGCCTTAGAGAAAGACCAAATTCTGCTTCCGCCGATCCGCATATTAATATGTAACGCAGCCAATGAGATTGCTGCTAACGTAGAACCTTTTCTCCTCGCGGATCACACTCGCGCAGTGATACATGGATGCGCGAGGTATTATAAAGAGTGTACAGACCTCAGATTAGTCAGTCTGCATTTGTCTGCAGCAGTCTATAGTCAAGTGTCAGTCTGCGCCTAATAAGATTACCATATTCCTGTACATAGACATGAAGATAAATGAATAGACACTTTGTCAAGTATCAGAGATATGTGAGAATAAGATTAACGTACCAAGACCGAAGGAACTTCAGATTGTCAATTGTAAACAGCATCCAGAATCAAGCTACGTAATGTCTACGCTTTTTATTATTGTAATAAATGTGTGTGAAAATTAATCAAGTTCTGTTTAAAGATGGTCACCGTCAATCTGATACTCTAAGCATGCAAGTGGCTTTTCTATCGTCTGACCTAACAGCAGAAGACAAACACGCTACGATAAGACCACGAGAAATATTGCTGACACTCGCCTACTTCGTTAGAGTGACAAGTCAAATAATCTGATGGTGTGTGTACCAAAGGTCTTACAGTACGCACGCCACACTGCCATATGTCACTTTCTTTCAGAGTCCACATCAAATGCTGAGCAAGTGAATGTAATTTACTCCAAATACTTTTACCACCAGATACATTAAATACAATCAACGCAATAAAAATCAGCTGTAATTTTAGTAATGCACACCGCATATAATTTAGGTTATAATAAATCGTTTGGAATGTGAAACAAATGTTTCAATTGGTCATATTTCTATATTCGTATTGTATTCAAAGGAAACAGGAATATGTATTTTTTTAATCTCATTTTTGTTCGCTTTTGTTCGTTGCATCTGCTCGGGGCGGACGTTGTAAGACATCCGTTTAAGTTCGTTATTGATCGATTGACTCAGTTTTTTTATTACAGAGGGCACGTAACCCTCTGACCGAACACGCTGAGCTACCATGCCGGCATAATATTAAGGCCTCGAAAGAAAGAGGGTGTTTTTGTCTGTCTTCTGTCCGGACATCATTGCTTACGTGTACATGACCCGCACAAGCTGCAGAAAGTTGCGAGGCTGCGCGAACAGAGCAGTAGGGCGTGGTCTTCGGGATGCCCGTCCGGTCGCAATACAAGCTGCGCGGCAGCAAGAAAGAAAGGAAAAAAAAAGGATCCTGTTCTGAAGACGAGTTGAGCATATATTTGACTACTCAAATCAGTGAAATGACTACTTACGCTGTATGTCAGGATGGCCGAGCGGTCCCAGTCTGCCGCCGGCAGTGCTGCGAGGCGGTCACGCGCCAGAGCGCTGCGGGCGAGGCGCGCACGGTGTGTTTGTGTTTACTTCGGCCGCTGTAAGTGCCGTTTTCCTTCTAGACCACCATGGCGCACAACTATCGGAAGAAGACATTACGTTTCAACTTTTGTTCCGACTTCGCCCGACCCAAGGCCCTGGAGGTAGAACGGTTTATACGCGATGAAGTTAAAATACCACCAACGGATCTAATTGGTATCCACCTGTCCATAGTTAGCAGTACCGTCTACGTCAAAATGATCAACGATGCGGCGTGCGACAAGGTGCTTCAAGAGGCAAAACGTGGACTGCGCTTCTGTCATTCCGACGGCAACGTCGGACCCGTTACCGTCGATCACGCAGGTCTCGGCACACGGACGATAAGGATCTTCGAACTGCCGTTCGAACTACCTGCAGACGTCGTCATCGAGGCGCTCCGTCCCTATGGCAACGTTCTGGAACATGTTACCGAACGATGGGTCCAATTTCAGACCTATCCAGTTTTAAACGGTGTTAGACAGGTCCGCATCGAGTTGCAGAAACACGTGCCTTCCTATCTACGTATCGGAGGCTGCCGTGCCATTATAATGTACGACGGCCAACCTCGGACCTGTTCCGGTTGCGGGAAAGAAGGTCACCTACGGTCTGAATGCATTCAACGACGTGTCGCGCAGCTCCCGTTGTCGGAAGCGTACGTCACACCCACGATGACCGCCCTACCGGTCACTTACGCAGCGGCTCTTGCCACGTCTACAGTTTCGTCCAGTCCGTCGCCCGGTCCTTCCGATCGGCACGTCCCACCGTCCCAGTCACCAACGGACGGTACAGACGTCCCACCTGACAACCTTGCCGCCGAACAGGCTCCCGCACCGGATGCTGAGGAGACCAGTACATCTTCACAACATCTGTTTGACAATTTCATTGTACCCACCGACGCCTTCGAACCAGGTCGACGCTCCTCCTTGCCGTCGTCCGACACTGAGGAACACGTGCGCAAACAACGCTCGCCACGTAGGCGCAAACGCCGTCGCCGTTCACCCACGGGCTCTCAGAGCGTTGCCACCCGCGACGACGAAGACGACACCCAAGCAGCCGACATTTCCACGCAGAGGTCGGCGGACAACTTTCACGATGAACAAGACGTTTCGCAGGACGGGACCACTATGGAGGTCGCCACGCACAATGTAACAATCGGTGCGCCGGTTGAGACGCCTGTCTCCCCGCCGACAACTCCAGATCTCTCTCACAACGACGCAATTCCCATGGACATTGGACAGACCCACGGCACAGGAGCATGGGCCGACGACATTGAGGAAGGTACGCCCCCTCCTCCGGATGAGTTACCTCCGCCGGACGAGGCTACCTGTTAACATCAAAAGCGAGGCATTGCAGCTGATGGGACGGGACTTACTGTCGGTGCCCTCCTCTTACTTCCCTTGGTGATGGTAGATGCGCGTCCACCACCACTGAAACAAACATACCGGTTTGCCACACTGAACATCAACATGATCGGCACTGCACCCAAGCTGCAACTCCTATGTGACATGCTTCGGGCCTCTGACGTCGACGTCGCCCTTCTTCAGGAAGTACGCGTTGCCACACTACCACCAGTCTACGGCTACGACTCATACACGTCCACATGTGATCAATCAGGGCGTGGAGTGGCTTTCTACATACGCGAAGGAATCCCACTCACGGACACGACAATCCTTCCCTGTGGAAGAGGCATGGCTGTTACCATCTTCGACACGCGCGTCATCAATATCTACGCTCCGTCTGGCTCCACGAACCGTCGGCAGCGGTCCACTTTCTTCGGACATGACGTGGCGCCCCTGTTTTCTGGACGCTATGATCGCCTTGTCATGGGAGGCGATTTCAACTGTGTCCTCCATCCGCAGGACCAAGTACCTGGTTATTCGCCATGCCCGGCGCTGCTCACCTTAATCGAAGATTTTCATCTAGTGGACGTTTGGGAGAAAATTCATGGCAATACCCCCGGTTTTACCCATTATACAGCACATTCTGCGAGCAGACTGGACCGGTTTTATGTCTCTGCTCACCTCGGCAATGAAGTCGCCCAAGCTGAACGATGGCCCCTTGCATTTTCGGACCATTGCGCCGTCATTTGCTCTCTGGCTCTGCCACCTCAGTCAGTGTGGCGCAGCAAAGGTTACTGGAAGCTTAATACCTCCCTCCTTAATGATCCACACTGCCGACAATGTATTGCCACTACATGGGCGTCTTGCGAAAGACGCCTTGCGCAGTACACATCCACGTTCCATTGGTGGCTCAAATGTGCCAAACCTGCGATCAGAAAGGCCTTCATACAATGTGGCAAGGAAGCAGCAGCATGGCATCGAGACACCACAAATTTTCACTACGCCGTCCTCCGTGAGCTCGATGCGCTCCCTCCATCACCTGACACCCACAGGGAACGACAACGTACTAAAGCTCGTCTCCTCTCTCTTCAACGTGCACGACTGCATGGTGTCGTGGTGCGTTCCCGACGACAAGACCTCCTCCACGACGAAACCCCATCCACAATCCATGCCGCATCCGACCATAGTCGTCGACGTCGGCTTTTCGTCCCCAACATCACGACCTCCGATGGTGTTCACCACACAACACAGGCGGCGGTCGTGTCCGCCTTTGCTGAACATTATCGCCAATTTTATGATGATGAACCGATGGCGACGCCCATTCCTGATGATCTCCGTCCTTCCCCTGATCGGACTCTCACCGTAGCGGAGTCAACGTCCATGATGTCTGCAATCACCGCAGAAGAGGTGGTAGATGCGATCAACAAAGGGGCCAAGAACAAACCACCCGGACCAGATGGTCTCCCAGTGGAATTTTACCGGGCGTTCACCACGTTAATGCTTCCTCGCTGGACGGAAATGATTCAGGAACTCTTTACTCCGTCCTTCCCAATTCCACCTGAATTCGTCACTGGCATTCTTCTACCTGTGCCTAAACCGAAGGGAGGGTCTCATGTCTCTGCATATCGCCCCCTTACACTACTGAATGCAGACTATAAAATCTATGCACGCCTCTTAGCAGCGCGCATACGCTCCGTCTTACCTACGGTCCTTTCACCTGAGCAGACTGCACGTGGTTGTGGGGCCACCTTACAAACAGCCCTAGGAGAATGCCGTGACCTCATTGCACTGGCGTCGGTTTGTCGCCTTCGTGCAGCACTGGTATCCGTCGATTTCACGAGTGCCTTTGATCGCGTTCGACACCCATTCCTCCTCATGGTGGCGACACGTATGGGGTTCCCTTTGCTTTTTGTCGATGCCATTCGCCGGTTACTCCTTCCCGCGGTCTCGATGGTACAAGTCAATGGCAGGCTTGTAGGACCGATTCCTATACGCCGCTCTGTGCGTCAAGGATGCCCTATGTCTACTTTACTATATGCCATTGCACTTGGGCCCCTCATCACTGGACTTACCTCTAGACTGCAGGGCCTCACTTTGCGTGACCACACCTTTCACTGTAGGGCTTATGCGGACGATCTCCTCTTTCTCACCTGCTCCTCCACGGAACTCAATGACGCCATCCAATGGATCCACCAGTATGGACGTCTTTCTGGTAGCATTCTTAATGTCAGTAAATCGACTATGATGCACATTGGGCGCGGCCTCCCGGCTATGGTGCCGACCCCACTCCCAGTTAGTGCCACCCTTCGTTACTTGGGTATCGAATTTACGAGCTCCACACACCGCACAGTGGCCCTGGCTTACCGGCGGCTTTTGCAGTCGATTCGGCACCATGTTCGCGGTCAAGTGCACCGTAACTTAAACCAACTCCAACGTGTGTCCTATGTCAACATCTATGTCGCCCCTAAACTGGTACACGTCGCCCAGATCCTCCCAATGCCGTTACTCCTTGGCCGCCGCATCCAATCAGCCTTTGGATATTTCGTGTCAGCAGGGGCACTTTTCAAAGTCCGCTACAACACTCTAACACTGCCTCCTGCAAAAGGTGGCCTCGGACTCGTCAACGTGCGGGCACGCTCTTCTGCACTCTTTGTCCACACTTTGTTGCGGCACTGGCAGGGGCCGGTCCCGTCCTTAACACGCAGCCTCTTAGATGTCCTCCGACCAGCTTCTCTCGATCCACCGATCAATGTGGCACCTATTTCTCCATTATTGTACTACGTCGCGAATTGTTTCATAGAACTCAGCTACGTTCGGGCCGATCTTCCAGTCACCCGTCCTCCCCGTACAAAAGATTATTATCGTTTGTTTATGCTGTCCAACCCTTGCGACCCCATGGTGCTACAGCATCCTGACATTCACTGGCGCACTGTTTGGGGGTGTGTGCATGCACCCTTTTTACCGTCGTCTGTGTCTGCACTCTGGTATGTTTTAGTCTATGGAAAATTCCCGACTAATAGTCGACTTTATCGCATAGGACTGGCCACCTCCCCACTCTGCCCTGACTGTCAGCTCGAAGACACCGACGAGCACCGTCTTACGTGCCCCCTGAAACAAAACGTATGGCTCCTCATCCAACGAATCGTGGGCTTTTACCTCCGTGCCCCGCCAACGACGGTAACCCCGGATTTCCTGTTGTTGCCCCAGACATTTCACTACCCTCTTGCTAAGCACCATACCCTAATCTGGTTTCGAGGACAGGCTTTAGAATATCTCTTTCGGAGTGGTCCGCATACAGTCCTTGACTTCTGGCACAAAGTTGTGACCGCGCATAGCACCCTCACCCGAAAACCATCTTACCGACAAACTTTTGCCGGTTATCTCCGCAGCGTCTTCCTTGACCCCCCTCAAAGTTGGGGTGTACCATGCCTACCTGTCACATGATGCAACACCCTTATCCACGTTCTCATGCATGGACCAAAAACAAACACAATTTTTTTTTCTTTTTTTTAGGAAGAAGACAGAATATGTTATATTTTGTTGTATTTAATTTTTTTTTTAACTAACAGTCATTTGTATATTTTTAAATGGTACCTTGAAGAACTTTTGCATAGTGAATATATATGTACTTTTAGTTTGTTCAATACAAATTTTTAAACAAAAACAAAACAAAAAAAAACAAAAAAAAAGGAAAACAGGATATGTTCTAATTTGTTGTATTTCATGTTATTCTAATAATTTGTTTACCTAACACTCATTTGTATATGTTTAACTGGTACCTTGAAGAACTTTTGCTTTGTGTATATATATATGTACTCTAAAAAAAAAAAAAAAAAAAAAAAGTTGGTAGAGCACTTGCCAGCGAAAGGCAAAGGTCCCGAGTTGGAGTCTCGGTCGGGCACACAGTTTTAATCTGCCAGGAAGCTTCATTTCTACACTTATTCAAATTATTTTTGTATGTTTATGTCATAAACTCCTTGTATATTAAAGCAAAGATATCTGAAGTTTTTCTTTTGTTCTTTTACTGTATTTGTACGCAGTTCACGTACAGGCCTCTGTTCCTACACTGGTACATTGTAGTTTGGAGTGTGTAGTATGAGCGGACTCACTGCCCTCCCCTTATTTCCATTCCCCAATGACGAGACGAAACATAACCTTTACGTGAATACATTTTACTCCCTACTACCTTACAAGTGCACAAAGTAATATTCAGTAATATATTACAAGTTACGTGGGAACTGTGGGCCTTGGCTGGTCGACACATACATCTGCTCGGTGCAGCGTCTCCAGGCTAGCTGAGGCATCCGGTCTTTTATTTATTTATTCTGGCTGTGTGCTATAAGAACCATACTGCCAACAACGGTTACAGAGTGCCAAAGAAACATAAACGCAAATAGCAGAATAGCATAAAATGAGGATGATAGTACATGAACACACTCTTTAAAAAAAAAAAAAAAAAAAAAAAAAAAAAAAAAAAAAAAAAAAAGCGGTCTAAGGCGCTGCGTTCAGGTCGCAGTCCACTTCTGTGGGCGTGGGTTCGAATCCCACTCCTGACAAATCATTTTTCTCCTCTCATTCAGTCACTACAGGCAGAGAAAAGTACATCCCACATACATTTATTCAGCAGACAGAAAATTAGAAGGTAAGAATTGTGGCGCCTTGTTATGAACCGCTTCGTAATTTACGAAAGATTCTCACTTTTCGAAATAGTTCTACTTATACAGCGTCAAAATTAACAAATTGCAAGGACCAATATCTGACTGGGTCCCTGAACTCAGTACAGCACTGGATCCCATCCACGTCACAACAGACCTTCAAGATGGTAGGGACAGTAGTGGTTGTCATGCAGTACACACACAGTCGTACTTTGGCTTACACCATGTTGGCGGGACACTTGCCTTGATCTTCTACTATGGTTAGTCTCAATATCCTGTCTAATCTGGTCCTCCAAATCTGGTGTACGCACAGTCTGCCGCCTCCCTGCACTTTCGTCTGTTTGAAAGGACCCACGATCACACAAACGCCCAAAAAGGGCTTTAAATGTTGTGTGGCGTGGTTGGTGTCTGCGAGGGTACTTGTTGTGGTCTGCCTCTCGACCGTTTCCATCTGCTTCGCCCTCCATAAACATCATCTCGGCTTGGTCCCTACGTAAATACCGGACCATTCTGCTGCTTACGGACAGTACGCTAGGTCAACCACACAGCCTGCAGCCCACAGGGGACACACGGTACGTCGTCACAGGAACTGTCATTCGTCAGCGCCGTCTACCGCGGCAACGGTCCGTTTCCGGACACATGTTCATAGGACCTTTTTCCCTCCATTTCCAGTCTCGAGTCCGTCCCTGTAGTCTGTTGGCTTTATTTTCACCCATATAATGTAAACAACTGTATTCTACAGTAGTATGGATTATGTAAAGTGTCTTGCCTGTCTGAGTGTAAGCATACAGCAAGGAGCAAACGCTCCTAGTTTGTTTCATGTTTAAATAATAACGACGGAAACAATTTTTTCACAACCTCATCAACGGAGTCATGCTAACTGCCAGTAAGTTAGCATACTACACAAATATTATCAAATTTATTTCCACAAAAATGGTTTGTATAACCGAAGATACATATTTTGATGATGATGTGGTTTCTACTCGAGTCTAATGATCTGCAATAGTTGGATTAGGTTAGATTAGATTAGATAAGTACTTGTTCCATAGATCATGAATACGACACTTCGTAATGATGTGGAACGTGTCAGGTTAATAAAATGTGTCTATACAAGATATTACACGATACAAAATATTACATGACAATATTTTTTTTTCTTTTGGTGGGGGTGGGGAAATTACACACTAACTATATCCAAAAATTCATCCAATGAGTAGAAGGAATTGCCATTCAGAAATTCTTTTAATTCCGTTTTAAATGCTATATGCCTATCTGTCAGACTTTTGATGCTATTAGGTAAGTGACCAAAGACTTTTGTGGCAGCATAATTTACCCCCTTCTGAGCCAAAGTTAGATTTAATCTTGAGTAGTGAAGATCATCCCTTCTCCTAGTGTTGTAGCCATGTACACTGCTATTACTTTTGAATTCGTTCGGATTGTTAAAAACAAATTTCATAAGCAGATACATATATTGTGAGGCTACAGTGAAGATCCCTAGCTCTTTAAATATCTGCAGGATGATCTTGGATGAGCTCCAGCAATTATTCTGATTACACGCTTTTGTGCAATTAACACTCTTTTACTCAATGATGAACACTTGATAATGGTCCAAGGCCGAACTCTAGATCGTGAAATAAAACCTGTTGTACAGTCAAATGGCGGTTATATCTTTCAAATAGTTTTATATGACTGTGGCTCCATACAAAGGTAAACTCATTAATTAAAGTTAAATGTGGCCACTGTAATTGTACTAGTGGAAGCTAGTGTCTGTTGTCTGCGTAATACCATTAACTTTTTTTCACTCTCAAGAGCCATCACTTGTGTCTACAGTTCAACAGAACCTACCCATAGTTTATTTGCTTTCGAATTTCGGTAGGGTACTTTATGGGGTTACGCAGTGTAGATAGTTTTGCAATACATATATATTTGAAGTGCAACCATACAAGCCGAAGCTACTCAGCAACTTTGACTAGAGCAGAAATCAATGTGTTCTTCATTAAGAACGAAAATAATTGAATCTAGATATGAGTAAAAGGGAAAATATTACCTGCAATCTCTGCTAATAATTCTACGCTAAACTTAGAGATTCTGTTTAACTTAGATAACAAATTCTCTCAGTTGCGACGAATTTATAGCTGATCCTCTTGAAATATTACTGCAACCTATAAGAAAAGGATTTCGTGACTTTCTTGCGGTGAGATAAATTCAAATAATAACAGAGATCGGTTATAGCATGCAGTTATTACTGATTTACTTTTATCTGAATATGTGATTAAAACCTGTCAATCATTGTGTCATATAATGAATTTGCTTTCTAGATATAACAGTTAACACACAGAATCTGATGGCGTTAGTAGGTAATGGCAGACTGTCACAATGGCTGCTGAAAGAGAAGGGGGAAAACCAGCTGAAAAAACTGAAATGAAGAGGAAAACAGGAAACGAAAAGGAACAACAGATTGGGTTAAAGAACAAGAACGGAAAAGCTGTATGTGGGTGCTTTACTGAAGACCCAGAAAAGAAGAATAAGAAAACCAGAAGTAACGAGGAAAGACCCGAGTCATCGTAGGGGATATTACTGTAGCTGCATAAGTGACTACTTACACGTAGTAAGGAGTGTAATGACATATGTTAAAGTCCCTAGACTTCCTGATTTGGCCCTAACAGTTCTGAGTTTTGGAATACAGTGCCCCTGTCTGCATCAAGTTGTGCCGGTTTTTAGAAATCAAGTGAAATACTGGATCATGTGAGGGTTCAACATACAACTTTTTATATTTCTAGCATTGCTGAAGTAACTATAATCTCTTTCAATACTGTATCCTCAGTTTGACATACTATGTTATGTTTTCATGTAATCAGGAAGCAACTTTTCGTGTAGCAGAACTGAAGGCAAAAAACACTATTTTACAGTTGTAGAGGTTGGAGAGTCACTTCATGGTTTACGAGTGAATATGAAAGAAAAAAGAAAAATCAGATTCTATGTATATACATAAAACTGCAACGAGTCACTTTTTGAAATACTTATTCTGTGGATCTTTTCAGGCTCATCTTCAGATGAGGTTAATTGCTATTTCAAAGCGTAATGCTGGGTGCTGGTTCTGTGACAAGAATATGAAACATACTTTAATGTATCGGCGTAAGTATTGTTTATATGCCGATCTGGATCAAAAATTTAGTTTCATTCTTACTGCGACAGTAGTAAGGGTGGTTTTTGTTGTTAATATCGATCTGTCTGCTTCCAACACGATGGACAGTTGGTGCCACATCTTCCACTTTTACAGAATATGTATGCATATACACTGTAATAACGAAGCATCCAGCATATGCTATACAACTGTTATTTGTTACAAAGATCTTCACAAAAATGATGACATAAGCCTACTTTGCTCAGAGATCTTATTTGTTTCTGTTTGCATGTATTGAAGCCCATGTACAGGCAAATACTTTAATCAAAATTGGCGTTAAAATGAATGCCCAAAATAAAATAACTAAAGAAATTACTACAAGAACGAACTTCGAATGATTTGGTGTCTTATTTCTATTCTTTTATTAACATATAATATAGTCAATGCATGGAGAGCTGCATCAAACCAGTCTCTGGACTGAAGACGACAACAACAACAACAACAACAATATAGTCAATATATGGGCAAATACTTTAATCAAGGCTGGCAGTAACATGAACGCCCAGGAATAAAAAACTACGGAGTTACAGTATTTGAATAAACTGCAGCAGTTTGTATGGCTATGAACTTTAGATTTAAGAAACAACTGCTAACTTATTTCTGTTCTTACAGTAACTTGATGTGGAATATTAGTAGAGGCAGATTCTGTTTATTTCAGCTAGAGGTAATATGTTAGTAATGAAGTGCAGTTGTTTGTATGACCTTGAACTTTGTATTTAAAAAAAAGAACAAAACTTCAAATCAACTACTAACATATTTCTGTTATTACATTAACATGATCTGGAATATTAGTAAAGGCAGACTCTGTTTATTTCAGCTAAAGGTAATATTTGTAAAAGTATTGATTTATTTTAACAGTAGGGGACTTCGACATTTAGACATATAGTACAGAATTTAGTCTGTGGTAGGATACTTGCGTTGACATCAGTGTAGTTACGATGTAAAGAGAGGGATAGAAAGGGGGGGGGATGGTGGAGGAAGAGGGTTTGGAGTGGGCAGGGTTGGTCGATTGGTTACCTTCCTTGAAACAGTAAGTCTTCGAAATTCTTCATTTCTCAGTTCAAAAATGGTTCCAATCGCTCTGAGGACTATGGAACTTAACTTATGAGGTCATCAGTCCCCTAGAACTTAGGACTGCTTAAACCTAACTAACCTAAGGACACTACAAACATCCATTCCCGAGGCAGGATTCGAACCTGCGACCGTACCGGGCGCGCGGTTGCAGACTGTAGCGCCTAGAACCGTTCGGCCACTCCGGCTGGCATTTCTCAGTTCGGTTTGGTCATTTAGCAGGTAGTCCTGTGCTGTATTTGTGTTGATAAGGATTTCGATTTCTTCAAGAGCGTGAAGTATCTTGCCTTTGTTGGCAAGAAGAAGTGTTTGGAGGTTCTGTTCTATGTTGTTTCCAGAATGATTGTGTTGGGAAAGACGTGATGCAAAGCTGGATTTGTTCAGATTGTTAATATGAATCTATGTGCTCTTTAAATCTTGTTATGAAGCTATTAACAGTTTGTCCAATGTAGAAGTCTAAACATGAGTTGGAAATGAGTTTCTATAGTCCTGATTTCCGATAATGTTGTATAGTTGTTTTGGTACTGTGTAAGAATTTCTTGCGTATTTTATTGTTGGTGAAGCAGCTCATTATGTTGTATGTCTTGAAGAGGTTGGCTATTTAGTGAGAAATCTTTCCTAGGAAAGGCAAGCTTACAATGTAGTCTCCTTGTTTGAGGGTGGTTGTTAAGTAATTGGTTGGTTTAATTTTGTAGTCTCGATTAGTTTATGTACTATAGTAGGATTGTAACCATTGCTGGAGGCAACTGATTTAGTAATTTCTGTTTCTTTTTGTCTTTTACTTGTGTTCATTCAGATTTTAGGCATACGATTAACCACTGTTCTGAAAAATGCTTTTTTATGTTGAAATAATTATGTAACCTCCTCAAAATAAGCCTGAAAAGATTCGAAAACCGGTTCGTGGGATAAATAACTACTTCAGGGAAATGACTAGTTACCATTTTATGCATTTACACTGATTAAACAGTGACGGGTTCTTAAACATACGCAAGCGATAAGCATAAATCAGAGTAATGCCACACATTATAAGTCGTGCTTGAAGCAAACTTGAATCTGAGGGGGATATAAACGTTTCTAACTTTACTAAAACCTTAAGTGAATTCTTTGACAGCAGTGCACAATATATTGAGCAACGGACGGATCATTTCAACGTCTTTTCAGACTGAGAACACGTTCTTTTGAACTATACATCTATATGGGATGAAGTACAAAAATTTCGCGAATATCTTACAAATCTGCTGAGAAACTGTAAAATTAAGAATAATGACTTGTACCAATAGTGTCTTCATATGCAGCAGTTTGTCACACCTCAGCAAATAGAGAATTTGGGCATAGAAATAGCTGTCACTGATACACATTGCACACAAATGTTCCTGCACTTCTGAGCCAATATTTCTAAGATAGTCAAATTTGCGTTATTTCTTACCGGTACAAATGCAGCAGCCGAAAGTGTATTTTCTTCGATGAATAAGAGTGGGGTGAGAAAGCTCAAATGTAGACACTTTGAAAGCATTACTGATGAAGAAAGTTAATTTGAAATACAATTGTTCGAAATTCTATGATCTCTTAAACTGAAAGGGAAGGAAACATCTGCTGAATCAAATTCATTCATCCCAGAAGTATGAGGGCATGACTGAGTGTTAGAAGTTGTGTGTAGTTACCTAACCTGCTTACCAACTTTTAAGATTTGTGTGTGTTGTAATTACACAGCAACTACCAACTATGAATATATATGTTCTAGATTATGTTTGTTTTATTATCATTTGGTGCCTAGTATTAATTTCGTTGCAAGCTTGAACGATGTGTAACAATTACAGAGCATAGCTGCATTCTGAGCAATGAGGACTTATAAAACTGGCCCCGGCTTCGGCTCCGCAAAATGTGATAACCTTAATAATGTTGCATCTATGGAGAAGTGGTAAAGAATTGTGCTTCAGTTGTTTTGTCTGCTCTGCTTAGAATTGAGCTGCATTTACTGGAGAAGACACACCAAGACTACGATTGTGAAGACTGCTTATAGAAGAATGAGCGTTCTAAAAATGAAATGTGAAAACAAAAGTGATTACACACTTCATGTTACTGTTTAAATACGTTACAGTATTCTAATTTCCTAACGGAAACTGGCACATAATGTTAGCGGTGATAATTTTCAATCATGTACATTTACTGTAAGGTTCCCTTCCCACACGCACAATACCTCAACCACTGCGGATAATAACTCAAGGGGTGTGGAACTGAGAGCTACCTAACCTGAGAGATATTTGCAGTTAAATTTCATTGTAATAATTTTTACATGTAAACTGATTTAGTATAAATATAAATAAACCACAGCAATCTTACATACAGCTGGTTTTAAGTTACTTATTATGAACGTGTGAAAATGATAATCTTTGCTTAACTGCGCACATTTCCCTACTTTCCCTTATATCGGAATGGCGTGGAACGGGTCAGGCCAAATATTATATTAGCTTAGTTGGTATTTAACTACATGCCGACCGTTCACTTAACAGAAAACATTTAATTTAATAACAGACGGAAGTATCAAACACTTTTGTTTAAATAAGCTAGAAGTTTCTCAATAAAAAATCTGCTGCAGAATGGAAGGTCTTGCACACAAGGGTTTTTTTCAGATTTCCTTTGGATTTAGTTTTGTTACCTATCAGACATTTAAAATCATTGGGTAACCAAAGATTTTGGTAGGAACATTAGTTACCCGTTTCGGAACTAAAGGCAGTTTAATGAAGAGCAATGGTCACTTTTGCTGTCTAGTAATTTTGGACGATATTATTCCTCCTGAGCTCTAGTGGCGTAATTAGTACAAATTGCACGAAGGAAAAATAATTAATCGGTTGACTAAAATACGATGAAGGGTGAGCACATTATTCTTGTTGCAAGCTTTTGTGCAATGAACAATTTCTTTCTTACATGTGAGTTACGTCGAAATACAAAACCATTTTACACTGAGGGTAAGCGAAGTATGTTACCTTACTGGTTTCTCTCTTCACAATGTCTGTAATAACATGATGCGCAAAAAGTGATGAACAGAGTTGTTTCAAAAGCTCCAGTCGGATTTTCCCCTTTAAAATTCTCACAAATATGTACACCCAAAAACGTTTGAAGTTTCTGCCTTGCATGCTAAATCCTGCTCATCCTCCAAAAAGTTTTCAGCATTTCTCCAGGTACACTTATTGAATGAATGCAGACCTGGTAATTATTCCTGCTCCAGGTAACGTCGTATGAAAGACATCATTAATAAGGCTTATCCACCTTTGCTCGATACACATTATGTTGACAAATACAAATTGTTACCTGGTAGTTCATTATGTAGCCTTTCATTGCAGTGCACACAGAAATGTTATTCGTGCTAATTAAGTGTACTATCAAGTTAAATCGGGAACTATCAGGTAAGGAAACAGGTTCCTTACAGCGGTGCAGTTTATGACTTTCGTTATCAAGGGATCATTACTGCTGGTATACACTCTAGGTTTTAACGAGCACACGAGAATGCCAACATAACTTGTACAGACGGCTTAACGTTCACAACATTCAAAAAGAAGACGAAGTCCGCTGGGTGCACGATCTACAAAGTGCTTAACTGTTATTCTCCGTATGTCCATTGCTGGAGTTTCACAATTCGGAGCACGTTGAGAAAGAAAGCTGAATCACTTGCAGCCGGGGAACAAACAGCCTTCTCTGTAGACTCTCTTTTCCATCGATTTGAACCGCTGAGTGACCACAGTATCATGCTGCATTATTAGTATAGACTCTATGGAGTGTGCCACTTATATGTTTTCTCGCCTCAGCTGCTCACAACAGACTTCCAAGACAGATCTTTGCTACGGTCAGGGCAGCGTCAACTAAAATATATCTCTGACATAGGACATCTAGTCAACTTTTATAAACTCAGCTGTCTCATGGCAAATGTTAAGATAAATATCAGTGACTTTTCTTTCTGTTCACACAACACATTCTAGTATGTACACTGTGAGAAATGTTATAGACCTCATGACTGTTTACAGCCTCAAAGTCCAATTGAAACCGAAATACAGCATTTATAAGGATATATTTAAAAGATGGGATACAAGTAGCTAAACAAGCCACACACAGGTAGCAACTGCCCATTGACTCTGCAATGCATAGGACGCGTATACTGTGATGACAAAAAGATAGTGGTCATATTATGTAATGGGTCGCAGTCATCACCATGTTATTCATTCTGTACATAAAGCAGGCTGTCAAAGAAATCAAGGCGAAATTTGTATAAAGAATTAAAGTTGGGGGTAAAATATTTAAAAAAATTGATCACGATAAAGGATGACAGCCAAAAACAGTTGCAGGATAAAAATTTATTAAAATTCTTGACCAAGGTTTCGGTACATATAAATATACCTTCATCAGAAGTAAAAAATCTAAAATTACATCCTGCAATGGAGATTAATAAAACAATTGTGCCAAAGGCGCTCGTCATGTTGTAGAAATGGAGAAGATGTCTTAATTATTGAAGACGCCTTTGGCACAATTGTTTTATTAATCTCCATTGCATGATGTAATTTTAAATTTTTTACTTCTGATGAAGGTATATTTATATGTACCGAAACCTTGGTCAAGAATTTTAATAAATTTTTATCCTGCAACTGTTTTTGGCTGTCATCCTTTATCGTGAAGAATTTCAACAGTTGCTGTTGCAGCCATGTTTAAAATCTTAAAAAATTGAGGTTTGGGGATGACACTGTAGTTCTGTAAGATACGGCAAGGACTTGGAAGAGAAATTGAACGGAATGGATGGCGTCTCGAGATTACAAGACGAGCACGAATAAAAGTAAAACAAACGTAAAGGAGTGTGTTCGAATGAAACCAGGCGATGTTAAGGGAATCAGATTAGGAAATGAGGCATTAAAAGCAGTAGATGACTAGTAATGCAGGTTATATATGCTCTTTTGCGACTGTAATAAAAGCCTTATTTTGTTATATGCATTTTGTTTTATTTTAAAGCGCCTTCAATAGTCAGTGTGACAACGTGGTTTTTCTTGCAAATCTGTTTGTCAGGATCGTAAACAGTTCTGATCTCTTAAATTACTACAATTAAACAGTGTGGAACTAATGCTGTTACTCGCGATTTTTTATTCCCTACTTCATTCCTAAAGTTCTTTTACACACGTGTGTTCGATTTTAGTAGACCGCACTTCGCCGACAAGAAATATGTTTTCGTTTTCGTGCTGCGTAAAGCCATTTACATACTATTACGTAGGTTTGACGATGCGGGATGCGATCCTTCGTATTGTTTGTGTTTGCTATTCCTCTGTATGTGTCTTCATACTTCGACTTGTGTATGTGACAGCTGTGATCCTCCATACTTAGGACAGACCGGCAGAACAGTTGAAAAAAGAAAATGGCTCTGAGCACTACGGGACTTAACTTCTGGGGTCATCAGTCCCCTAGAACTTAGAACTACTTAAACCTAACTAACCTAAGGACATCACACATATCCATACCCGAGGCAGGATATGAACCTGCGACGTAGCGGTCGCGCGGTTCCAGACTGAAGCGCCTAGAACCGCTCGGCCACTCCGGCCGGCAGAACAGTTGAACTAAGATATAAAGAGCATCTAGATAGACATCTACATGACTACCCCGCAATTCACAATTAAGTGCCTAGCAGAGGGTTCATCGAACCACATTTAAGCTACTTCTCTACCGCCCATACTCGAACAGCGCGTGGGAAACAAACACTTAAATCTTTCGATGCGATCTCTGATTTCTCTTACTTTATTATAATGATCATTTCTCCTTATTAGACGAGCGCCAACAAAATATTTCCACACTCTGAGGAGAATGTTGGTTATTGAAATTTCATCAGGTCGTGCTGCAGGAAAAACGCCTTTGTTTTAGTGACTGCCACACCGATTCGCGTATCATATCCATGGCACTCTCTCCCCTATTTTGCGATAGCACAAAACGAGCTGCCCTTCTCCGAACTTTTTCGATGTCCTCCGTCAGTCCTATCTGACGCTGATTGCACACATCAGTACCTCAGAAGAGGACGTACACGCGTAATGTAGGCAGTCTCTTTAGTAGACCTGTTAGATTTTCTAGTATTCTGCCAATAAATTGTAGTCTTTGGTTTGTTTTCCCACAACATTATCTATGTGATCGTTCCAATTTAAGTTATTCGTAATTCTAATCCCTAAGTATTTAATTGAGTTTACAGCCTTTCAATGTGTGTGATTTATCGTGTAACTGAAATTTAGCGGATTCTTTTCATTGCTCATGTGGAAGACTTTACTCTTTTCATGATTTAAAGTCAATTGCCGCCTTTGCACCATACAAATATCTTGTCTGAATCTTTTTGCAATTAATTTTAACCTTCTGATGATTTTACGTGACAGAAAATGACAGCACCATCTGCAAACAATCTAAGAGGACTGCACAAATATTCTCCTAAATTGTTTGTGTAGATCAGGAATAACAGAGAGCATAAAAGAGTATGAAAATATGTCATCAACAGCCACTCAACATTTACAGAAAACCTCCGTCAAGAGAAGCAGCATCCTACCACAATAGATAAATCGCATTCAGTAACAAAGAAACATTTCCTAACACAACAAGAAAAATTCCAAATTCGAAAAGAAAATGCACAAACAAACGTTAGCAAACTAACGTTATTTAAACTAATAAAACATATAGTAGATAAACAAGAAGCGACCACAGAAACAGCATCATATAAACCAGGTAACATTCCCACTCATTGCCATTACGAAGTAACCATGTAGTAGTTTGCGCTCATTTGTAAAAAAAAAAAAAAAAAAAAAAAAAAAAAAAAAAAAAAAAAAAAAAATGATATAATTATGCGGCTGTAATGAGTATAAGTGCAGAGATTTTTACATGTGGTACCTTAATATGTACATACTTCAGTGTGCTGGGTGTTTTCTCTCTGCGTCATATAGTCTACTCACAAACATGTTAAATCATTTACAACCTGATGTTTTCTGCATGGTCTTAACCGCTGCACTATGGAGACAACGCCTTTTGGTATAGATTAACTCTATTGTATCCAAATATCCACACTTCAAAATCTGATCTGCTGCCAGGAAAAATAAGCGTTAAAGGGTTGCTCTTGCCACACATACTTGGAGGTAGTAACCAACCTAAAAACATGTCACCTATTTATTTACACGTGAAGTTCCGTAGGACCAAATTGAGGAGAAAATCTGCAAGGTCATGAAACGTGTCAGTACATTAAATTACAACATAAAAGTAATAACAGATAAAAATAAAATGTTTATGAACCCAAAAAAAAGTCAAGCCATAAATTTCAATAAATGCCATCAACAATATAACATAAGAATCAGCTTAATTTTTCAAGGAAATCCTCGACAGAATAGAGGGAAACTCTTCAGTTTCGATTTGAAAGCGCGTGGATTACTGCTAAAAATTTTTAATTCTTGTGGTAAAAAATAAATAAATAAATGAAACAAAAACTATGGTAGTAGGGAAGACAAAAGAAAATGGTAAATTTTAATATTAAACTAGAAGATGATGTTCTAGATCAGGCTGAGAACTTTTGTTATTTGGGGAGCACAATCACTGATGACAATAAATGTACCACAGATATAAAGAGAAGAATAGCCTTGGCAAAGCTAGCTTTCTAAAATAAAAGGAATTTACTAACAGACAATCATATAAGACTAGAAAGTAGGAAAAGTTTGCCAAAACCTTTGTCTAGAGTGTCTTAAGATACGGATGTGAAGCGTGGACTGTGGGAAAGGCAGAGAAAAAGAGACTGGAAGCAATGGAAATGTGGATACGGAGAAAAACGACGAAAACAAGATAGAAATAGTAATGAACAGACCTTAAGAGAAGTGAATGAGAACAGAACGCTGCTAAATTATATAGGAAGAAGAAAAGAAGAAATGATAGGGCACATAGTGAGACACAACCAGTTCCTAAAGAATGTATTTGAAGGAAAGGCAGGCCAAGAGCAACGTATTTTAATAACATCAAAGAAGATATGGGGATAAAATCGTATGAAGAATTGAAGAGGATGACAATGGAGAGAGGGACGAGGCTAAATCGATAAGGCATAGCCTTCAGTTTATGATGATGTGGTAGCTTATTGGAAATGGATGCACCAGTATACTGCACACCTTTCTGCACAAGAGTTAAGGAAGTGCGATCCAAATGCATGTTGGATTTCTCCCGAGTATTAACTGAGTGAAAGCTAATTATTCTTGGGAATAAGCTGATATTGTTAACAAGAAACGACAGTAAAGAATATATATATATAGACAGTCTAAGGCGCTACAGTCATGGACTGTGCGGCTGGTTCCGGCGCAGGTTCGAGTCCTCCCTCGGGCATGGGTGTGTGTGTTTGTCCTTAGGATAATTTGGGTTAAGTAGCGTGTATGCTTAGGGACTGATGACCTTAGCAGTTAAGTCCCATAAGATTTCACACACATTTGATTTATATATATATATATAGACAGACCAATGTCAATATACCGAGACTAGTGAACAGGAGTCGACAAGAGGTTCGCGAACTTTCACCACTTATTGCCTGAACCGCTCGTTTCTGAGCCAAAAATATTATTTTATAATGGGAATAGTTACCCCAAAATATTTTTATTTATTTGTGGTGAGGAATATGGGACCAAACTGCTGAGGTCATTGGTCCCTAGGCTTACGCACTACTTAGTCTAACTTACGCTAAGGACAACACACACACCCGTGCCCGAGAGAAGACTCGAAACTCCGACGGGGATAGCCGCGCGAACCGTAAGAAGGCGCTCTTAGACCGCATGTTTACCCCGCGCGGCCTCAAAATGCAATACCATACGACATAATCGAATGAAAATAAGGAAAGTAGGCTAATTTTTGTGTCGAACGATCGCTTACTTCAGATACCGTTCGAACAGTAAAAATGGGAGAACTAAGTCTTTGAACAAGATCGTGGTGAAGGGCTTTCCACGACATCTTACTTTCTATCTGGACACCTAGATATTTGAACTTTTCCGTCTCACTAATCATGTACCCATTCTGTGAAATTAAAACGTCGGGTTTTGTTGAATTATTTGTTTGAAATTCTAAAAACTTAGTCTTACCGTGATTTAGCGTTAGTTTATTTTCTACAAGCCAAGAACTTACGCCATGAACTGCACTGCTTGAAAGGGAGCCTATGTTGTACACAACATCTTTTACTACCAAGCTAGCGTCATCAGAAAACAGAACTGTTTTAGAGTTACCCGTAATACTAGAGGGCATATCATATATATACATAAGGAACAGAAGTGGCCCTAATACTGATCCCTGGGGCACCCCCATTATACCGTACCCCAGTCAGACCTTACATCACAGCCATTTTCAGCACTGTTAATAATGACATTTTACCATCTGTTGCTAAAGTAGGAGGTGAACCAATTGTGAGTTACTCCCCGTATTCCATAATGATCCAACTTCTGGAACAATATTTTGTGATCAACACAATGAAACGCCTTAGAAATCAAAAAATATGCCTAGCGTTCGAAACCTTTTGTTTAACCCATCCAGTACCTCACAGAGAAAAGAGAATCTAGCATTTTCAGTTGTTAAATGACTTCTGAAGCCGAACTGTACACTTGATAGAAAATTATGTGACATAATTGATAAATTATCCTTACATACACAACCATTTCAATAACTTCAGCAAAACACTGGTAGCATAGGTCTACAATTGTCTGCATTAGTCTTTCTCCCTTTTTATAAAGCGGCTTTACTAATGACTACTTTAATCGTTCAGGAAACTGACCATTTCTAAAGGAAAAATTACAAATATGGCTAACTACAGGCTAACAAGTGCAGCACAGCACTTTAATATTCTGTTAGTAACTCCATCATGTCCATCAGAGTCCTTAGTCTTCAGTGATTTAATTATTGACTCAATCTCCCCCTTGTCTGTATCACAGAGGAGTATTTGAGATATCAGTCTCGGAAAGGTATTTTCCAAGAGAGTTATATGATTCCTTGTAGAAACTAAATTTTTATTTAATTCACCAGCAATGTTCAGAAAATGATTGTTAAATACTGTACATATGACTGATTTGTCAGCAACAGAACTATTTTTACTGCGGGCTGATTTTATATTGTCGACTGACCATATGGTTTTATTTGTATCCGGTGTATTAGCTATTCTATTTGCATTACACATACACTTTGCCTTCCTAATAAACATTTTTAAGCACCTTACAGTACTGTTTGTAATGGGCTTCTTTAGCTTGATTGTGACTACTTCTAACATTTTGATATAATTCCCGTCTTGTTCTACATGATATCCTTATCCCAGTAGTCAGCCACCTAGGCTGTCTTTTACTGCTAGTACCCCGTTTAGAGCGTTCTAATGGAAAGCAACTCTCAAAGAGCATGAGAAATGTGTTAAGGAAGCATTATATTTGTCATCTGTATTACCAGCACTAAAAACATCCTGACACTTCTTCCTTGACGAGTTAAAAAAAAACTCGATTGCCGTTGGACTAACTTTACCACATAGTTTGTAATTATACGTGATATTTGTTTGAGTACAAAAGCCTTTTAGTGTTAAAATTTGTGTCTCTCTAGCTTGAGCAGAAATGCTCTGAAGTCAGAGTTAGGGGACCTATAAATAACAATAACTAGAGGTTTAGTTTCGTTAAATTCAACTTCCCTGCACAAAATTCAAATATCTGTTCAGTGCAATGCCGTGATGTATCTGTGGACTCAAACTGAATTTTGTTTTTTACGTATATGGCCACTGCGCCACCCCGCAAGGAACTCCTTGAAAAACAGGCAGCTAATCTGCATCTTGGTAAAAGGAAGCCTCTGACCTGTCAAATTATTTAACTGGTGCTCCGTTACACCAATAGTTTCACAGTCATCATCCATAAGCAGTTCACTAACTTTATCTCTAATACCTCTTACATTTTGATGAAATATTAATTCCTTCTCTACTTGGAAACTTGACGTCCTCTGAAGGTGATTCCTTAGTTAGAGGGACTTCCTTTAAGCAGGTATACCTATCAGCTGACTTCAATCTAAAAAAGGTGCTGCTCTAACACCAACTACTACAGGAATTTTTTCATGAGTGCTCCCACCACCTCCCACTACACTGTCACCTATAAGCTTTGCCAGCCGCCCCTTCCCATACCTACTGTGGTGCCTAGTCAAACCCGATCTACTGATATATTCAAGGGCAACGTGACCCATGTCTTCTGCAATCAGCGCCTTCTCCAGTCCCATGTTAACGCGTCCAACAGCCGCATTAAGATGAGGCCGATCATGGCGCTGAAACAGTAGCACGAAATGCAGGTTTGTGCGACCAGTTTGAGTAGGTATCTTTACCAGATCACCACCTACATCATATTCCCCATGCCTAGCAAGACTGTTGCCTGCTCCACTCACTATCACTACTTGATCCTCCTTCATAAAATTCCTACGTAGCTCCCTATGCTGTCAGTCACTTGCGCCAACCCTCCACTAGGCTTCACAATGCTGATGACCTGGTACTCACACCCCAACACTTCCTGCAACTGCTGGCCCAAACCTCTACCGTGTGAACTACCTAGCAGCAGAACCTTCTTTCTAATTGACTTTGCAACTGACCTAGGCCTCCTAACTGCTACTGCACGTTTCCTACACCTACAGCTACACGAGGCTCCTCTCCACTCAACTCTGACAGTTGGTCAAATCTATTGCATATACGCCACTTATAACTGTCTGAGTACCTCCTCTTCCTAGCTGCCTTCTTGCCAACTGCCAGATCCCATTCCCCACCACCCTTCACCCTCCTCAACCTATCTAGTTCCTCCTTTACGCGTTGTAACTGCACCTGCTCCTTTATCAACTTATTTATACTACAGATTCTGCATTCCCAGGAGAGAATCTCACCAGAATGCCCACTGGCTTCCCCACTGCAATCCCCACAATGAAAACACTTTGAACAAATCCCACACCGTAACCCACTCCTCACAAACCTACGACAGCGCCCACACTTCTCACTCATGGTAAAATTTTACAGTTAGTGAAAAAAGACTAAACGTCTACGTTACCTAAGTTCAGTTACACCAGTAGAAATATTCATAGAACTAACAACAGCGGTCTCTAAATTCTCTCTCTACTAAGAAAGCAACAACTTTTATTAAACTACTGAACCACAACTAATACCAATACCAACAAAACTTCACAAAATGTTTTAGCTGAAACCAAAACCTCAAGCGGCTACTGGAACACTCAACAAAGTTAAAACAGTGAACGAAAATGTTACTGAAACATTTCACTAGAAACAATAAGAAACGTCAGCTGAAAACTAAAACTCGAATTTTCTAAACGACTTCAACGCACAGACAACACTACAAAACACAGCGAGCGAATGTTTCCAAAAGTTAATTAAACCGTTATTTCGCCACAAACAGCACGAAACACCGTTGAAAAGCTATTAAATTTAATAGCTGTGTAACAGTGCACAAACAACTTTGTCAGTACTTGGCTTTATAACCGCTACAGCTGCAACCGCACGCCGCAAAATGGAAACACACTGCTGAGGCGTGAGGCTTGGACGAACGATGTAACCACACTCACGAATATCAGACCACTCGAGTCAATAACACAGGAAGAAAAACTGAAATTACTGAAAATCCACTGATAAATTACTTTTACAGCAAATATTAACACAAACTTTAAGTAACTGAAGCCTAAAACTTTATGAAATATTGATGAACAATTTCAACAGCAGTCCAGCACACGAGACGTCACGCCGAAGTTTTTCTTGTGGCTTTTTGACTCGTAATAGCTTTAATTATTACTCTGCAAATGACATAAATACTAATGTAATGTTGTTCTGTAAACACACACTATAATGTTCAGAGGAATAGCAGACACTTCCATGACCACAAAGCAATACAAAAGACGATTGCATCCTGCACTATCAAAACAAAGTACGAATACATAACTTTTAAGTGGATCTGCACTGCAACAACATGAAGTCAGAAACATACTCAGCGTCAGTTAAGTGCAGTGTGCCAAAATCGAACATAGGTGTGTAGAACTACAATAGGAATGAAGTAGGAAACAATGAATGTGAGTGATAATACTAACTTAAGACTGATTAATAGTAGTGATTTAAGACATGAGATTTGTTTACGATCTTGGCAAACAGATTTGTAAGAAAAATCATACTGTTTCGGTGAGCAGTGCAGATGCTTAAAAATAGAGCGAAACGTAAGGCCGAGGGAGGAGGGGGGAGGGGGGGGGGGAGGAGCGAACGACGTGGTAGCTAAATGTTAAACTGGTACGAGAGACTTTTTAAGAGGTGGCCAAGTTTTGCTATGTCTGAAGTGTTTATAACTGTGTCTGGCTCAACGGCCCAGTATTAATTAGTCTTTCAATTGGACGCCACTTTCGCGATTTGTGTCTCCCTAACTTACACCAGCAATCCTACCGGGGAAGGGCAGTCCGAACCACGTGTCGTTCCTGACGATTTCTCACGCTGTTGAGAGGTGAAGCTCATGTTAAAGACACCATGGCGGTTTCCAAGTCAGACTTAAGATATGTAAAGATGGGTCATTCACAAGGACGTAGTCGTAAGATTTACGCGAGCAGAGTGGGTTTCTCTAAAAAGAAACCGCTAGTAACATCTAAAAACACACCATTGAGAGAAAGAAATGAAAAGCTATGTTTGTAACACATCTTTGTAAGGAGGCAGAAACGGAAGTATGAAGCAAGAGAAACTACCAGGTACCTTTGAAATGTGAGTTTATAGAACGCTGAGTGGTCGATGAAGTATGAAGACGTCTTGCAAGTAGTGAACGAGGAAAAAAATTCCTTTGTCTGGTCATCAGTCTTCTGACCGCCCTGTTGTGAAACACCACAATTCCCTCTGCGGGGCGGCAGAGAGAGTTTAGATCGAGGAAGAAGGCATGCCAGGAGAATCCATGCAGTTGTGTGAAATCCTGTGCCAAGGTGGCTGAGTGGCTGACACACCTGCTTAGTAAGCAGGAGACCCAGATTCGATTCTCGGCCTTGGTACAAATTTTCATTCGCCGCTTAAGTCTATGTACATAAAATCATACCTCTACGAGACTAGTAGAGTCTCTGAAATTCTGTAATTTCATTTGCGAAATAATAGCAGTTTCTAGGGCCCCATGAAACTGTATTCGTGGTGATTCATTTGCAGGCAACTGACGTACCATTCTAAGTTCCCGATATTGTACAGGTACAGTTTGGGAAACTTGCTCGTATAGTGAGATTCAAAAATGTGTCTAGCATTATTATTGCAAAATAGTGTTTGGAAATGATGTGCTGCATTTTCTGATGCATCCTTTTTCCTAATTTATTAATTAAATAATTATTTTGTAATACAGTTTGGCAGCAGAAAATCTTATGACAAGTCGAGCACCGATGAATTGCATTTAGCTGAACACTGTGTTTAAATGGGGATCATGGGAATATAAAATGTGCCTAAACGGGCAATTAAGAGGCATGCTGGAAGGACAAACAAAAATATAAATAGGGGTACAAAAACCTTTGGCCGCAGTAAAGCGTTTTCCATCGAAGTTGAAAACGAACTGGGAGAGAATATTCTTACGTTGGGAAAGTTGGACGGAAGAAAACTTGCATTTGACATTGCAGAAGAACTCGGACAGTTCCATAATTTCAGTGCACAAGAAACCACGGCAGAAAAAACACGGGCTGAATGTGTTCATCCAAGAAATATCGCCGAACCCGACGGAAATAATGAAAGCTCCAAATTCAAAGCCTGACGAAGGAGCTCGTGAGCTGCGGAGCAGTTCACGCTAAAAAGAAAGCTAAGCGAAGCAAAGGAGAAGCAATTTAGAACTGCATTTCAATCTGTCAAGAGGGAATATTTTGGAGACTACGGTGAAACCACCACAGAAACTCGAAGAGGAATGGTATAGCGAGTTATGCGAGGAAGAGAGAATGGAGGAAATGATCAGATACATGGAGCGCAAAATGTGAATTCTTTCAAAGGGCGGAGGGCTGCGGAAATCAGTGAAAAAGTTACCTTAGACTAATACGTATCCTCGAGCTCAGGAACGTAGTTTATACGGGAGGAACATTTTATGCACCCACTGGTAAAAATTAGGTACCCAGATCCCTAATTTGTACCACTTGCAGGTGTTTAGAAAACGAAGCGTATGTGTTTATTTTTCTCAGAATTTGTAGTCTTTAAGTCAGGTACCAAGAACAACGTCCTGGAGTTTAGGAAAGCATTGTTTAAGTAGTTTTGTAACTTACTGTTTAAGCTGTAACAAATAAAATTTTATGAAATAATTACATTATAAAATACTTGTTTCTGTTTATTTTTTCTTACAAAAAAAGTATTTAATAAAGTACTCATTTCATAATATATAGGCACATTTTCCACATTCACAAATATTTGCATTATTAATAACATCTATGTAAATAATAATGTTACACCTTGTAAATAACATCTGTATATTTGTAAAAATGTAGCGTGTTCACGGTCGAAATTCTTTGACTTGTTTTGAATTGTGTTCGAAAAGGTGCTGTGTCAAAATGTTTCTGCAAATGTGCTGCTTAATAGTAAGTATGTATTTGTACATAAACATTCTCCAGAGCTATACACCTACTACTAGAAACAGTAAATTACTCTTCGAACCGTCATATATATATATATATATACACTCCTGGAAATTGAAATAAGAACACCGTGAATTCATTGTCCCAGGAAGGGGAAACTTTATTGGCACATTCCTGGGGTCAGATACATCACATGATCACACTGACAGAACCACAAGCACATAGACACAGGCAACAGAGCATGCACAATGTCGGCACTAGTACAGTGTATATCCACCTTTCGCAGCAATGCAGGCTGCTATTCTCCCATGGAGACGATCGTAGAGATGCTGGATGTAGTCCTGTGGAACGGCTTGCCATGCCATTTCCACCTGGCGCCTCAGTTGGACCAGCGTTCGTGCTGGACGTGCAGACCGCGTGAGACGACGCTTCATCCAGTCCCAAACATGCTCAATGGGGGACAGATCCGGAGATCTTGCTGGCCAGGGTAGTTGACTTACACCTTCTAGAGCACGTTGAGTGGCACGGGATACATGCGTACGTGCATTGTCCTGTTGGAACAGCAAGTTCCCTTGCCGGTCTAGGAATGGTAGAACGATGGGTTCGATGACGGTTTGGATGTACCGTGCACTATTCAGTGTCCCCTCGACGATCACCAGTGGTGTACGGCCAGTGTAGGAGATCGCTCCCCACACCATGATGCCGGGTGTTGGCCCTGTGTGCCTCGGTCGTATGCAGTCCTGATTGTGGCGCTCACCTGCACGGCGCCAAACACGCATGCGACCATCATTGGCACCAAGGCAGAAGCGACTCTCATTGCTGAAGACGACACTTCTCCATTCGTCCCTCCATTCACGCCTGTCGCGACACCACTGGAGGCGGGCTGCACGATGTTGGGGCGTGAGCGGAAGACGGCCTAACGGTGTGCGGGACCGTAGCCCAGCTTCATGGAGACGGTTGCGAATGGTCCTCGCCGATACCCCAGGAGCAACAGTGTCCCTAATTTGCTGGGAAGTGGCGGTGCGGTCCCCTACGGCACTGCATAGGATCCTACGGTCTTGGCGTGCATCCGTGCGTAACTGCGGTCCGGTCACAGGTCGACGGGCACGTGCACCTTCCGCCGACCACTGGCGACAACATCGATGTACTGTGGAGACCTCACGCCCCACGTGTTGAGCAATTCGGCGGTACGTCCACCCGGCCTCCCGCATGCCCACTATACGCCCTCGCTCAAAGTCCGTCAACTGCACATACGGTTCACGTCCACGCTGTCGCGGCATGCTACCAGTGTTAAAGACTGCGATGGAGCTCCGTATGCCACGGCAAACTGGCTGACACTGACGGCGGCGGTGCACAAATGCTGCGCAGCTAGCGCCATTCGACGGCCAACACCGCGGGTCCTGGTGTGTCCGCTGTGCCGTGCGTGTGATCATTGCTTGTACAGCCCTCTCGCAGTGTCCGGAGCAAGTATGGTGGGTCTGACACACCGGTGTCAATGTGTTCTTTTTTCCATTTCCAGGAGTGTATATATATATATATATATATATATATATATATATATATATATATATATATATATAGAAAAGATAGTCCTGTTAGTTACACTATTTATAACTCAAGAACGGCTGGCTGGACCGATTTGGATGAAAATTGGTGGAGAGGTAGCTTAGAACCAGGAGACGAACATAGAATATTTTTTATCCCGTTAGACCGCTATAAAACGTGGTATAACAGAAACGCATTTGGCATGGAATAACAAAACGCAAATGTCAGCTAAACGTCACTATAAAACGTGGTATAACAAAAACGGGTGCCGTACGGCTCATTCAGCATTAAAATTACCGTTAAATCTTCAAGCTATTGAAGAATCAACGTGTAATATTACAAAAAACTCGGCAATGGCCAAAGTTTTATCAGGATCCAAGATCATCATCTGGGACGAATGCACAATGGCGCATAAACGTGCATTAGAGGAACTTAACCGAACATTGAAAGATCTACGCAGTGACTCGAGATGTTTTGGAGGAGCAATGATTTTACTCTCTGGAGATTTCCGCCAAACACTGCCAGTACTTCCAAGATCAACGGCTGCAGACGAAATAAATGCTTGCCTCAAATCATCGAATCTATGGCGCTATGTGAAGAAACTTCAGCTGACATCAAACAAGAGAGTTGCATTGTTTAATGATACATCTGCAGAAGATTTCTCTGAGCAATTGCTGACTATCGGTAATGGTCGAGTACCTGTCGAAGAATCGAGCGGATTGATTTCATTTCCTTATAATTTCTGTAACTTTGTCGCATCGAAAAACGAACTTATCAACGAAGTATTCCCAAACATCATTACTAACTACAAAAGTAATGAATGGTTGAGTGAGCGAGCAATTTTAGCGGTTAAGAATAAAGATGTAGATGACCTAAACTACATAATTCAGAATGAGATCATTGGTAAAATGCATTCATTCAAATCTATAGACTGTGTAACAAATGAAGATGAAGCCACCAGCTATCCAATTGAATTTTTAAACTCCTTGGATGTGCCTGGCGTACCACTGCACAATTTACGCCTGAAAGTTGGCTCCGTCGTAACTATGCTTCGAAACATAATCCACCCAAAACTGTGCAATGGTACGCGTTTGGTGGTAAGTAAATTGATGAAAAATTTTATTTACGCGACGATACTCAAAGGAAAATTCGACGCTGAGGAAGTTCTCATTCCGAGGATCCTGATGAGCCCAACCGATATGCCGTTTGAGTTTAAAAGACTTCAATTTCCGGTCCGTCTTGCATTCGCCACGACCATTAACAAATCACAAGGCCAGTCCTTGAAAGTTTGTGGTCTAAATCTGGAATATCCATGTTTTTCACATGGCCAATTATATGTGGCATGTTCACGGGCCGGAAGACCATCTGCGTTGTTTGTTCTTGCGCCTGATAATAAAACAAAAAAATGTCGTGTATCACAAGGTACGTCACTGAAGAGTGGAAGCTATGCACCAAAAAACATAAAGAATAAAGAATCATTGAAATACTTAATTTTTTATTTGTATTTCCTAATAAAAAATTGAACTTACCATCCAAAATCTGATTATTTATTGGCTTTAAGGTGGAACAGAGTTCGCCGGGTCAGCTAGTAGTTTTGTAAACTTATATGACATAATGTGGTATTCTGTAAAAATAACAATGTGATCTTGCCAGTCCCAGAATTGAACGAAATGTAAAGTTGATGTAGACTGTCAGATCACCTGAAAATGAGCCCCCAGGGCTCGAAACGCATCGTGCGTTTAAATAAAATCACGATTTGTGGCTGAAGGTGGTTGTTCTTTAGTATTACGTGAGTATATGAGAGTGGACGTTGACGATGCTGGATGCAGCACTTGTGATGAAATGGAAATGGCAGCTGGCAAGCTCGAGGAATGGGGAAGTGCATCTAACCAACTTTAGAGTTGCTGTCCGACATAACAAGTAAAATTAGTAGGCAGATACTTGTGTTTTTCTTTTCTAGGTATGCCGAGCACGCAACGGAAATGTGTAGGTGAAGAAACCATAATGCCCCGTCACGTACTCTCATGGTCTGTTAGTTCCACGAAATCTCGCGGCAGTTCGCTTCCAGCCAACAATATGGCGGGAATAAATTCTCGCTGGCTAATCAGAGCGGCGGCAGCCATATTAATATTTAGGTCGCGGCGCGCGCCGCGCACAATTCAGTGCTGCCTGCCGTCCTTTCATATGGGTGATTCATTAGCACATCTAAAAGCTGAACCAGCCGCACGAGGCGCCGTAACGCTGCAATACGACGCTAGAACGCATGCACACCACCCTCAAAGCGTACTGCGCCGTCAGCGTCGGCGACGAGATTCCTGCACTGTCGCAGACAATATTGCATTATTCCCGTCACAGGTGCGACGTCATGTCGCAGACAGCATTCAGTTGACCGCGGTGTTCTGCGACCTCATAAGAAAAGCGCAGGTCTTTCTCACTTTCATTTACAAGAAGAAGGGTCGTCACTATGACTGTTGATACTTTCAAAAATATCGAGAATCCGATATATAGATATTTAACAATGTCATTATCGGCTTTCGACATTTCGGAAATAAGTATCGTTATATACAGGGCTATTACAAATGATTGAAGCGATTTCATAAATTCACTGTAGCTCCATTCATTGACATATGGTCACGACACACTACAGATACGTAGAAAAACTCATAAAGTTTTGTTCGGCTGAAGCCGCACTTCAGGTTTCTTAAACAGGAGATTGGAAAACCGATGGATCGGTCGTGGTGGAGATCATGATCAGCAATTCATGTCATGGCCTCCACGCTCTCCCGACATAACCCCATGCGATTTCTTTCTGTGGGGTTATGTGAAACATTCAGTGTTTAAACCTCCTCCACCAAGAAACGTGCCAGAACTGCGAGCTCGCATCAACGATGCTTTCGGACTCATTGATGGGGACATGCTGCGCCGAGTGTGGGAGGAACTTGATTATCGGCTTGATGTCTGCCGAATCACTAAAGGGGCACATATCGAACATCTGTGAATGCCTAAAAAAACTTTTTGAGTTTTTGTATGTGTGTGCAAAGCATTGTGAAAATATCTCAAATAATAAAGTTATTGTAGAGCTGTGAAATCGCTTCAATCATTTGTAATAACCCTGTATATATGGATATATCGACAAAAAATACCGATGTACCCGACTATAAAAGTATCGGTTTCACATTGTAAATATACTGCCGGTTTTAGATCTGCTTATTTAAGTACTCATTTATTATTAGATATTCTGTACGTCAAAAAATTAGCTGTCTGCTTATCCTTAGAGCAAGAAGTGAAAGGAAAAATATGCACGTTGACGCTTGGTGGTAACAGCTTTACTAACAAAGGTAACTGCATGTAAGTGGCACAATCAAAGGTGTCAGATGGGTTTGTCGTTCGGTTTCGTCACATATCGAATGTTTTCTGGAACACTTCATCCCGACTTTCCTATTTTTTCAGTTCTGCAAACGCCAGCGACGTGGCAGTTGTAGTGTCAACATTGCGTGGTGAAGTTGAACGATGCGATGTCTGTTGGTAGCACCGAGTGGCGATTACGTCAGCGTATCGCCTCACACGTCGACGCCCACCGCAAAATCCAATCTTGTCGTTTAGATTATGGTCATCTTTTTTAGCAGCTGTTTTTGAAGAATACCGATGTGATGAAATAGCACACTGGCTGCAACTGATGTGCTATTTCTTCACATCGGATGTCTTGTTATTTCGTTCACACCTCCATCTCCCAGTGCAATCGGATTTCTTTGCGACACCTACCCTTGCTTCACACGAACAAAGAGCTATAGTGGATGTGATGGGAGCTCAAAAAGTAGTGAGATTCCTTCAGACACTGAAATTAAAATTATGTTCTACTACAATTTCAAAAGAACAGGTTCATATATTTACCGAAAATAGCAAAAAAAATACAACATAAAAATATTGGCACTCGATATTGCCGTTTTGACGTCGATATGTCGGGGAAGAAAGTATCGCCTCTTCATGCCTATTTCTTTCTTTCTTTCGCTTGCACCTTTGCCCAGCAGTTTGAGCAGGGTCGGCGTGGTTAAAGCGGATTTGGCATGTTAAGTTGAAGGGGCGGCGAGATGCCCTTTCTGCCGCCACCCTGTATCCCCAACCAGGGACAGAATCAGTGTACCCCATCTGTCTGCGTCTAGTGTGTCCATTAAGAAGGATACCTCACATAACGCTTCACACTAAAATCCCCTACTTCCGAATACTTTCAGCTTGGGAAATCGCTGAAGAAATCCGCATATTTCCAGCTTTTTACATTCTACAGAGAGTTGACCTGCAATATACACACCATGAAGCAAGAAGCTGAAATCCTTACGGAAGCTCTGCAATTTATTAAACTCGATACACCGACTGCCAGTGCCCCAACATCGGTCAGACTGGACGCACATTCAGTTTATGGTTTAAGGGACATAAAGACATCCATAATTCAAAATCTGCTCTATCCTACCACATAAAAGAAAATCAGCACTCGATCTGTGATATAGAAGCTAGTCTGATGAATCGTCACCTCCACCCTAAGGAACGCGTCCTCCGTATTTTAGAGGAATCTTGAAAAATTTGCAAATGGTTCAAATGGCTCTGAGCACTATGGGACTTAACATCTGAGGTCATCAGTCCCCTAGAACTCAGAACTACTGAAACCTAACTAACCTGTTCCAGACTATAGCGCCTAGAACCGCTCGGCCACTCCGGCCGGCGCATGATATTCGCTAAGTAAAAAGACGACAATAGAAAAATAAAAAGAGCACAGAAAATATATCACAAACAACGCCAATAATTGCTTAAAACATGCTGTAACATAAAATAAGGTAGTATGAAAGTATCAATACAAAACTATATTTCAAAAGACGATTTGTAAAAATGTAATAATGTTTTGTACAACCATGCCATTTTCTACATGTTTTAGATTTAAAAAAAACCACAGATGATGGTGATATTTGTCGCCGAAACTAGTTTGAGATAATAAAGAAATAAACGAATGACAAGTTGTCTTGCATCAAGGTGGATTCAATTTCTGATATTACTGTTTTTCTATGCAAACACGGACCAAATGGAAGAGTTCCAAGACAATAGTACAGTACTTTGCTAGTAAATCTAAACTAGTAATAGTTGTATGCTGCCCTCCCCCTTTACCCAGGACCATCCCAAACCCCTTTTCCATTTTGTTATAATTTTATTGCCTTTCCCACAGTGGAGTCTGGCGTCCACTGCAAGCGACCACCTCGCAGCAGATTACTTGAGTTCCTCCTTTTACTGTTCCGTTTTAGTGCTTTCAACAGTTCCTCGGTCTTTCTCTCGCACAGTTTCACACCCCCATACATTTCATTTCCCCTTCCGGGTTTCCAGTTTTCTAAACTGGCTAGTCAGCTCACCCTTTCTCAGTTATGTTTGTAATTGAAGTACTATCGGTAATTCCTTTTTTTTACAGTTCCATGTATACTAGAAGGATTTACATCACATTTCCTCCCTTGTGTCCGTAATTTGCCCGAAACCGGTCGCGTTTGTGACAAAACAAATCCGCAACTGAAGCGGATGTTTTCAGTCTCAACATACCACTAAACAACCATTCTAACACAATGCAGGCAGCAGCAGAATTAGAAAACACCATCATGTGGATGGGGTACGAAAGTATATACAAACGTCGTTCGTGATTGCGTGATGTATCCTGGTATACCTTTATCGCATTCAGGCCGGCCGAAGTGGCCGTGCGGTTAAAGGCGCTGCAGTCTGGAACCGCAAGACCGCTACGGTCGCAGGTTCGAATCCTGCCTCGGGCATGGATGTTTGTGATGTCCTTAGGTTAGTTAGGTTTAACTAGTTCTAAGTTCTAGGGGACTAATGACCTCAGCAGTTGAGTCCCATAGTGCTCAGAGCCATTTGAACCATTTTATCGCATTCAGTCTCTGTTTATGTTTTATCAAAACTAGACCAAAAACTTGAAACGCGTTTCGACCCAGATTCCTGTCAAAAAAGAAATAAATAAATTTTGTGCCCAATGATGTATCTCAGGCGCTTTGCACGTAACAGTTTTCCACAAGGTTATGCACGCTGAAAAATGTCTCCAGTTTTTGTGTATTTTTCAGTCATATACATTATACGAGGGTTACCTCGTCCGCCCCCGGTAGCTGAGTGGTCAGCGCGACAGACTATCAATATTAAGGGCCCGGGTTCGATTCCCGGCTCGGTCCGAGATTTTCTCCGCTCAGGGACTGGGTGTTGTGTTGTCCTAATCATCATCATTTCATCTCCATCGACGCGCAAGTCGCCGAAGTGGCGTCAAATCGAAAGACTTGAACCAGGCGAGCGGTCTACCCAACGGGAGGCCCTCGTCACACAACATTTCATTTCATTTACCGCATTATAAAGGAGCGCCGTGGTCCCGTGGTTAGCGTGAGCAGATGCGGAACGAGAGGTCCTTGGTTCAAGTCCTCCCTCCGGTGAAAAATTTAATTTTAAGCCGGCACGGTAGCTCAGCGTGTTCGGTCAGAAGGTTACGTGCCCTCTGTAATAAAAAAACTGAGTCAATCGATCAACAACGAACATAAATGGATGTCTTACGACGTCCGCCCCGACCAGATGCAACGAACAAAAGCGACCAAAATGAGATTAAAAAAAAAAAAGTAGCGTCTTTGATTCATAATCAAAACGTCTTCGGTCCCGGGTTCGATCCCCGCCACTGCCTAAATTTTGACAAATAATCAGCATTGGCGGCCGAAGACTTCCGGCATAAGAAGTCAGCCTCATTCTGCCAACGGCCTTGTCAAAGAGGGCGGAGGAGCGGATAGAGGTTCAGGGTCAGTGAAGTGAAGTGGAAGGAAGACAAGGATTTCTGGTCAGATGAGTATCGGGTAATATCAACAGCAGCAGAAAATGGTATAACAGGTGTAGGATTCGTTATGAATAGGAAGGTAGGGCAGAGGGTGTGTTACTGTGAACAGTTCAGTGACCGGGTTGTTCTAATCAGAATCAACAGCAGACCAACACCGACAACGATAGTTCAGGTATACATGCCGACGTCGCAAGCTGAAGATGAACAGATAGAGAAAGTGTATGAGGATATTGAAAGGGTAATGCAGTATGTAAAGGGGGACGAAAATCTAATAGTCATCTAACAGTCATGGGCGACTGGAATGCAGTTGTAGGGGAAGAAGTAGAAGAAAAGGTTACAGGAGAATATGGGCTTGGGACAAGGAATGAAAGAGGAGAATAATTGAGTTCTGTAACAAGTTTCACCTAGTAATAGTGAATACCCTGTTCAAGAATCACAAGAGGAGGAGGTATACTTGGAAAAGGTCGGGAGATACGGGAAGATTTCAATTAGATTACATCATGGTCAGACAGAGATTCCGAAATCAAATACTGGATTGTAAGGCGTACCCAGGAGCAGATATAGACTCAGATCACAATATAGTAGTGATGAAGAGTAGGCTAAAGTTCAAGATATTAGTCAGGAACAATCAATACGCAAAGAAGTGGGATACGGAAGTACTAAGGAATGACGAGATACGTTTGAAGTTCTCTAACGCTATAGATACAGCAATAAGGAATAGCGCAGTAGGCAGTACAGTTGAAGGGGAATGGACATCTCTAAAAAAGGGCCATCACAGAAGTTGGGAAGGAAAACATAGGTACAAAGAAGGTAGCTGCGAAGAAACCATGGGTAACAGAAGAAATACTTCAGTTGATTGATGAAAGGACGGAGTACAAACAAGTTCCGGGAAAATCAGGAATACAAAAATACAAGTCGCTGAGGAATGAAATAAATAGGAAGTGCAGGGAAGCTAAGACGAAATGGCTGCAGGAAAAATGTGAAGACATAGAAAAAGATATGATTGTCGGAAGGACAGACTCAGCGTACAGGAAAGTCAAAACAACCTATGGTGACATTAAAGGCAACGGTGGCAACATTAAGAGTGCAACGGGAATTCCACTGTTAAATGCAGTGGAGAGAGCAGAAAGTGGAAAGAATACATTGAAAGCCTCTATGAGGGTGAAGATTTGTCTGATGTGATAGAAGAAGAAGCAGGAGTCGATTTAGAAGAGATGGGGGATCCAGTATTAGAATCGGAATTTAAAAGAGCTTTGGAGGACTTACGGTCAAATAAGGCAGATGGGATAGATAACATTCCATCAGTTTCTAAAATCATTAGGGGTAGTGGCAGCAAAACGACTATTCACGTTGGTATGTAGAATATATGAGTCTGGCGATATACCATCTGACTTTCGGGAAAGCATCATCCACACAATTCCGAAGATGATAAGAGCTGACAAGTGCGAGAATTATCGCACAATCAGCTTAACAGCTCATGCATCGAAGCTGCGTACAAGAATAATATACAGAAGAATGGAAAAGAAAATTGAGAATGCGCTAGCTGACGATCAGTTTGGCTTTAGGAAAAGTAAAGGGACGAGAGGGGCTATTCTGACGTTACGGCTAATAATGGAAGCAAGGCTAAAGAAAAATCAAGACACTTTCATAGGATTTGTCGACCTGGAAAAAGCGTTCGACAATATAAAATGGTGCAAGCTGTTCGAGATTCTGAAAAAAGTAGGGGTAAGCTATAGGGAGAGACGGGTCATATACAATATGTACAACAACCAAGAGGGAATAATAAGAGTGGACGATCAAGAACGAAGTGCTCGTATTAAGAAGGGTGTAAGACAAGGCTGTAGCCTTTCGGCCCTACTCCTCAATCTGTACATCGAGGAAGCAATGATGGAAATAAAAGAAAGGTTCAGGAGTGGAATTAAAATACAAGGTGAAAGGATATCAATGATACGATTCGCTGATGACATTGCTATCCTGAGTGAAAGTGAAGAAGAATTAAATGATCTGCTGAACGGAATGAACAGTCTAATGAGTGTACAGTATGGTTTGAGAGTAAATCGGAGAAAGACGAAGGTAATGAGAAGTAGTAGAAATGGGAACAGCGAGAAACTTAACATCAGGATTGATGGTCACGAAGTCAATGAAGTTAAGGAATCTGCTACCTAGGCAGTAAAATAACCAATGACGGACGGAACAAGGAGGACATCAAAAGCAGACTCGCTATGGCAAAAAAGGCATTTCTGGCCAAGAGAAGTCTACTAATATCAAATACCGGCCTTAATTTGAGGAAGAAATTTCTGAGGATGTACGTCTGGAGTACAGCATTGTATGGTAGTGAAACATGGACTGTGGGAAAACCGGAACAGAAGAGAATCGAAGCATTTGAGATGTGGTGCTATAGACAAATGTTGAAAATTAGGTGGACTGATAAGGTAAGGAATGACGAGATTCTACGCAGAATCGGAGAGGAAAGGAATATGTGAAAAACACTGATAAGGAGAAGGGACATGATGATAGGGCATCTGTTAAGACGTGAGGGAATGACTTCCATGGTACTAGAGGGAGCTGCAGAGGGCAAAAACTGTAGAGGAAGACAGAGATTGGAATACGTCAAGCAAATAATTGAGGACGTAGGTTGCAAGTGCTACTCTGAGATGAAGAGGTTAGCACAGGAAAGGAATTCGTGGCGGGCCGCATCAAACCAGTCAGTAGACTGACGAAAAAAAAAAAAAAAAAAAAAAAAAATACATTATACTTTATCGTGATAATACTTGGGAACGATACACGGACTTCTGCACAGACGTGAACGTGGTTGTTATGATTATGATCAGAATTATGGTTCATTAGGAAAAAAACAAAAAACCTGAACCATTTGCATAAACTCTTGTCTGTTCTCGAAAGCGTTTGTAGCAACTTATTAACGCGGTTTCGTAAGTGATGCAAATATTATTTACAAAATATTTACTTCCTTCTAAGATTTTAAAAGGGGTCTGTACGAAGTGAAAATGCATAGGACTTGGGTTTTTCCATATTTTGTCCAGGATATTCGTTGTAAACTTCGCATTGTTTCTCAGCCATATATGCCGCTTCCTTTCCACGTTTACTTCAAATGCTGACCAACAGCATCAAATTTACTGTAAGTGCTGTAGCTACTTGGCATTTTAAATAAAGTCAACAAAATGAAAATAAGCTGTCATTTTAGTAATGTACACGGCGTAAGTATTGGGTTATAAATCATTTGTAGCCTAAAACAAGTGTTTCAATTGGTGAGATTTTTATATTCGGCCGATTTCTAAAGAAAAAAAAAAAAAACAAGTTCCTGGAAAGACAGATGTTTTTCTTTGTCAGTCTTTCGACTGGATACCAATACCACCTACCTGTCCTTGATCCTGAGACAAGCCGCGAGAAGCTGCAGTGAGGAAGTAGGCAGGGTCCCAGCTGCGCGAGCCGGGGGCAGGGCGTGGCCCTAGCAGGTCACCCTGGAAGCTGCACGGCGGCAGGAAAAAGAGCTTTCTTTGAAGATAATCTGAGCACAGAATTCAGTACTCATGTGAATAACTGTACGTAGTGTCGTGTATGTCAGGATGGCCGAGCGGTCTAAGGCGCTGCGTTCAGGTCGCAGTCCACTTCTGTGGGCGTGGGTTCGAATCCCACTTCTGACAACAATTTTTCTCCTCTCACTCAGTCATTACTGGTACCCAACAATAACTTCCGCAAGCCGACTGATGAAAATTTTTTGATAAGCCATTTTCCGGAGACAGTCCCTCGGTGGAAGTCATATCTCTTGCTAGGCAAAGATGACTCGAAAATTATTTAGCGCTTATGTGATCATTTATGATTCATTTTGTACCGCCAGTCACATACCTGTACTATGCAAGCAGTATATCATTTTAACATCATCATTTTCGATACGATGCAGCGTCAGTAGTAGGTGCTGTTTGGAAACGAATTAAGGATTAGGAAGGAAAAAACCTTTCACATTTGCTATTGACATCGTAATTCTGTCAGAGATGGCAACGGACGTGGCAGAGGAGTTGAAGAGAATGGTAGCGACATTGAAAGACATAATAAGATGAACATGAATAGAGGTAAAACGAACCTAATGGAAGGTTATGACGGCCGTTCCAGACATAGATGGGTCAGTCGGAACCGTCTGGTCACCATATCATCCTCTGCCTGTGGCGTCATTTGGATGCGGTATGGAGGAGAGGACGTCCGCACACCGCACTTCCAGTCGTCGTCGGCTTAGCTGACCTGGAGCCGCTACTATGCGGCCAAGTAGCTCCTCAATCGGCCTCACAAAGCTGGATGGAGTCCAATTCAGTCCTCACACCAAGGGGAATTCCTTGCCAGTACTGGGAATGTAACACAGGTCTTGGCAGTTAGGTACGCTGACCACTGGTAATGGAACGTAACGGAATAACATCAGGTGATTCTAGGAAGGAAATTAGATTAGGAAATGAGTCACTAAAAGTAGTAAATGAGTTTTGCTATTTCGGTAGGAAAAGTCGAAGTACATCTACATCTATACTCCGCGAGCCACCTTACGGTGTGTGGCGGAGGGTACTTATTGTACCACTATCTGATCCCCCCTTCCCTGTTCCATTCACGAATTGTGCGTGGGAAGAACGACTGCTTGTAAGTCTCCGTATTTGCTCTAATTTCTCGGATCTTTTCGTTGTGATCATTACGCGAGATATATGTGGGCGGTAGTAATATGTTGCCCATCTCTTCCCGGAATGTGCTCTCTCGTAATTTCGATAATAAACCTCTCCGTATTGCGTAACGCCTTTCTTGAAGTGTCCGCCACTGGAGCTTGTTCAGCATCTCCGTAACGCTCTCGCGCTGACTAAATGTCCCCATGACGAATCGCGCTGCTTTTCGCTGGATCATGTCTATCTCTTCTATTAATCCCACCTGGTAAGGGTCCCATACTGATGAGCAATACTCAAGAATCGGACGAACAAGCGTTTTGTAAGCTACTTCTTTCGTCGATGAGTCACATTTTCTTAGAATTCTTCCTATGAATCTCAACCTGGCGCCTGCTTTTCCCACTATTTGTTTTATGTGATCATTCCACTTCAGATCGCTCCGGATAGTAACTCCTAAGTATTTTACGGTCGTTACCGCTTCCAATGATTTACCACCTATGGCATAATCGTACTGGAATGGATTTCTGCCCCTATGTATGCGCATTATATTACATTTATCTACGTTTAGGGAAAGCTGCCAGCTGTCGCACCATGCATTAATCCTCTGCAGGTCCTCCTGGAGTGCGTACGAGTCTTCTGATGTTGCTACTTTCTTGTAGACAACCGTGTCATCTGCAAATAGCCTCACGGAGCTACCGATGTTGTCAACTAAGTCATTTATGTAAATTGTAAACAATAAAGGTCCTATCACGCTTCCCTGCGGTACTCCCGAAATTACCTCTACATCTGCAGATTTTGAACCGTTAAGAATGACATGTTGTGTTCTTTCTTCTAGGAAATCCTGAATCCAATCACAAACCTGGTCCGATATTCCGTAAGCTCGTATTTTTTTCACTAAACGTAAGTGCGGAACCGTATCAAATGCCTTCCTGAAGTCCAGGAATACGGCATCAATCTGCTCGCCAGTGTCTACGGCACTGTTAATTTCTTGGGCAAATAGGGCGAGCTGAGTTTCACATGATCTCTGTTTGCGGAATCCATGTTGGTTATGATGAAGGAGATTTGTATTATCTAAGAACGTCATAATACGAGAACACAAAACATGTTCCATTATTCTACAACAGATTGACGTAAGCGAAATAGGCCTATAATTATTCGCATCTGATTTATGACCCATCTTGAAAATGGGAACGACCTGCGCTTTCTTCCAGTCGCTAGGTACTTTACGTTCTTCCAGCGATCTACGATAAATTGCTGATAGAAAGGGGGCAAGTTCTTTAGCATAATCACTGTAGAATCTTAAGGGTATCTCGTCTGGTTCGGATGCTTTTCCGCTACTAAGTGATAGCAGTTGTTTTTCAATTCCGATATCGTTTATTTCAATATTTTCCATTTTGGCGTCCGTGCGACGGCTGAAGTCAGGGACCGTGTTACGATTTTCCGCAGTGAAACAGTTTCGGAACACTGAATTCAGTATTTCTGCCTTTCTTCGGTCGTCCTCTGTTTCGGTGCCATCGTGGTCAACGAGTGACTGAATAGGGGATTTAGATCCGCTTACCGATATATAAATGCAGACCGGCAGTCAAGAAAAGCATCACTAAAAATAGAAGTTTCTTAACATCGAATATAAATTTAAAGGTTAGGAAACCTTTTTTGTAGACATTTATCTGAAATATAGCCTTGTAGGGAAGTGAAACGTAGACGATAAGCAGTTCAGACAAAAAGAGAATGGAGGCTTTTGAAATGTGATGCTACAGAAGAGTGCTGAAGATTACATAGATAGACTGCGTAACTGTATCGCAACTTGGCTAAAAGAAGTGATCGGTTGATATGGCAGCATCTGGGGCCTCACGGTACCGTCAGTTTGCTAATGGAGGAAGTCTGTGGCGTAAAATTGTAGAATAAGATAAAGGTTCGAATAAAATAAGCGCATGTAAGTGAATATGGGCCGCAGTAATTATGCAGAGACAAGGGACTTAGCAGGACACGGTGACGTGCAGGGCTACATCAAACCAGCCTTTGGACTGAAGACAACAACAACAGCGTATTAGTGGGAAACCGCAAAACATTGTGTGAAGTGAGTAGCAGAAGGACTGTTTAGGTAGTTGGTTAGTTACATGTTCCATAGGTCATTTGAGCAACTTTTATCGAAATAATGTGAAACAAGTCAGATTGTAGGATAAGTAAAAGTGATTAGTGTTAACATTAATGAAGACATCATTTTATTCCTACTCATGCAACTACATTTAAAAAACCATTTTCAGTTCATTTATTTTTTGCGATGTGCCAGTTTTGAAGCCGTAGAAACTATTCAGTGGAATAAGAGGAAATGTCCAGGAGACATGATTTTAAAATCGATTTAAAATTGCTCCGCTGCCTGTAAGAGATTTTATGTTGCTGCATATTAAACTCCTCTCTCAGCCACTGACAGCTTTAACAATCGGTAATAAAGGTCATTTCTCCCCTCTTGTGTTGTAGGTGTGTACATTACTGTTGTTCAAAATTGTGATGGATTATTTACGACGAATTTCATTAGCAAAAGTAAATATTGTGACGGCACACTTAAAATGCCTAACTCCTTCGTGGCTGAACAACGGATATTATTGTTACTGCTCGCTTGCAATGGATGCTTTCTATCTAAATGATGAATTGACACAGAAAATTATTCTGTAGGACATAATGAAGTGAATTATGCCAAATATGTCAGTAAGATGATACTTTTGTTTCCAAGATTACCAATTATACGAAGAGCACAAGTAGCTGAACTCAGGTTGTTTGAGAAGCTAAGTAAAATGTTTCTTCCAGTTCAAGTTATAATCTGTCTGTACACCCCAACATTTGCAGCATTCTACCCTACTTACCGACTCCTGCTCATGTGCTACTTAAACTCTTGGTATGACTATTTGTTGTACAGTACTGAGTGTAGCGTGTTTTCTCCATATTCTTCTCTTGCTTTCTCTCTAATGGGATTTCAAAAATGGTTCAAATGGCTCGGAGCACTATGGGACTCAACTTCTGAGGTCATTAGTCCCCTAGAACTTAGAACTAGTTAAACCTAACTAACCTAAGGACATCACACACATCCATGCCCGAGGCAGGATTCGAACCTGCGACCGTAGCGGTCTCGTGGTTTCAGACTGCAGCGCCTAGAACCGCACGTCTAATGGGATTTATTATAACACTTGTATCGTCTGTGAGAAGTATCAGTTTTGTTTGTTACATGTTAAGTGGAAGGTCATTCACATAGTTAAGCAATAAGAGTGGATCAAAAATCCTGTGGGACTGTGTTTGTGACTTTTACCCGTCATTAAAACTTTCTACCTTTCCGACATTAAATTATTTTGCACTGTGTTTGCCAAGTATAATCCAAACTGTAAAGACATCAGTTTCATAAAACTGGAGTTTTTCTAAGAGAGTATCATGCTCTACACGCTCCAAGGCCTTTGAGATATCACAAGAAATACCAACTGGCGATTATTATCATTTGTACTATTTGATGAGTGAATGAATAAATAGCATTCTCAGTCGAGCAACCTATCTAGAATCCAAACTGCAATATGATAAGTAAATTGTTTCTACTTAAATATGCGACTACTTTTGAGTACATTACTTTTTCTTTTTCGAATATTTTGGAAGAAAATTTTAGAAACGGAACTGGATGATAATTGCTTAAGTCTGTCTCGTCATTATTCTTATGACGTGGTTTAATAATTGCGTATTTTAAACATCATCATCATCATTTAAGACTGATTATGCCTTTCAGCGTTCAGTCTGGAGCATAGCCCCCCTTATAAAATTCCTCCATGATCCCCTATTCAGTGCTAACATTGGTGCCTTTTCTGATGTTAAACTTATTACTTCAAAATCATTCTTAACCGAATCCAGGTACCTTCTCCTAGGTCTGCCCCGACTCCTCCTACCCTCTACTGCTGAACCCACGAGTCTCTTGGGTAACCTTGCTTCTCCCATGCGTGTAACATGACTCCACCATCTAAGCCTGTTCGCCCTGACTGCTACATCTATAGAGTTCATTCCCAGTTTTTCTTTGATTTCCTCATTGTGGACACCCTCCTGCCATTGTTCCCATCTACTAGTACCTGCAATCATCCTAGCTACTTTCATATCCGTAACCTCAACCTTGTTGATAAGGTAACCTCAATCCACCCAGCTTTCGCTCCCATACAACAATGTTGGTCGAAAGATTGAACGGTGCACAGATAACTTAGTCTTGGTACTGACTTCCTTCTTGCAGAAGAGAGTAGATCATAGCTGACCGCTCACTGCATTAGCTTTGCTACACCTCGCTTCCAGTTCTTTCACTATATTGCCACCCTGTGAGAATATGCATCCTAAGTACTTGAAACCGTCCACCTGTTCTAACTTTGTTCCTCCTATTTGGCACTCAATCCGTTTATGTTTCTTTCCCACTGACATTACTTTCGTTTTGGAGATGCTAATCTTCATACCATAGTCCTTACATTTCTGATCTAGCTCTGAAATATTACTTTGCAAACTTTCAATCGAATCTGCCATCACAACTAACACATCCGCATATGCAAGACTGCTTATTTTGTGTTCACATATCTTAATCTCACCCAGCCAGTCTATTGTTTTCAACATGATCCATAAATAATATGAACAACCGTGGAGACAGGTTGCAGCCTTGTCTTACCCCTGAAACTACTCTGAACCATGAACTCAATTTACTGTCAACTCTAACTGCTGCCTGACTATCCATGTAAAGACCTTTAATTGCTTGCAAAAGTTCGCCTCCTATTCCATAATCTCGTAGAACAGACAATAACTTCCTCCTAGGAACCCGGTCATATGCCTTTTCTAGATCTATAAAGCATAGATACAATTTCCTGTTCCACTCTTAACACTTCTCCATTATTTGCCGTAAGCTAAAGATCTGGTCCTGACAACCTCTAAGAGGCCTAAACCCATTTTAAACAATCTGGAAAAATTCCCTACGCCAGTGATGCATTGCATGTATCACTAAGGACATCACTTATTAAGTTGGAACAACTTTTCGTGAATCTCTTTGGAATATCATTAACCCCACAAGAGCATTTGTTTTGTAGTTTTTTTATAATTTTATTAACTTCAGTGAAGTGTGTTGGTGCTGCTTCTACTTGTTTAAAGTTTTGTAGAATGACATTTTTAATCTATTCTCTTGCTTCTTCAACTGAGCCATTTAATCCTGTATTTGCTGTCACATTTATAAAATGATGGTTGAAAGTACTACTCTATCGCTCCACATTTGAACAGTGCACGGGAAAAACGAATTAAATGTTTCCGCGCTAACTTTGATTTATTTTATTATAATGATCATTTCTCCTTATGTAGGTGAGCGCTAACAAAATATTTTCACAGCCTGAGGAAAATGTTGGTGACTGGAATTTCCTGAGAAGTTCAAGCTGCAGAGAAAAACGCCTTTGTTTTAATGAGTGCCACCTCAATTCGTATATCATATCCGTGACACTCTCTCCCCAGTTTCGCGATAGTACAAAACGAGCTGCCCTTCTTTGAACTTTTTTTTATGTCCACCGTCAATCGTATCTGATACGGAGCCCACACTGCAGAGCAATACTCCAGAAGAGGACGAACAAGCGTGGTGTAAGCAATCTCTTTGGTAAACCTGTTACGTTTACTAAGTGTTCTGTCAATAAATCGCAGTCTTTGGTTTGCTTTCCCGACTGCTTTATTCATGTGATTTTTCCAATTTAAGTTACTCGTAATTGTAAACCTAAAGTATTTACTTGTGTTTACAGCCTTAAGATCTGTTCGATTTATCATGTAACTGAAATTTAGTGGATTCTCTTTTTTGTTCACGTGGATGACAACACTTTTCATGATTTAGAGTCAATTACCACTTTTTGCATACAGATGTCTTGCCTAAATCATACTGCAATTCTTTTTGATGATCTGATGACTTTATATTACGGTAAATGACAGCATCATCTGCAAACAATCCAAGATGAGTGCACAGATTGTCTTCTAAATCGTTTATGTAGATCGCGAACAACAGAGGGCCTGTAACTCTTCCTTGGGGAACACCAGATCCGTTTTAGTCGATGACTTTCCTTTAATTATTACGAACTCTGATCTTTCTGACACGTAATCACAAATGCAGTCACACAAATGAGAGGCATGCAATGTAATTAGGAGCCACTTGTAAGCAACGGTCCAAAAGCCATTTGGAAATCTAAAAATATGGAATCAACTTTTCTAGAGTGTTGATGTGACTTGTGCAACTTTCACTCGCTGGATACCGATCTCTCTACGAGCGAGCGGTTGTATTTGATTACTAAGTATGGAACTACTGTATTAGCATACTCTGAAAGGAACGTAACTGGCATACTCTCTGGACCAGGAGCACTGCCTTCCTTAAGTGTTTTCAGCTGCTTCGCTACACGAAGGAAATCTACTAAGTTACTCCAGTTTGACAATATCGCGCTAGTTTTACTCTTACTGCCGGCATTACTTATTTCTGTCAAGATGGTCATACTTTTCGACATTTTAATGAATTTAAATACTGAAGTATGCAAGTGATATCGGATCTGTAGACTGTTACAGTTACCAAAGAAATGTTCTGCAGTAACAACTAACAAGCACATGCTTATAGGTTCTGATCAACACAAAAACATTGTTTCACTGTTTTTCGATGTGTCCATTGTAACGTCCCCTTAGAAAAATTAATGAATTACTGTGCTCATAAACCCCTTACGTTATTGATTTTCAAACAGCTGAGCTAAACTGAACGTACTCAGACATTTCTCTCTTTACTTGTTCTGATCATCACTAAACTGACACAAAAATTTTAGCGCAACGCAATCTGACTTTCAACATTCCCTACAAAAGAATGGCCCTGACTGACTTTACCCATACCTTTCATGAATCACTTACCTCACAAAAATCTTCGTTACACGAACTAATGCAATACAGCGAGCGCCAATACTGCCAGCTAAATAAAAGATTCTAACTACCGATAGGCATACTTAGCAAATGAAAGATTTTGATAGAGAACAAACAATGTATTTACCTTAATAGTATTCAAAAGTTATAATATACATATATATGTATATATATCAGTTCAGACATCCAGTCTTACAAATTTACTGTCTCTGATGGACACACGTCCAGATCATCCGCTCTCAAAACTCCGCCATCTCTCTCCCCACATCCACCACTACTGGCGGCTCACCTCCAACTGCGCAACGCCACGCGCTGTTAACACCCAACAGCGCAACACTACAATAGTAAATATTCCAACAATGCAAACCAGCCACAGACTGAACACAGCACAGTCAGAGCGCTACGTGGCGTTACCAACATAAAAACCTAAACAGCCTACTTACACCATGTACAAATGTCGCAACTCCTAATTTATCCATCGTAAAAATGATGATAGTCTATAATCCCTCATATTTAACTTCTCCAGCCCGGTGGTTACGTGCTGTTCCGAGAGGCACGGAACATTCATGCGTTCAGTTCTGATGAAACAAATTAATTTTATTTTTATGGAAACTGTTATATATGTATTACGGTCTTCTTTCAGTGGACTTTATATGTAACCTAACATAAAAAATCTGCCCCTTTGATTCCAATAAACACAGAGGTTTTGTCTTACAAGGAAAGTTCCAGGAAAAACAACGAAGTATGAGTTGGGTTCGTAGTTTTGAAGAAGGCTGTTACTATAGTGAATTGGAATACATTTTTTCGTCGTAGGCAATGTATTAACCAAATGCAGGAACAGGAGAGCGATTCATTCTCTTTATGCAAAGCACACTGGAGGGACGAAGGAATAATGCAACAAACCAAAATCAGGAGTGTTCATTTTCACTGCTGACATTTAAGGTGTGTATTGAGTAGGCCACCAGGCAAGTGAAGGACTGTTTCAGGTATGTGAGATGCTTGTCACAGGCGGAAAATTAGCATGATACCCTCCAATTTTTTCGTAGCAGTAGTTCAAAGCTGGACAGGAATGGAGTCGGGTGCTTCATGAAGTGGACCATGCCCTAGCTACTGGATAAAGTGTAGTAGTAGGTTTATTCATCCATAGATTTCTTTTTACAAGGATATAGGACATTTCAAAGTATTTACGAGTTTAGATCAATTTAAAATAAGCTAATTCGTATACACATATATTTACAGAATACTTCAAGAAAAATGAAACTTACGTATTGGCGTGCCCTGGAGGTGATCAGCGCTCAATGAAAAAGAGCGGGGGGGGGGGGGGGGGGGGGGGGGGGAAGAGGTGGCAGTATCTGCAAATTAAACTTGGAAAAGAAGTTCTGAAAGACATGGATGAATTTTGTTATGTCGAAAGTAAATTAGTGATAATATCGTGAGGCCAAATGGCCTGATTCAGGTTTCTCAAGCGTTCGCCACTTCGGCGACATTTTTTGCTTATCGCTAACCTGCCCCAGTAATTTTGCCAGGGTAAGGGGCTACAGTTTAGCGTGGAACCTGAACCACACGTTATTCTTGACAAATCATTGGGAGCTAAAGGCAGACTGAAAAATTCGGGGTCCGACTGGGATTCGATTCCGTGACCTGCTGTTTTCGAGGCAAGCGGTTTAGCTACTGGGACAGAATATATCGGGAAGGAAGGTGCAAAAACAGGCGTAGCAGCAAGAATTGATCCCACAAGGCAATGAGGATTTATATAAAAGGAAACAGCTGATGACGTCTAAAAACATAAACCTTCAGACGAGAAGAAATTAATGAAATACCGTGTTTACAGTACAGCTGTGTGTACCTGCGAAAACTGAAGGGTGGGGTAAAAAACAAAGCTAGTAAAAGCCTTTTTAGTGTGATTTTACAGGAGATTGATTAATCGAGTGGGGTATGAAGATGTTAGTAATGGAGCACAGTTCATACGAGGACAGATATCAAGATCACAGATAGGGATTTCTGGTGTCAGGTTTCACTGGGAGACTTATAAAATAGGTCTCCCCCCCCCCTCTCCTTCCTCGGGGAATGACCAGGGAAAGATCAAAGACATCCACAGGAACCCCTACACACCTTTGGTTAGTGGACTACTTAAATTCAAGGTCATGACATAGTTCGACACTGGTCACGTGATGGGAAACTCCTTGAAAAATGGGGGATCACATTAAAATGGCGATAAATCCCTCCCCCTCTCCCTGGACCAGTAAGATTCGAACTGCTCCTTATCACCCTTTACAACAAGCTCAATTGTGTAGGCTCATTTTTCGAGGTCTGAGCGTCATGGGGAGAGATTCAGGTTTGTTATAAACAAAACGTCTCCAGCGAAAATGTTGGGAAGTGACATAACAAATTAAGTTACTAACAATTGTTTTTTTGCAATACAGTATATTTTTTACAATGATTTTTTTTTGTCTATCAAAAAATTTTTCTGTACAGAGCTATTTGTAATAGTTTTTTTCTTATACACAATAATTACATTTTTATCGGTGTACTTACACAACCATGTTTCTTCTTACATACATATACAGTGACTTAATTTTTATCTTTCACGAACATTACACAGAAGCTAATTGAACTTAAATACTATGTCTCCCATTTTGTTTCTGTATGCAATTATTTACTTTTTATTTCTATATACAGTATTTGCATTTTCTTTATGAACTTTTCTTTTTTCTCACAATATATAGGAAACAGTAACCGGCAGCAACAGTTGAAGAACCCCCAGCCCCCCCCACACACACTCACAGCTCCACAAATACATCCACTACTTTCAAATAAACACAGAGCCACACACTCCATCACTCAATGAATGGTGTAAGTATGGGAGGGCACCGATCCCATCCCCAGAGATGAACCATTTGTCATTATGATGTAATATCCTCACTTGTGGCTTCAGTACAGTATGCACCTCATGACCTCTCCATAGGACAACTATCTGGTACACAGTTTGTGGAACAAGACCAACTCTCTCGAGTACGGACCTCTTGTAATCATATATCGAGACAGCCTTTGAGACCGCATGATGCACACGCTTAGCCGTGGTATGCATAGATTTTCGACCTGAGCCCTACAAACTCCACACATTCGCCTCGCCTTTTATCAGGCCAGTAACCTCCATATTTTGTGGTGTTATTCCTAAAGGATCACTGGTCGCATATCCACACGTATCATACGTTTCGAGACTGTTCTTAATTACTTCACGTGGATCGCAGTCTTTTACCCAGTAGATGAAACTGACTGTATCCATATGAAGTACCTAAGGACTGGAAGAGTTTGGCTTCCCAAGCTTTTAGTGGAATCGGTACCTATCGAGCTTCGAGAGATCTAGAACACACATACCGATATAGGTGGGGCTTCGTGAACTGCAGTGAAACCCTCGCCATGTCCACAGATACAAGTCCTTCATAGAAGATGTTAATCTCTTTGAAATTTAGTCTAGCGATGTAATCTATTGCGCAATAACGACCTCCCCCCCATAAACTAAATGAATTTGCGATGTTATCTAACATTTACCATTTTTTTAAACTGAATCGTCCATTAACTTTTAACAATTTTGAAGTCACGCGTCATGAGAGCCCTCTGTCTGGTTTTTCCATCAAACTAGCAACTCTGATTGATGAAGATGCAGCTGGTGATACTACCAACTTCCATCCCCATCGTAAGACATTGCTGGAAGCTTATATGGTACATAATAAATCGCTGTCTATTCCCTAGTGCTGTCAACAGCTTCGGGATGGGACCATTGCGTGGGACAACGCGCTCCGATCGCAGCAGCAAGTCATTGTGTACGTCATGCGAGCATGTGGAATACGCCAGTTCTACCTCCGGAACATGTGAAATGTTAACGTCTCATGTACTTGCCGTCATTTGTGAAAGCTGCCTGCCACACACCCGAACTCTCCATACAAGGGACTAGACAAGCGATTTTATGCTCAGATACAATCCAATGCAATCGTACAGCTGTCAAATTGATAATTATAAATGCTGCCAAGTGCTAATGCAGTTGAAGTTTCATTATACACAATATAAAATTTAATTTAATTCGTATAATTAAAAAGGACCTAGTTAACTGTTCAGATTAATAGGAAATAATATGTTTCTCGTAATGGCACCTGTATTAAATTGGAAACATCGAAACAGTGCTGTTTCAATTCATTGAGCTATAATCCTCTGACAATATTTATTTTTAATTGAATGGGTCACCTCGTCAGGAAGCTGCGGGAGGGAAAGATGGAGTGATAAAAAGTTACCTTAAAAATACTAATTTATTTCCTCTCAATTAATGTTGTTCAAGTTGAAGCTGGAGTGACTTACTGATATAATCATCAAAAAGATGTAAAAAGCAATATGCGTAGTAAAGTATCCCGCCTTGAACATTTCTACAAGAAACAGACGAGCATGTAATTCATCCCCTATATTTAAGAACACAATGAATTCAACACAAATGGTCTTCGTTGACCGTCATAAGAAACAAGTAACCAACTTTGTAACTCAGTCCCAACAAGGAAATAAGTTCACTACTAAACGCAAGCACATGAAACAACAAAAGGATGGATTTCGCAGTCAGAGGTCGTTCTGTACTACTTGACTATCAAATGTCCTCGCTCTCCATGAGCAGAGCATATCAGGCCAGATTAACCCTTGAGTTACAGTCTGTACTAGTTCACACTTTCTACAGTCTTGCCAAGTGAGTCTGACAATAGACGGCCGATGTGGCAGAGCGGTTCTAGGCGCTTCAGTCTGGAACCGTGCGACCACTACGGTCGCAGGTTCGAATCCTGCCTCGGGCATGGATGTGTGCGATGTCCTTAGTTAGGTTTAAGTAGTTCTAAGTTCTAGGGGGCTGATGACCTCAGATGTTGAGTCCCATAGTGCTCAGAACCATTTGAACCAGTTTTGAGTCTGACAATACCAACAGGCCCGCAAGCTGGTTCCGAGGTCCCTTGGCGGCGACGGTGGCGTGCGGTCTGCTGTGCTGCATCCGGAGCAGACTTCCTCCCTTGGCTGGCTGCGTCGAATCTGACATGATGGTCGCGGACCCGGCCCTGAATACCTGCACGTCGGAGGTACACATCTTCCTGACTGGCTGCCCGTAACATAGGCGGATGCAGCAAAAGGTTTGTGGTATGAGTGACCTCTCCTGTTGACTTACACGCCCTCTGTACTGTGGTCCGGTATACGCGGAGACCCCCTGCAGGTCGCGCTGCAAATGCAATCGGCACGCCGTGCAGTCGCAGGGGCTGAGCTGGCAACCCACCCGACCTCCGTGTGTTGCCGTGTCGCGTCGGCGTTTGACGGCTTTTGCTACACGCCACGTACGATGATCAGTTTTTTCTGAATCACCAACGCAATAATATCCAGATTTATAAACGCTGGATCTGTGCAGAAGGCACCAGAATGCTCTCTGGAAAACTGAGAGGCAAATCACTTTCCAAAATCTGGGCAACTCACTATAGGGACGTTATTGGATAGGATCGACTTTTGATCTTGGTATGATAAAAATCATTGAAGTTTCGAAACAGGCTTGGATGTTGTAAGCTATGCAGTGCAAAGACGACGTGAACCCTGAAGGAGACGCTTCAATCCAAACAGCTATCGGAGCGCCAAGTTGAAGCAGGGCATTGAACAGCGACTCCCCAACAACAAGACACGGATCGCCGTCCTGTGCTCGCCCCCAAATCCCCACCTCACTGCCTGCTCTAACATATTTCTCAGAATTACCGTAGGAAGGAAGGAAATTATAATGTTTGCCACAGTGACTTCTGAAAATCCTCCTATCTCTCCGTTCATGCAGGGGTAGCCAGCATAATTTTATTCTCCAACATTTTTTTTTTTTTTTTTGTATTTTCCGTCTGCAAACTAAAAGTCAGCAGTGTACTGGCACTGGCCCTCGCCATATGATTGGCAGAACAATGTTTGGGACTGTAAATACAGCTCAGCTTCCCCCCTGTTTACGGAAACATACTGGTGGCTCTTTCCCTGTCTCCGCTTTCAGGAGCACCAGTGGGCTTTTATTGAAATCTCTCGGGAAATCAAGTCATTCGTAGTGCTTTGAAATATTTTTCGAAATACTCTTGTTTAACAGATACCCAAAGCGGCTTACTCTCGCGACCACTGCCCATGGACGTACATTGTGGTAAGCCTCAGGACGATTCCATACGGCCGGTCGGTTCCAGACGCTTCAGTCTGGAACCGCGCGACCGCTACGGTCGCAGGTTCGAATCCTGCCTCGGACATGGATGTGTGTGATGTCCTTAGGTAAGTTGGGTTTAAGTAGTACTAGGTTCTAGGGGACTGATCACCTCAGATGTTAAGTCCCATAGTGCTCAGAGCCATTTTTTTTTAATTTCATACGACAGCGTTCTAATGGCATCTAAGGGCACATGGTAAAGCCAACAGAGGAAGCATCCCGCATCTCCCCCGCCAAAGAAATCCTAAGCTTTCCGCACAAGCTTTGGTACAGTCATGATGACGTCCTCCATCGAATGTAGGGGCCCTCCACTTGTTGAGATTCTCGAATGTGGAACCACAATAAATGCATTGCACTACGATGAAACTGCAACGTGCTGCAAAGTCAGAACGCCCAGGGCTGCTATTGGACGGGATCATTACGTTGCACGATGATGACCATCCCCACACTGCCAATCGAATGAAGAATAAGCTTCAGTGAGTTGGTTTGGAAGCACTGCAACATCCTCCATACATCCCAAATCCTTCACTGCGCTATTTTCAGATCTTTGGCGACTTGAAGAAAGACATGTGTGGACGTCGTTTTCAGTGGGACGAGGAAGTGCAAGAGTGGATCCGGTTGTGGATACGTCAGCGACTAACTGTTCTACAAAACAGGAATTCCTGTCATCTTCCACTGGGATAAACTGTCCCATACAGATTAGCACATATTACTTTTGCTCGGCCTTGACCATATTTTTTAAAGTTGTATCTCGCTTCTAGCCATTTTTTTCGGTTGTTCTCTCCGGTAGTATCAGTGGTGGGGAATTTACTGCTTCGACACATATACATTTGGGTGGTTTGGAGGAGAGGGAACACCAGTTGCAGAGAGAGATTCGAATATGCAGTCAACTCGATTGCTGTTCATATCTCATCGTTACTGTGAGGAAGGTTAGGTCTCCCTCTCGACATCTCTCACCCAGGGCCATCCTATATCATTCATCTGCCAGCGAGCTGCTGTCGCCATCCAGCTGATTCAATGTCTTACATTTTACGGTCATGCACTGTTATTTAAAAAACCACACTCTTACTATAAACTGGATCTGGATGGCATTACAAATAATATTCCTCAATCAGTACGCGATTTGGTGTACTGGCCCTGGCCCTGGCCCTGGGGATATCCGCGTCGCAGCACACATACAAAAGGTAGTATAACTGCATCCACACTTACAGCGTATCAGCGAAAGTGCTGCCGTCTGGGCTCTTTAGTCGTAGGATTTTGCTAATGACGCAGCTGATTTCACTAAACTGTGTTTAAGATGTCGGGGACAAACGCAAAATATTCTGTCTATAATTTTATTTATTCAACGTGGAAATCGATTACTCAAACTCGTGGTCGTATAAAATACCACCGAACGATTTATAAATACTCCTCGCAGAGTGCCACTGGTAAAAAAATTCGGGCTGTTATGTTGTTTAAAACTCACGTCAGAGGCTAGTAACTTCTTGATACAGCCACACACCTGCATCTCCACACATCGCCCAATGAGCATCAGGTGGGCTCAGTGCTGTTGGACATCGTGCAAGGCCCCCGTGAGCCCTCACGGTGGAGTAATTTATTAATCTCACTACTTTCCGTCACTACCACCACTACTACTACTACTACTACTACTACTATTGTGGGAGCAGTGCATAGCGTGGTAGCTACCGAACTCTCAGCAACGCCTCATGCTTACATTCGTGGCTTCCACGCTGGTAGACACCTCAAACATGCGTGTTACTAAAATATATGTTATTCTTTGAGCAGAGTCGACAGCAGCGTCTGATATATGGCTGTTACTAAGCAGATGCCATCATAGCGTGCAGCGAGACTGCGAGCGTAGTAAATTCTTCATCTTTTTGAACAGCGAGTGCTCCGTCGATGTGATGTACCAGCACTCACACCTGCAGCTAAATATAGACTGATCAGCCACAACGTTGTGACCACCGACCTATTATCGAACCGTGTGTAGAATGGGGGATCCGCGTGATCTACGAGTATCTGAGTTTGACCGAGGGCGGATTGTGATGGCCCAGAGGCCCGGCACGTGGATTTCGAAAACTTCACGACTTGTCCGGTGTTCGAGGAGTGCTGTGGTATCTTCAACACGTGGCGAAACCAACATGAAACCACCTCCAGTCGACGTGGGATTGGGCAGCCACCCCTCATTATACAGGGTGAGTCACCTAACGTTACCGCTGGATATATTTCTTAAACCACATCAAATACTGAAGAGACGGTTCCACAGACCGAACGCGAGGAGACGGGCTAGTGTAATTGGTTAATACATACCATACAAAAATGCACGGAAGTATGTTTTTTAACACAAACCTACGTTTTTTTAAATGGAACCCCGTTAGTTTTGTTAGCACATCTGAACATATAAACAAATACGTAATCAGTGCCGTTTGTTGCATTGTAAAATGTTAATTACATCCGGAGATATTGTAACCTAAAGTTGACGCTTGAGTGCCACTCCTCCGCTGTTCGATCGTGTGTATCGGAGAGCACCGAATTACGTAGGGATCCAAAGGGAACGGTGATGGACCTAAGGTACAGAAGAGACTGGAACAGCACATTACGTCCACATGCTAACACCTTTTTATTGGTCTTTTTCACTGACACACATGTACATTGCCATGAGGGGTGAGGTACACGTACACACGTGGTTTCCGTTTTCAGTTACGGAGTGGAATAGAGTGTGTCCCGACATGTCAGGCCAATAGATGTTCAATGTGGTGGCCATCATTTGCTGCACACAATTGCAATCTTTGGCGTAATGAATGTCGTACACGCCGCAGTACATCTGGTGTAATGTCGCCGCAGGCTGCCACAATACGATGTTTCATATCCTCTGGGGTTGTAGGCACATCACGGTACACATTCTCCTTTAACGTACCCCACAGAAAGAAGTCCAGAGGTGTAAGATCAGGAGAACGGGCTGGCCAATTTATGCGTCCTCCACGTCCTATGAAACGCCCGTGAACATCCTGTCAAGGGTCAGCCTAGTGTTAATTGCGGAATGTGCAGGTGCACCATCATGCTGATACGCATACGTCGACGCGTTTCCAGTGGGACATTTTCGAGCAACGTTGGCAGATCATTCTGTAGAAACGCGATGTATGTTGCAGTGCTCTCCGATACACACGATCGAACAGCGGAGGAGTGGTACTCAAGCGTCAACTTTAGGTTACAATATCTCCGGATGTAATTAACATTTTACAATGCAACAAACGGCACTGATTACGTATATGCTTATAAGTTCAGATGTGCTAACAAAACTAACGTGGTTCCATTTTAAAAAAAACGTAGGTTTGTGTTAAAAAACATACTTCCGTACATTTTTGTATGGTTTGTATTAACCAGTTATACTAGCCCCTCTCCTCACGTTCGGTCTGTGCAATCGGTTCGTCAGTATGTGATGTGGTTTACGAAATCTACCCAGCGGTAACGTTAGGCGACTCACCCTGTAGATGTCGGACGCTGCGGGCTGGAGGCGAACTGTGACGGAACTAACATCAGAATTCAATGCTAGGCACAGTAAAAATCTGTCGGAACACACAGTGCGCCGAACACTCCTAACGATGGGCCTCCGCAGCCGACGACCCATGCATGTGCCTGTGTTAACACCACGACATTGGCATAATGAGCACGCGGCCATCGGCACTGGACGTTTGCGCAGTGGCAGAGCGTTTCATGGTCTGATGAATCCCGACTCCTTCTTCATCATGCCGATGGAAGGGCGCGAGTCCGTCCTCTTCCAGGGGAACAGCTTCCTGATACCTCTGATGCGGGGTGGAGCAAAGGTGGCGGCGGCTCCAGTATGCTCTGAGTATCACTCACGTTGGCATCCATACATCCAGTGGAGCTCATGCAAGGCATCATGACCTCTAAGGAGCAGCATATACTGGCTGCAGACGACATACACCACCTCATCATCATCATCAGTGTTCTACCAAAAGGCAGGTTTTCACATGGTAGTTCTCCAGGCTGTCCGGTCCTCTGCCATCCTCTTCAGGTCTGCATAATTTCCTCTTCCCTTTATGTCGTCTATCATCTTGTATCTCCTTCTTTCTCTCAGTCTTCTCCCACAAACCAATCCTTCCAAAGCAAAGCAAGCACTCCCTTCTCAATGAATGTCCCAACCAGTTCTTTTTCCTTTCTCTTACAACCTTCAGCAGACATCTTCTCTCACTAACCCTTTCCAATACTCTTTCATTAGTCACTCTTTCCATCCAGCTTATTCTCTCCATTCTCCTCCATATCCACATCTCAAATGCTTCTAACCTTTTTCATCCTCTCGCCTCAGCGTCCATGTTTCTGCCCCATATAGTGCCACACTCCAGACAAAACATTTGTCAAGCCTTTGTCTTAGTACTTCGTCTAATTTGCCACATAAGAATCTCCTCTTTCTGTTGAATGCCTCCTTCGCTATAGCAATTCGAATTTTCACCTCCTGGTGACATCTCAAGTCTTCAGCTATTGTACTTCCAAGATATTTAAATGCACTTACTTGGCTAAACATTGTCATCATGAGGGGGTACTTACCAAGTAAGTCCCCCCTCATGATGACCATGTTTTTCGACGACAATGGCATTTTTCAGCAAGACAATGCTGTCACAAAGCCAAGAGTGTGGTGGAGTGGTTCGAGGAACACATTGGCAGTTCCAGTTCTTATGATGGCCCCTAAACTCGCCAGATCTGGACGCTATCGAACACGTCTGTCACGTGATTGGACATAGTGTCAGAGTTCATCGGCCCCTCTCCGGAATTTAGGGGAATTACGTGTGTGTGTGTTTGTGTGTGTGTGTGTGTGTGTGTGTGTGTGTGTGTGTGTGTGTGTGAGTGTGAGTGTGTGTGTGTGTGTGTGTGTGTGTGCGTGTGTGTGTGTGTGTGTGTGTGTGTGCAGATGTTGCATCAACTCCACCTACCTACCAAGGCCTGATTTCTTTCATGATGCGACGCATCGTCGCTGTTATCAGTGCTAAAGGTGGAAATACCAGCTATATTAGATGCTCATAATGTTCTAGTAGATCAGTGTAATCCCATATATAAGAACACTGTCGGAAGCGGAGTAAGATAATGTTGCCGTAAGCAGATGCCATCCTGCCTAGAACCACATGACTAGAGATAAGGCTACTCTTTTCCTCTTGGTTGAAAATAGCAAAGGAATGTGATTTTAGGTTATAAACATGAGTCGTTTCAGTGCAAGAATTCATTCCAGTCAGACGTGTTAGCAGCAACATCAACAGTTCCGACAGAATCAGACGAAACGCCATAATGGAAATGGTAGTTCATCAGGGGCTAATAAGCGACCCCAATTTGACTCCAGTGATCCAACAGGAAGTATTTAAGACAAATTTTTTGTGTGTGTTCGCACTCGATAAAATTGCGTTTATCGGTAGGATATGATATTACAAGCCCTCTCAGCAAATAAATCAGATACCACTAATTCAGCCCGTGAGATGTAGTACTACAGATGCCTGCGAGTATCATTCTGTTTAATTGTGCATGAGACTTATTGTTTTTCTTTCTTTGCAGATGAGATGGAGGCTACAAGCGGACACGGGCTTGAACCTGCAAATCACCTGAAGTGACCGTGATGCATTTGTTGCCCCAGCCCAATTCGTCAATGATGTATTCAACGCACCCGCGAACAAAACTCCATCATCGTCAGCGTGGTAAAGGCTAATGACATCAGCTTCTTTGCTGACGCAGGCACGCCTTGGACCATCTCGCAATCGTCATGGACCTTCATGGCATCGCATATCACTTCGACATCAGTCTGGGCCTAACAGGGGTATCATCCCAGCCGCTCTGTTATGGATCAGCAAGTAGGTCCTGCAGCCACAGTGGGTTACTTTGTGATTGCTGGTGCTTCTGGGAACAGGATCTCACAATCCCGTATTGAATGCGTGAATGCATGCTTGTGAGATCCTGCTACTTATCTCGATGACGAATGCAGTAAATGTTGTTAGAGTTCGGTACCTCTGATTTGTGGGGAATATGCTGCATTAGACATAAACACATATGTACACCTGCTTTCGGATGTTATCAAGAAGTTACAGTGTGTTTGCCTTGGCATATACTGTCTGGTCCCTGCCTTCTGTTTCACCGCATCAGGACATTCGTGGGATGCGATGTTCAGAAGAACACGTGTTAGCACAGAATTGTTGACTGATGTTGACATGCTCCTCTTCTTCAGACGCCGTATTATGCCATTTTGCGCACAGGTACGGCATGGCGAATATCTCGCGAATGATCGAGGAGGAGTACAGACTATGTGATGATTTAAGTTACAGCCTGTACCTGATTGTAAACAACCGCTATTGGCAAGCAGTGCAATGAAGTCTACCATCCGGCGGTTTCCGATGGATGTCCAAGGGGGAGTACAGGCTGAAGGAAAAGATCTATGATATGACTGGTGAGGGATATGTCTGGAAGTAGAACTGGCATATCCCGCGCATTTGAATGACGACGATGACTTCTCGCTGCGTCCAGAGCGTATAATCCCGCGAAAGGGTTCCAATTCAAAGCTGTTGACAACGCTGGGGAACAAGCAGCGAGATATTCTGCACTACAGAAATCCCCAGTAATTTCTCAGGTTGGGGATGGAACTTGTTAGTATCAGCCGAGGCCTCTCCTTCAATCGGCGTTCCTGATTACATAGACGGCGGGAGTGGCCGAGCGGTTCTAGGCGCTACAGTCTGGAGCCGCGCGACCGCTACGGTCGCAGGTTCGAATCCTGCCTCGGGCATGGATGTGTGTGATGTCCTCAGGTTAGTTAGGTTTAAATAGTTCTAAGTTATAGGGGACTGATGACCTCAGAAGTTAAGTCCCATAGTGCTCAGAGCCATTTGAACCAAACAGAGGGCTCTCGCGACATGTGACTCGGCAGAGGATTTTTACCAGTGAATGAATAATTCAGTGTTGGTTGATAGATTTGATGAAACTCGTCACAGCATAAGAACGTCATTCGGGAATAAGGGCCAAAAACAGTTGTGCAGTAACTCTACCGAAAATATTAATTAAGTAGCTAAGCGTTCCACGGGAAAGAAGAGCTGAGTAACTGTGTGCAGCGTGTAATCGCGTACATACAATATTTGAGTTGTATACATGGAAGAATCCTGGAGATACTAGAAGGTATCAGATAGATTATATAATGGTAAGACAGAGATTTAAGAACCAGGTATTAAATTGTAAGACATTTCCAGGGGCAGATGTGGACTCTGACCACAATCTATTGGCTGTGAACTGTAGATTAAAACTGAAGAAACTGCAAAAAGGTGGGAATTTAAGGAGATGGGACCTGGATAAACTGACTAAACCAGAGGTTGTACAGAGTTTCAGGGAGAGCATAAGGGAACAATTGACAGGAATGGGGGAAAGAAATACAGTAGAAGAAGAATGGGTGGCTCTGAGGGATGAAGTAGTGAAGGCAGCAGAGGATCAAGTAGGTAAAAAGACGAGGGCTAGTAGAAATCCTTGGGTAACAGAAGAAATATTGAATTTAACTGATGAAAGGAGAAAATATAAAAAAGCAGTAAATGAAGCAGGCAAAAGGCAATACAAACGTCTCAAAATTGAGATAGACAGGAAGTGCAAAATGGCTAAGCAGGGATGTCTAGAGGACAAATGTAAGGATGTAGAGGCTTATCTCACTAGGGGTAAGATAGATACTGCCTACAGGAAAATTAAAGAGACCTTTGAAGAAAAGAGAGCAACTTGTTTGAATATCAAGAGCTCAGATGGAAACCCAGTTCTAAGCAAAGAAGGGAAAGCAGAAAGGTGGAAGGAGTATATAGAGGGTCTGTACAAGGGCGATGTACTTGAGGACAATATTATGGAAATGGAGGAGGATGTAGATGAATATGAAATGGGAGATACGATAATGCGTGAAGAGTTTGACAGAGCACTGAAAGACCTGAGTCGAAACAAGGACCCGGAAGTAGACAACATTCCATTGGAGCTATTGACGGCCTTGGGAGAGCCAGTCCTGACAAAACTCTACCATCTGGTGAGCAAGATGTATGAGACGGGCGAAATACCCTCAGACTTCAAGAAGAATATAATAATTCCAATCCCAAAGAAAGCAGGTGTTGACAGATGTGAAAATTACCGAACTATCAGTTTAATAAGTCACAGCTGCAAAATACTAACGCGAATTCTTTACTGACGAATGGAAAAACTGGTAGAAGCCGACCTCGGCGAAGATCAGTTTGGATTCCGCAGAAATGTTGGAACACGTCAGGCAATACTGACCCTACGACTTATCTTAGAAAATAGATTAAGGAAAGGCAAACCTACATTTCTAGCATTTGTAGACTTAGAGAAAACTTTTGACAATGTTGACTGGAATACTCTCTTTCAAATTCTAAAGGTGGCAGGGGTAGAATACAGGGAGCGAAAGTCTATTTTCAATTTGTACAGAAACCAGATGGCAGTTATAAGAGTCGAGGGGCATGAAGGGGAAGCAGCGGTTGGGAAGGGAGTGAGACAGGGTTGTAGCCTCTCACCGATGTTATTCAATCTGTATATTGAACAAGCAGTAAAGGAAACAAATGAAAAATTCGGAGTAGGTATTAAAGTCCGTGGAGAAGACATAAAAACGTTGAAGTTCGCCGATGACATTGTAATTCTGTCAGAAACAGCAAAGGACTTGGAAGAGCAGTTGAACGAAATGGACATTGTCTTGAAAGGAGGATATAAGATGAACATAAACAAAAGCAAAACGAGGATAATGGAATGTAGTCGAATTAAGTCGGGTGATGCTGAGATAATTAGATTAGGAAATGAGACACTCAAAGCAGTAAAAGAGTTTTGCTATTTGGGGAGCAAAATAACTGATCATGGTCGAAGTAGAGAGGATATAAAATGTAGACTGGCAATGGCAAGGAAAGCGTTTCTGAAGAAGAGAAGTTTGTTAATATCGAGTATAGATTTAAGTGTCAGGAAGTGGTTTCTGAAAGTATTTGTATGGAGTGTCGCCATGTATGGAAGTGAAACATGGACGATAAATAGTTTGGACAAGAAGAGAATAGAAGCTTTCGAAATGTGGTGCTATAGAAGAATGCTTGAGATTAGATGGGTAGATCACATAACTAATGAGGAGGTATTGAATAGAATTGGGAAGAAGAGGAGTTTGAGGCACAACTTGATAAGAAGAAGGTACCGGTTGGTAGGACATGTTCTGAGGCATCAAGAGATCACAAATTTAGCATTGGAGGGCAGCATGGAGGGTAAAAATCGTAGAGGGAGACCAAGAGATGAATACACTAAGGAGATTCAGAAGGATGTAGGCTGCAGTACGTACTGGGAGATGAAGAAGCTTGCACAGGATAGAGTAGCATGGTGAGCTGCATCAAACCAGTCTCAGGACTGAAGACAACAACAACAACAACAACAATATTTGAAACTCGTGGTGAATTTGATAACTTGCGACAACTGCTGCCTTCTCCTTGTTACTGAGAGGAACAAGAAGCAAGGCGACTTTCTTGCTATTTCTAGCAGACAGAACATAAGGTTAACTCATAGTTATTACCGATTTAGTTTTACCTGAATATGATATTAAAACTAGTAAATTATTGTATCATAGCATGAATTTGTTTTCTAGATATAACAGTTTAGCTTACAGAATATGATCGCGTTAGTACGCTGTGGCAGGCTGTGGTAATGGTTGACTGAAAGAGAAAAGGAGCATATCTGCCATGATGATGACGAACGAGTCGTCGCCAATGTTGACTGGTGGCCATATAAATCACAGCAGGTTTGTCAGTAAGGTGGATAACATGTTTGCTGCATGGTCTGGATCTGCATCGACTAAAATAAATAAAAGTCATTGGTAAAAAATAATATATATTGTACTTAACTGGTTGTACAGGATTCTCCTTGGGTGCATCAGTTAGGCCATACGTTACTAAGCGCCTTGTTAGTTTTACTAAGCGCCTTGTTAGTTTGTTCCTATCAGCTGAAGGCTATGCTACTTTACTACTTGACGACCCGAGCAAGAGTGGACGAGAGCTCGCTAAAAACTTGATACAAGCCGCTGAGCGGCGCTAGAGCGCTGGTCGTGACTCGCGAGTCCAACGATACTAATACGGTCGATAACTGCAACCCCTAACAAGTGTGGTATCGAACGTTTATACCACAATATCCCTGTGAAAATGAAGTTGGAAGAATGTGAAATGAAGAAGTTGGCAGGAACTGTAAAAAACGCTTCCAGCATTCGTGATGATGACGGTGACGCTGATTACGACAGCCAGTTTATACAGTCCGCCTCCAGCACAGGCGTCCTTTTCACGTGCCTGTCACGACAGAGAGTGTGCAGTGTTCGGGTTAACAGTCACCTCCAGGCAACTACTTCCTTCCACGCACCATGGCAGTTTCATTACGAGAAGCGACACTGAAGTTCAGTTTTACAACTGAGTTTGCGCAACCAAAAGTGTTGCATATTAAACAGTTTTCACAAAATGACGTTCCAATCAATTATCATTAGCAAGCAGAGATTCACCTCTACGTCATGAGTAGGTGCGCTACGTGAAAAGATCCTTAATAAGAGGGGCGACTTCAATTCAAGCACGTGAATGGACACGTTGGTCCTTTGAAAGTGGAACATGTAGGTATCGGCCAGAGGACAGTCTGTGTGTCTGAACTGTCATTTGAGGTGCCAACAGAGAGGTGATCGCAGCGATGAGATCCTATGGGACTGTGATAAGCCACACAGCGATAAAATGGGCACCGTATTTCAGTTCCGAACAGGGTGCGACAGGTGAACATAGGCCATATGAAACACGTCCAACACTATATGAAGATAGGAGGATGCTGTGGTGTCATAATCAACGACGATCAGTCGAAAAAGTGTTCCGGTTGCAGGCGAGAGGGACATCTCAGATGTATGCAATGTTGCATGCTTCTAGATGATGGGTAGCAGGTGGATTCGGTCTCTGCCCCTGTCAGGGATGTGTTACAGTCGTCAGCTGCCCCATTAATTCTGTGGCACGAACCCGAATGCATGGGCCAATGATGTAGAGAATATGACGTGTGCTGCGATAGCTAAATCGGTTGCAGTTGCGTCACAACAACAAATGCTGTTGGCTATTTGAGGGGACCCACTGTCGACAGCAGGGCCCTTTTTGGGCCTCCCACCTCCACTCCTTCCCACAGTTGCCAACAATATACTACTGCCTGCCTGTGCCAGGTGTACCGGACTGGCACCATCAACCTCAATACTGTCAGTTCAAAGCGTAAGTAGGCTGTTTAGGTTTTCTTATTGGTAACGCCACGTAGCGCTCTGTATGAAAATCACTGGCTGTGCTGTGTGCAGTCTGTGGCTAGTTTGCATTGTTGTCTGCCATTGTAGTGTTGGGCAGCGGCAGCTGGATGTGAACAGCGCGTAGCGTTGCGCAGTTGGAGGTGAGCCGCCAGCAGTGGTGGATGTGGGGAGAGAGATGGCGGAGTTTTGAAATTTGTCATGAACTGCTATATTTATATATGATGATATCAAGGTAAATACATTGTTTGTTCTCTATTAAAATCTTTCATTTGCTAACTATGCCTATCAGTAGTTAGTGCCTTCCGTAGTTTGAATCTTTTATTTAGCTGGCAGTAGTGGCGCTCGCTGTATTGCAGTAGTTCCAGTAACGAAGATTTTTGTGAGGTAAGTGATTTGTGAAAGGTATAGGTTAATGTTAGTCAGGGCCATTCTTTTGTAGGGATTATTGGAAGTCAGATTGCGTTGCGCTAAAAATATTGTGTGTCAGGTTAAGCTCAGTCTTGTATAATTTTTCAAAGGGGACGTTTCATATGTCGACCCTTAGCCAAGGATACCTCACTGGAATCTTCTGATTTTTTCTTGTAGTTTGTGTAATTAGTGTAGCTATTGTTTCTTGCTAGCGGGTAATTATAGAGAGAATTTCCTTTGTAGTTGCAGTCTTTCATTGTTGTACAGTAAAACAGGTGTGGCACGCATGTAGATTTGCACCAAGTATTTCGCAGCTGCAATTAACTAGATATTATTTTCAGTACCATGTTAATGTGTTCTCTTATTTTTGCTTTTCAAATTGTGCTTTTCTGTGTTATCGTGTGAAATATTGTGACAATAATGGCGTGTGATAAACGTAACACTAGGCTCCAAAGTAAACTGAGAAATAATAGTGACGACGAGCGTAGCTTATCAGCACCACTGTGTAATGGAGTAACAGACATTCAAAGTAGTAATTTGGTAATAGTGCATAGGGAAATGGAGCGGGCGGTAAATAATGGTGTAGACAGTGAAACAAGTAGTCAACAGGGAAGCCTTATCGATCTATCGGTCGGCAACAGCTCGCCTCAGGAATCCGAAATGACAGAACACAATATTGCAACTACTGTAGACTCAGGTTTTGGGTCCTCACCGTTTTCTCAAAATAGTCAAGACACATTTTCTGATCGTCAAAATGTAAATGTTGCCGGTGCAAATGCACCGCCGAAAAGCATAGAGCAACAGATTCCAGACACTAATACATTACTATTGCAATTAATGCAGCAAATGAAACAAAATCAGAGACGAACACAGCAACAGTTAGACACAATGGAACAAAATCAGAGACAAACACAGCAAAAGCTTCAAAAGTTAGACACGATGGAACAAAATGAGAGACAAACACAGCAACAGCTTCAAAAGTTAGACTCATTGGAACAAACTTTTCAACAAACACGTGAAGCTTTAACTACTGAGTTACATAAAATCGAATCGAAATGTCAAAAAGTCTGTAATGACGTAAATACACAAATTTGTGAGCATTTTCAACCTATTTTTTCGCGGCATGAAAATGCATTACAGAATCACGAAGCAGCCATAAAAGAACTGCAAACTATTGTTCATGAAAATCATGAGACCTTGCAAGCTAAAATTGACTCAGTTGCATCTACCGTTTTGGTTACGCAATTTGCAAAAACTCAGGAAAACTTAAAGGACACAGTAGATACTCTGAAAATTGGTTCAGAAAGACACATGGAGGAAATTAGTTCATTATCAGAGAAAGTAGTTGAACTTTCGGATCAGCTAAATAATTTGTCTACGAAGGTAGATGATAATCTGAATGACACAAAACCGGTAGTCTTTAATGACACAGAAGAGTGCGAACAAATTAGAAAATTCAAACAAAATCAAAATCAAATCAATACACAGTACAAAAGAGAAATCCGGGAAGTACAAGATCAGCTGACACAGGTAATACAAGAATTACGTATTTCAGAGGACACTCGCGCCCCAATACGGGAAGAGGGACATAGAAATACGGAACAGCCACAAAATAATAACACAGGGCATTTCGGAAGTTATGAAAGAAATTGGCAATGTGCACCAAATTTTGAGATTGAACCGCCGACGCGACGTAACAATGACCGACATGCGACTCGCCGACATGATGATTTTGACTATAAGTTGTTCATTACTACACGTAAATTCAAAACGTTCAAGAATTCTGGCAACGACATTCATCCACAAGTGTGGCTCCATCAATTCTCTCATTGTTTTCCTCCCAACTGGTCATTAGAGCACAGATTAGAATTTATGTGTGGCTATTTAGAGAATGAACCAGCTGTAAGAATGCGATCGGTCATTCACGATTGTCACAGTGAAGGAGAATTTTATCATGCCTTCCTCTCAGCATATTGGTCTCAAGCTACACAAGACCGAGTAAAACATAGCATCATGATGATGAAACACTTTGAACAATCTGAATTTTCCAGTCTTGTCAAATATTTTGAAGACATGTTGCATAAGTATCAGTATCTTTCAAACCCATACAGCCCCTCAGAACTCATCCGCATTTGCTTAATCAAATTGCCTGAACATTTACGACATATTATTTTAGCAGGACGTTGCAAAGACGACATTGAAGCTTTTCAGGGACTGTTACAAGAATTAGAAATTGACACAGACAGTCACGGGATGCGAAAACAGGAAAACAATCACTACAGGTCACATCCGTCACAATTCCGTGACGACAGAAATAATAACTGGACACGACAAGTCTATTGTTACAACGCAAATCGTGACCAAAACAGACACCATCCATATGACAACCACTGGCAGAGTAATAATAGTTACAGAGAAAGATCGCATTTCCGTAGTAATGACTATCACATAGACAATCAGAGAAACAGACAATATGGGAACCAAAACAATTATTATCAAGGGAGGCAGAATAACTTCAGACGCAACAGTTCGGCGCACAGTCACGATTCAGGGAGAAATTCTCCACCACGTGACGGACAAGGAAGAAACTACGGAATCTACCGACATGACGACAGACGATATATTCGTAACGACAGAGCTGAATTGCATCAGAACTGGCGGGATTCAAACAGGGCAGGGCCTTCTCGTCAGAGTGAATTTGTAGAAGTTAGGTCTCCTAATCCCAATAATGGCGCGCGCCAACAAAGAGACAGACAATGACTCGCACAGCAGGCAGCCACGTGCGTCCGCTGGCTCCGAGAAAAATAACATAAGACGCTAGCCTTGAGAAAAATTTTAGCATTCTTTACCGATGTATACAACATGATAATTGCTTTGAAGTTGAAACTGTGTGCACTAGGAAGAGTAAAGATTTACACCACATTTCACATGTAAAACCGTTTATTGAAAGATAATCTGCTTTTTAACTTTGTCTTTGCCATAAAACTTTTCACTTCACATTTCTAGTATGCTTTGTCAGACTTAAGAAACTGTTAACATGCAACAATGTTTGAAGTTAAATATCCAGTCAAGAACCAAGAGAACTTATTTCAACAGATATTACGAATGCATTGTTATAGTGAACAGACGGCACAGTGTTGTTATTTGTACATTCTTGCTTGTTAGTTGCACGATTACGTAACGACTATAAGGCTCACATACTTAGAACATTTACCAGTACTGCTAATGAGATTTTAATGCAACATTTTGGTTTACTTGAAAATACATTCTGGATTTAAAGTACTTTCTGAGAGATACCAGATGACACAGAGGTTAGTTTATGTGACAGCTACACGATTTTATCACGACGCTACTAATGAGTGACAATTTACAATGTTGCTTTTGCGGTGTATCTGTTTTATTTCTGCACAGTTTTTCTGTATTATTCTGGAAAGTAAAACATGTTTTAGTAGTAACTTTTGTAGTATAGCTACAATGAGACAGCCTTTTCTGTAGCACAACAATACGTTACATTATAGTACTTTCTTAATCACAGTAAGGTACGTAATAACTACGATATCTATATGCAACGATTTTCACTTTCGTTTATGATGAGGTAAGTACATTGACTTCTGCAGAACTTAGCTTTCAGAGGACGATAACTACGACACTTCCACAGAATTATCTTACAGCAAGACGCACATTTAGCGCTACAGGAGACGCATTTGAGAGATTAATTTTGTACTTAAGCCATTTATTTTTCAAGATTTTTGAATTACAAAGAAAGTTTTCCATCATACATTTCATTCCATTGCTGTAATCTGTAACACCTGAGGTTATAATTACATTAATCCTCAGGGGGGTACACGCTTACTTTGTGTACCATGTGTTTGGCAAGCACAAGGAGCCCTAGCTAATATGTTATTTGCTTATACAACTTTACACATCGGTACCATATTTCTCCAACACAGACTTACACAGCTACCTGATTATTTAATAGAGAAACAAACATTTCTTTTACTACATCAGTGACACATGTTTACGCAATTACACAGTTGGGTAACTTCACACTTATGTAATTGTATTTTGTCTGTACTTTGTGAACTGTTCATATTTTTTTCGGAACCATTGTGATACTATGAGAGCTTTGAATGATATATTTGGTATGCCATCACGATTTTTAAAGTACGTTTGAGGCAGATGACACTTTTGACATGAGCAGAGAATTTTTTTTAGGTTTTGAAATTATTGGAGGAAGCCACGACGATTTTGAGAGTTGACTGAGGTGTTATGATGTTGTTATTACGATGACTATGTGTATTATGCTGTTGCGGTATGTTTATGATCAATAAGCTGATGCTATATGAGTTATTTGAGTATGCTACGTATTTGTTATGATGAAATATTGAAGAAATGTTGACGAATAAGGTAAGGAATAATGAGTAGTGGTTAGGGACTCTGGTTTGTGAAACAGGTTGTTGGAAACCAAGAATCGTAGTTTAAGAGTTATGAAATGTGTGTAAATGCGCGAATGTATCACAATGCCAACGAAAACTTTTGGAACACTGTTATATTCATAGGATTTTGTTTCTACAAATTTACAGCACAAATTCTCGATCGGTGAATTCTTTATATGAGACTGTCACTGTAGTGCATACTGGTGTCGTAAATATTCCAGTAAGAAAGGTAAGTGACCTTGATGTAATGCGTTTTGGGCGCCCAGCTGAGAGTTAGTCGTCTGACAAAAGAAAGCCATTAGGTGGAGAAAAAAAAAAGAGGCCATTATCCTCGCTATTGACATTCCTTTGTAGAAAACATCGCAAATACGACACGCTCATTACTTGGAAACATTCTTACATCTGCACACCTGATTAGGACAAGTGTCTATCTACGAGAATTGAGAGAATTTCTACTAACTTATGAAATGCCTCATGACTACTGAATGACTATTTTATGCTTTACTTTGTACATAGTTGCTTATCTCATTTGATATCTGGTTTCCAGCAGTCTTGCAGCATTGGTTTCATAAAATAAAATTAAATACATTTGCTAATGTGAACACTTTCTGTCAACAGATCTATTAAATAATTATTTTATGATCCACATTCTTCGAAAAAGGAGCTCTTGGAATGGAAAGAACAATAAGAAGGGGCTAATAACAGTAACTGCATATATAATTTTCTTTTCAAGTACTTGGTAATTTTTTGTAGATTTAGTTATTGTGGTGCACCACTTTAATTACATAGACATTACGATGTAAATACACATTTCCCTTGTCTGATTGTTTACTGTAATATTTTTCTGCTTGAGTGTTTTCATGTTTAGATATAATTTATTGCGTTTGCTTCTGCTGTTTGCCAGGCATAGTGCTAGTAAATTTCACTTTACATTATTCTGTTAAGCCAGTTTTACTAATGATTTATTTTTCTTGTTTGCTGCACATTGCCTTATATTAGTTGTAATATTGCAATTGCTTTGCGTATTTAAGTTTTTTGTCATTGATGTTTGTGTTAATTGTTTTGTGCTGCTGCATTGCCTCGTCCCTTAGTTTAGCCTCTGAGCTCAGTAGATTTAAGTTAGCTTAAGAGGGGGTAGCCTATAAGAGAATGAGTTGCAATAAATTTGAAGAAATGCACTGAGAGGTTATACAAGAAAAATACAGAAAGCATGCTTGGATAGGATGTTTTGGCGAAAAAAAAAGTTGAAATAAGACGAAAGATATGGAATGAAGTTTTGGGTTGGACTGCAGTACCAAATGTTACACTGAAAACGAACCCTGTCCTTTCCATTGTGTTATCCCCCTATGTGTTTGTGTATTCTTGTATATTTCTGTTTTTCCTGTCTTTATGTGTTTAGCTAATAAGAGTTATGTTGTAGAATTTTTCTAATAATATGTTATTTACTTTGTAAAGATGTTTAGACATTATTTATTCTGTTTTGTTTTAATGCTCATGTGTAAAGTTGATGTTTCAAAAGTTATTCTGATCTTTTATGTATTTACTTATGTCATAATTCCTGTAACACTGATGTATATGTTACTTCAATTCTTTTGTAAAGCCCGTATTACCACAAATGTTATCTGTATTGTTATGTTCTTTAATGATATATTTTGTACCTTTGTTATTGTATTCTTATGTTATAAAATTGTAATTGATACCAGTTCATCATATTATTAACTTGTAAGTTACATTTCACTGCACACGTTTCTGTTGGTCATAGTATATGGACAATATGTGAGAAGTAGGGACTGTTAGTGTTTGCACGTGTGTTAATAATTCAGCAAGGGACTGGATAACAGCATTGCTGGTTCTAAGGACAATTCCAAAAACTTTGTGAGTGCACAAGTGGTGGTTTATGGACTTGCTATATTATCTGCAAGACTCTTCAATGGTGATTGTGCACCTGCATAGTCACAACAGATGGCTGCTGGCCATCTCTACAAGGATTACAGTGGGTCTGCATCTTTGATGACCCACCAATACCATTATCTCTACAAGGACTACAGTGGGTCTGCATCTTTGATGACCCACCAATACCATTATCTCTACAAGACTACAGTGGGTCTGCATCGTTGATGACCCACCAATACCATTATTTCTACAAGGACTGCAGCGGGTCTGCACCTCTGGTGGCCCACCAATACCAAAATCTCTACCAGGACTACAGTGGGTCTGCTCTGTGATGACCTACCTACCAGTATTCTTCAAAACTTCGACTGACTCTGCTGTGGGTTTGCTCTGTTGTGGCCCATTACCTGTCTGCATGTCAAGAGTCAGCACTGTCTTTCCGTTGGAAGGACAACACTACTTCTTCAAGAGTGCATGGAAATCCACTACGTCTGTGCGCATTGTCTTTTACTGCTCAGACATTGAGAAAAGAAACGGCAGTTTTACTGTGATGAATGATCAGGACTGTCTTTATGGACTGTGAGAAAATTTTAGCTTTTGACCAACATTGTATTAATAAGTGTGTGCATTTGATATCTTTCTTACTGTAATTATGAAAAATTTTTTCAAATCATTATTGGCCACTGCCCAAAACAATTTGTAAAATTTTTTGTGGGGAGCATGGGGGCTATGTAAGTAGGCTGTTTAGGTTTTCTTATTGGTAACGCCACGTAGCGCTCTGTATGAAAATCACTGGCTGTGCTGTGTGCAGTCTGTGGCTAGTTTTCATTGTTGTCTGCCATTGTAGTGTTGGGCAGCGGCAGCTGGATGTGAACAGCGCGTAGCGTTGCGCAGTTGGAGGTGAGCCGCCAGCAGTGGTGGATGTGGGGAGAGAGATGGCGGATTTAAAAAGGGGACGATTCAAAAGGTCGAGTTGCACATCTTTCATGACAAGTTGTGGGTAGCACTTCTCAATGCTGCACTCCGACAGAAAGTGTTCCTCGAACTGTTCCTGTCTGTTTAAGGGTGTGACCTCTACAAGGCACCGGCAGAGGAATGGGCATTCTCGGGAAGGAAGGCTCATGATAGATGGTATGACCTACCTCCCATTAGCGTGAGGGCTCGCTATCAAATTTCAGGGCATCAGGGCCATGAATTTGTAGACCCTCTCCATTATGGACAAGAGGAGAGATCTCTTAGGTTTTATGTGGAGAAGATCGCACCGTTATTCTGGGGATGATTCTACCGTCCAAGCGGGCGACCTCAATTGTGTCCTGTTACCACAGTATCAAATGGCACATTTTAGCACGTACCAGGGGACTGCAACACCTGGTGCAAGACCTTTGCTTCATCGACACCGGGCAGAGTATTTATGGCTTCAGACAGAGGCAGACAGACGTTACCAGGGACACGCAGCGGAGATGCTTGATGCTGAGATATGGCCGATCATGATGCCTACCTCTGCACCATCTTCCTCCCAAGAAGAGAGTGTGGCGAAGCAGGAGCTTGTGAAAGGTGAATGTCGCACTCCTCGAGGATCCAGATCGTCGGCAGAAGATAATGGAGACGTGGAGGAACTGTGAGAGGCAGCAACTCATGTTTCCTTTAACGATCCAATGGCGGCTATGTTGCGCAAAACCTGCTCTGCAGCGTGTAGTGATGCACTGCTGTCTAGAAGCAGTGTGTTGCCAACGACATACCATGGAAGATCATTTTATGATAGTACAGGAGATATCCGCCCAACCGCCAGTGCCAGAACGCCAGGCTGAGCTTCAGCGACTGCAATCAAAGATCACTACTTCTCTTACATGACGTCCTCTGAAGGGAACTTGTGCATACACGTAGTCAGGACAGGATCGGTGTGAACCACCGGCCACGCATCCCGTTTGCTGTGAATTTCATATATCAAATAGTATTAATAACGGCGCTGTATATAATACATAGCTGGCTTGTGACAGCCCAAACGCCTCCATCGGTTTGGTCTCAGCCGAACATCGGCCGGCCGTTGTGGCCGAGCGGATCTGGGCGCTTCAGTCTGGAACCGCGCAAGCGCTACGGTCGCAGGTTCGAATCCTGCCTCGGGCAGTTCTAAGTTCTAGGGGACTGATGACCTCAGATATTAAGTCCCATAGTGCTCAGAACCATTTGAACCATTTTCAGCTGATCATCCATGTGGTCTTGTGAAGTACTAGAAACTCCGCAATATACCACTTTAGGTACTTTAACAGACTCACACACATACGACCCCAAACTGAGTGTGACACCCTAAGACAAACTGTTCGACAGACAGAAGTTTGGTGCATACTGAATGGTATAACCAATAATTTGTCATATACCTTACAAGAATCATGCAAAAATGAACAATCAAATGCACAAATAAGAGCAAACACACAAACACGGGGTCAGGATACTTGGAATCACACAGACTCAGATCCTTAAACAAATACAAACAGTAAGATCAATGTACACTGATGAGCCAAAGAAAATGCTACATCTGCCTAATACTCATATCATGTAGGACCCCCGCAAGCACGCATAAGTGCCGCAACATGACGTGGCATGGACTCGACTAATGTCTGAAGTAGTGCTGGAGGTAACTGACACCATGTGTCCTGCAAGGCTGTCCATAAATCCGTAAGAGTACGAAGGATGGAGATCTCTTCTGAACAGCACATTACAAGACATCCCAGATATGCTCAATAATGTTCATTTCTGCAGAGTTTGGTGGCCAGCGGAAGTGTTTAAACTCAGAATAGTGTCCCTGGAGTCACTCTGTAGCAATTCTGGACGTGTGGGATGTCGCACTGTCCTGCTGGAATTGCCCAAGTGCGTTGGAATGCACTATGGGTGTGAATGGATGCAACTGATAAGACAGGATGCTTACGAGGTTCGTGTCACCTCACAGTTTTGTGTCTAGACGTGTTGGGGGGTCCCACATCACTCCAGCTGCACAAGCACCACAACATTATAGAACCTCTACCAACCTGAACAGTCCCTTGCTGACATGTCGGATCCGTGGACTCATGAGGTTGTCTCCATACCCGTACACGTCCATGTGCTCGATACAATTTGAAACGAAACTCGTCCCACCAGGCAACATGTTTCCAGTCAACAATCCAATGTCGTTGTTAACAGGACCAGGCGAGGCGTAGAGCTTTGTATCGTGCAGTCATCAAGGGTACACGAATGGGCCTTCAGCTCCGAAAACCCTTATCGATGATGTTTCGTTGAATGGTTCGCACGCTGACACTTGTTGATGGCCCAGCATTGAAACCTGCAGCAATTTGAGGAAGGGTTGCACTTCTGTCACGTTGAACGATTCTATTCGATCGTCGTTGGTCCCGTTCTTGCAGCATCTGTTTTCGGCCGCAGCGATGTCAGAGATTTGATGTTTTACTGGATTCTTGGTATTCACGGCACATTTGTGAAATGGTCGTACGGGAAAATCCTCACTTCTTCGCTACCTCGGATTTGCTGTGTCCTATCGCTCGTGCGCCGACTGTGACACCACATTCAGACTCATTTAAATCTTATAACCTGCTATTGTAGTAATAACCGATCTAACAACTGCGGCAGACACTTGTCTTATATAGGTGTTGCCGAGCGCAGCGCCGTATTCTGCCTGTTTACATATCTCTGTATTTGAATACGTATGCCTACACCAGTTCCTTTGGTGCTACTGTTTAAGACCTAGATGTAAGATGAGACTAAATTAAGGAACACAGAAGTGCATCAACTGTCATAAAATATTTATGTAACTTAAAGGGATTGAAGGAAAAGTATGGGAAAAAGCTAATAACATCCACCTGCATAGGTATTTTAAACAGAATCATCGGCGACGAGTGAAAAATGTGTTCTGGACCCGGACTCGAACCCGGGATCTTTTGTTTACTAGACACTTGTATTAACCACTGCTCCACCCGGATACAGTGTCTCAGCACACTCCCCGTATGAACGAAATTCCCACCTAGCGCCACCTGCCTTTACTCCTCTTCCATGTCCTACATGCTCGTTAATTTTAGATTCCAGCTGGAGTTCGAAAATAAATGTGCATCTGCAGTGAATGTTGTGAATTTGTTGCCAATTGAGACGAATCGGTTATACTGAATGCATTGTATCTGTTCCTTCAGACATCTCCTGCAGCGAATCAACTAGTATTGCATGATCTACAATGAACACTGTCCCTCCTATGGTGTCTAATCTGTCTTTCCCATATACATTCCATGACTCTCGAAATAGCTCAGAGCCTTCTACTTCAGTTTGCAGCCAGCTCTCTGTCCCAAAAATAATGTGTACGTGAGGACTTTCCTGGAAAGTGGTAAATTTAGGAGCTTTGTTACGAATAATTAGAAATTTAGTGACAAAATTTTGACAGTCTAAATGACTTTACTCCAAAGATGGTAAAATCCTCTTTCTTTATAGCGCCTGGCGAGTATTCGTCAGAGTACTTCAAACTACCGCTCGGCCTATATAACCTTCATGTGCAGTCAGGTACTCTACCATCTGAGTAACTACATCCTTTGCCAGCCGGAGTGGCCGAGCGGTCCCTACGCTACAGTCTGGAGCCGCGCGACCGCTACGGTCGCAGGTTCGAATCCTGCCTCGGGCATGGATGTGTGCGATGTCCTTAGGTTAGTTAGGTTTAAGTAGTTCTAAGTTCTAGGGGACTGATGACCAAAGAAGTGTCCCATAGTGCTCAGAACCATTTGAACCATTTTTTGAACTACATCCTTTGTGTAGTACACCACTGATCTATCCAGGGGAGTCCTACAAATGCCCATCCAATAACATAGGTCTAGAAATCTGCAGCCAACATTGTCACAGAATCAACGAAGCCTTTTGGTTGAGACTCTCCACTCGGCTTCAAACCAAAGGACACTGATCAGCAATGGGAAACAATGCTGCAAATTGCGAGCTCTGCTCACAACCCCCATCCGAAAAAAATGTTCAAATGTGTGTGAAATCTTATGGGACTTAACTGCTAAGGTCGTCAGTCCCTAAGCTTACACACTACTTAACCTAAGTTATTCTAAGGACAAACACACACACATGCCTGAAGGAGGACTCGAACCTCCGCCGGGATCCCCCATCCGAAGCCAGCAGCTTTCACTATCTCTACCAGCCACCTGTATCAACTGAGGATGGCCTCAGAATCCAAGTGCAGATGTACTTCATGTCAAAGTGGATCATAACTTACAGACGACTGCACCTTGCATGCTCAGTAACTGCAAGCGAGGCCACATCCACAACTCTGACGAGACACTTGGAAGACATGCCGAGTGCACACTGGCTTTCATTCCAGCCCTTAATGTTGTCTTCCGAAGAGGCTCCATAACATACCCAAATTGGAGCTCCAGATAACTAGCAAACCTCTGTCATTGTATGACTGCTCGGACACTGCTGAATGAATGGCCAGCTGTCCACTCACATGGTGAATAGGTGAGGCCAGACAGTCAGCCTCTACCTCAAGCGATGCCAACACATTACCACCCACCGCTAACCCTGTTATGAGAGTGGATCCACTGCAATGGGTACACTACGAGGTGCTTTGGCAGCAGAACCCATGGGCAAAACAAGTGACACCCAGTGTGTCCCAAGTGTGCGCCAGTCTCCGCCACTGCTACACCCCAAGACAGCAGGTGAAGGAGGCTGACAGTAGCCAGAATCACATTCTGCCGTTCGTAAAGTGTGGACAGCTCCTCCTGCATCCACACACATCATACCCATGCTAGCAAGATAACTGAAAAAGCAAACTATAAAAGCAGACAGAAACCTACATATGGAACTCTCTCCTACTGATGTGTCACCAACAGACGCTGATACTTTAATGAGCTGTGTACCCGGCTGTTCAGAACTAATAAAAGCTGCGCTATAGACAGTCTGAATATACACTTAGTATTAAAAACGCGAGGTCAAACTTCTTAAATAGAGAAACACACAAGAAACTTAAAGAAATACCCTACTAGCAAACACAGAAAAATTGACCTGTCTTCCCGCCAAAATTGAAACTTGCCGCCAGGGGGGCCTGGCAGGGGGGGAGTGGCACTTTCCAGCCACCTTGGGTAACGGTACTCGCGTCATCAGCGGACGTCACGTCAGCCATCTTGAATGATGTCAATCGTGTCACAGTGTGACGTCCTGGATATTTGTACTTTGGGGTGATGTCCTTGTTGTCTGCAAGAGGCAGTGGATCGGAACGTCTTAATGTTAGTTTAGAATCTGACATAGACCTTGAAGTCGTGCCAGAAAAGCAACATGTTCGGTAATGTACACAGCGTGTTAGAGCAGAAAAAAAAGTTATGTTTCAAAAAACGAGACAGGGCCACAGGAAGCATCTCTTGTGTCTTACAGTATAGTCTGCGGGATAGGATCATAGAGTACAGGTGGCGGAACCTTAAACTGGTATGTGCAGTTGGTAAATACCTGTATATTTAATAGCATCATCAAATGTGCTTGATGCCTGAAAGCATGCGGTGTTTTATTTCGATATATAGGAGGAGGGAGATGCAGTAAAAATCTTATCTAGTTCTCTATTGGTTGAAGTTAGTTGAGCTTTTATAGTTCGTAATTTTTCTCTGATTGATGGTATAGAATAAAGAAGATAGAATGTTTGGGGGGCGGGGGGATGTGAATGGACGTGGATCAGTAGTACTTGTACGTAGTTTGGCAGTGCACCACAGTGCAGTAGCAAGAATCCCCGTCTTCTCTCAGTTCCCGTTGCCATCGAATGATCAAAATCTGTCACAGCTTAACCTCTTTCTATATGGTATGCGGAAGGTGGTAGATACAGTTTCCCCCGACTTCTACTCAATTCTGACTTACATTGGAACAATCACATGCGTAAAGCTGCAGGGATGGTAGCACAGAGTCTCAGAGGGCTGTTGCAGGATGCATAGGGACTACCTAAAATGAGGCTGGAATTTTACTGTAGCAGACAGATTCGAGAAATGTGACTCGTTTCGAGATATGAGTGTGCCAGAAATATGATTCAGTAGTGGATGTAATCATTAAAAGACTTCTCCATAGGATCCAATACAGGTATGTACTTAAATGGAGGGTCTTGATTCCAAATCCCAGACAGCATTTCTAGTGGATAGTGCGGCTTTAGAGATTTGAAAAGCTAGTGTACATTTCTTACTACCTCAATCATCACACCATCTACTGTTTGTGATCCCTCTCAGTCAACAACCGTTGCTATAGCCCAGTGGATATATCATCGACCCTCTAACATTGCATCAAAACAGATTGCATTACAAATATTGGAGAAATATCTAGCGATGGCGGCTTGAGGGTGCTGCAAATACCCGTTTCATACCACGCTCCTTAGCTGAATCACTTCCAAAATTCAGCGATTTTATCATGATGTTCCAACATGGGCTACTTGTAACTGGACTGCTGGTCTGATGATATACACTCCTACAATCACGGTCTCGGTATTTGTCTGGAAAAAGCATATTCATTCGGAGGTAATGCCATAGCTCGAAATATAAATCTGGTATAGCTTTTAACATGGATACTTGTGTGTGCATGTAGAATCAAGACCACTTGTGACAGCAACATACTGTAGTTGTTGGGATCGGGTTTTTTAACATCTGGCGATTTGTCAGACCTCTCTTTCTAATACACAGTGGTAGCACTCGCAAGAAAAACTTATGAGACATGTCCACCCATTGCTGATTTTCGGTCAGTGTTATTTCGTATCGCCAGCGATCAGCTATTGACGAAGTATTATACTTAGTAGTAGGATGTGTGTGATAGTTTCACCTTGAGCATCAGGCTTATAAAGTATGTGTTTGTGTTCTGACTTGTGCAAAAGGGAATGACTATGTCCATTCATAAGGAAGGTATGGATTTGACATCGAGTACTGTGATGGCAAAGGGAAGAGTATGGGACTGATATTTCTATTTCTAGAGCCACAGCCATCAACAGGGTGTATTTCCGATTCTTCGCTCATTTCTAAATCTCATATAATTGTGACCACGATTGTAACATTTAGTTGTAAGTACACGAATAAAATATTTTTCAGGATGTTGAGAGTCTACCTGTGTGTCTCAGCCTGCAGCCCCAGTTACCTGTCCGGGGATGATTCACGTTTCCCATAGAAGCTGTTAGAATGGAGAGCCCTGTTGGAGTGTAGGAATGTAGATGAATTAACCGTGTTGTCCTCTAGATGACCGAATAGCGAACTAATACTTAGTATGTGTTGGATAGCTTTCGTGATCGTGTGGATAGTTCAGAAGATTGAATACAGAGGAGCATTTGCCCTGGACCGTTATTCCCTCACATGTAAATTGTTTGGTTGACTGCTTCTGCACATTTCGCGCCTTATCGATTGTGGTGTATACATCTAACATGTGGAAGACACGTTTGACGGTTCTCTAGACATGAGAAACACTTTAATTGAGATTGTAAATTATCTGGACGACTTGGAATGTGCTACATCACCGACATCAGTATTCGTGAATGGAAAAATCAGTTTTCTCTATTTTTTTTTCGAGTTTCTGCGTGAATGTCTTTGCAGACGTGACGAGTTTCTAGTTAGTCAGTGGTTTACAGCATGCCCCACCTAGCTAAAGTTTCGGGTTTGTAAAGCAATCAATTCCAGTCTATACCTTCAGAATTATGTTGCACGAGCGATCGGTTGGATACTGAGGTGCGCTTGATATCGAGAAGTAGCAAGCCATGTAAAATCAAATATGTCCTTGTAATCCCAGAGTCTGGAGATGGGTGCAGAAAAGCAAGCAAGCAAGCAGATCTGGACCAGAAACAGTAATGGGTTTGTGCCAAGGGGGGAAACAAGGCCGAATTTGTAGAACAGTTCTGAGAGTGACTCCAATCCACTGAGGACGCTCTGGGCATGCGTTGGGGGTGCATGCCCGGCCGAGCTCATGGTAAATATTTAGTGCCGCGAGTATACAAAAGGGCTGACTTTGTATGGCGCGGGATACGAATTGCGTGTTTACTAGATCGATATGATACACAGTGATATATTGATGGGTCAGAGATCAGTTTCACGTTCTAATATTCAAGCTCCTGTCCTCGGTTGGAGAGCAATGTAATTGAGTAGGAGTCTTTTTGTTTTTGATGATACGTAGGGTAGTTTGTAAGGTTAAATTGCTGGTGTAGTATGGCGATCTGTGGAAAATAATGCTGAAAGTCTGGTTTGCAGAAAGAAAAAAAAGGTGCACAGTGCTGCAACACTGCCGGCATCAGTAATTTCAGAGGGTAAATTTGATAAGATCTAATCATACTGCTCCATTCATTTCACAAGACATCCTTTGTGCTGGGATATAGGAGTCTCTACATAGCGGTGAGAACGCATGTGTTCAAAGCAGGAAGCGTAACATGTCATGGACAGGGTGCCACATTAGGACCATCAGGAGGATTGCATTCGGACTTATTCCGCACTATTTTCGTAAACAGGTTCTGTTAGGACAAGAATTTGCATGCATACAAGCTGAGATATCATAAAGACTCCTACAAAAGCGACTGTTAACTATTTCTGAGACACTATACAATTTCAGAGAGCTCGACTTGGGTCATATTTGGCATAGCCATGTGATGTCAGAGTAACATTGAGAACCTTTTAGATGTTGTGTCGCCATGTGGACATTTCGCAGCTAGGTGTCAGTCATGCTGGGGCAGGTAAGCATGGGTATTTGCAGCTCGTATGTTTCTGTTAGGATCGCTAGGGAGAAAGCAGTTTGTGCTATTCTGGAACAGATTTCTATATCGTGGTCTGTGACGTCAATATTCATGGGTATAGTGAGAGCAATGGTAAAGAGACGTGCTGCCCAAAGCGTTTCACATATGGGTTTGTTGTGAGTGTTCCTTGGAGGTCTGTGGCGTGGTGGACAGGGGTGTGTGCTGTACCTCACATGATCGGCGAGGACATGACAGCAGCGGAGGAGATGCTGCGGAATTGGTCCACTGCGAGCAGTCTGGATGCTGCAGCCCTAACCCGCTAGCCTGAAGAAGGTGGCCCATGGACACCAGAGCGATGCTGTGGTGGCTGCAGCCGGGGTCAGTGGCAGCAGCGGCTGTTGTGGTGGGATGTGTTTCTTACTAGCGATCTTTTGTTTAAACTGTATTCCATCGATTTCACCGACGAATAGGATGCTGTGAATAAAAAAACTACCCCATACATGTTAAAAATTTCGATTTAATTAATTTGCATAATTTTTTATATCAATGGCTTGGTAGCAGTACAATACTTAAGAGGAGGGTGTGTGTGAGTGGGTGACATAGAGCAGACCAGCAGGTTAAATGCAGAACACTAGGTTAATTTGCATAATTTTTATGTAAAATGCAGCACAGTGGTTTAAGGGGATGGGTGACAAAGAAGAATGCGCCAGAAATGACGTTCAAAAGTATGTGAAATTCGAACAGTGTTCCAGAAAATGGTGGGAGGACATAACTAATTGCTTAATTTGGTATCAAAGGCGGTAGAAGACTTTAAGGTAATAGGGGTGACATGGAAAACCACTTAACAGAACAGTAGGTTAAGTGCTGATGAAGGCCCAAACATTAGGTTAAGACACCCAGAGTACAGTGCCGAACATTGGGCTATGCAACATGTTTGCTCCATGTAATTATTTCCTAAAAGACCTACATGTTTGCAAACATCAGAGAATGATGAGCAAGAGAAATCCAACCCCCACAAACTGATTTTTTAAAATAAATAAACAATATACCCCTTGAATTTCCTGTTATGAGGCCTTCCACCAGACAGCCATATTGGATTACATCACAGAAGGGAGGACAGTGGCCTCTAGTGCAAGTACTGTGCACTATGTCAGTTGGACTCTTGACCCCATGGCGACTACACTTGATGGTGGTACCGCCTCTAATTGTTTAAATAAATAGTGAATGCAAAATAATAAAGACTTATGTCCAGCACAAGTCAAGTCCTCTCCCCACAGGACAAGGTGGCAATCAGATAACTTAGGTTAGTGGAGGTAGCCCAACTGCCCTTTCTTTCCCGCCATTTTTTTTAGGTTAGTAGAGATAGTCAAAGTGACCTTTCTTTACTGCCAAAATTCAAATTACACGCCAATCCCTAGGAAGAGGTGGCGGCCGGATGACTTGGGTTAGTGGAGGTAAACCTTCTGCCCTATCTTCCCCGCCATTTTTCTTATGTTAGTAGGGGTGTGTTGCATTATCCTGATGGAATTTGAACTTTCTGTCATTTTCTGGGGGAGGGGGTTACGTTAGTGGAGGTAGCCCAACTGACCTATCTTCCCATCGATATCCAAACTTCCCGCCAAAATCAGCCTTCTTCAATGACGTCATGGCCGCCATCTTGGTGATGTCATGCGCTGTTGTCAAGTGTACACGCTGCCATCTTTGATGACGTTATCGTCGCCATCTTGGGTACATCTGGGAACAATGCAGAGTGGGGTGGTGTCCCCCTTGCCCCAATACTGATATGGACTGACCACCAGTGCAGCTCCATGTGAACTCTGACTGAAGACCCTGCTTTCCATGAAGCACCAATTGCAGTGGCGCATATTTCCCCAATGCTTTCTCACCTTAAGCAGTTTTTGCCAACTTGCCAAATGAGCTGACATTTATTGCCAGATGATGCGAGGCCATTTCCGGAATCCAACTGAAAGCTATCTTCCCCTGGTTACTTGGCTGGTGGTCTGGAATTTAGTGCACAGCATTCTTCAGACGCCAGTGCAGCCAGGTATTTGGTGGTCAACCGCAAATACAAACGGAAAAAGTCTCTACATCAAGTTGGAGTTGTGCAACATAAACGAAAGTTGGTAGGCATGTTTCTAATCTGAAAGGTGATGTCTGTTTCAATTTCGCGCAAGTCGTATCAGAATTTCGCTAGAAACGCCACTGAGAGGATGTAAATCAGGTTTGCTTTAAATACACGTTGTAACCCTCTTGAGCATTAGTTACCTTTGAGATTGATGTGGTAAGTTGATGTTAGTCAAGAATTCCTCTAAGGCGGCAAAGAAGACGCTCTTATCAACACCATACTGAGTTCGAATGAGATCGTGTAATAGGGCTATGAGAAACTAGATATTCCTTCTCTGATATTGTAGAAATTCTTGGCAGGAATGTCTGCTGGCAATGGTGATCACGCTAATGTACTATCGAAAGAAGACAAGGCTCTGGATGGCCATGTGGCACTGCCGAGAGCGAAGACCATCGTGTTCAGCGTATAGCTCTGGTACATCATACAGCATCTGCAGCAGTAATTTGAGCAGGAATGAGCTGTTACAAATAAGTTATTTCAAGGACAAGTCGGAGCCAGACACCCTATAGTACGCGTTCCACTGACAACGCACCATGGCCATTTGAGACTTGAGTGGTATCAAGTGAGAACTCACTGGAGGGCCAGTGATGGTCATGTGTTGGTTAGGTAGAGGACAGTCGAGGGCCTGCAACCAACCTGTCTGTGTGCTAGACACACTGGACCTGCACCTGGAGTTATGGCCTGGGGTTCGATTTCTGATGACAAAAGGGCACTCGCTTTGTAATAACACACAGCCTGACTGCAAATTTGTACCTCATTCTGATGATTCGACCTGTTGTGCTGCCATTTGTGAACAGCATACCAGGGTATATTTTCCAAGAGGATAACGCTCGCCCACAAACCGCTGTTGTAACCCAACATGCTCTACAGAGTTTCGACATGTTGCACTGGCCTGCTCGATCACCAGATTCGTCTCCAATCGAGGATATATGGACATCACTGGACGACGACTCCAGTGTCACCAGCAAACAGCATTATTCGTCCCTTTATTGACCGACCAGGTGCATCATGAACGTAACTCCACCCCACAAACTGACATCCAGAACCTGTTCAACACAGTGGATGCACGTTTGTATACCCAGATTCAACAGTCTGGTCGTTACACTGGTTATTAATGTTCGAACATTTCACATTTGCAGTGGCTTATCTTGCGCTTACATTAACCTCCAATATAAACCGCTTAAGTATGTTAGGTAGACAAATGTATTCCCAAAGTCACCACAGACTCCATTCCATTTGTACGGCAGACTACCCATTGTATCTCCAGTGCCATCTTTCTCATACAGATGAACGGTTTTTGGAACGTGGGTCCCCGTGGGGGTGTGGAGCTGATGAGACTGATGTTGGTCCTCATTCAGCTCATGGCCCGAACTGCATTGACTCTGACGTCCCTTTCTTTCCGAGATATTACGTTATATCCACGTACTAAGATGCATGCAGTGAAATGGATCAAGGGATTGACCATATTATATCTTTACTGGGATGGTGTCAAGCACTTTCTAGTATTTTGGGGCTTCCTATTGGAACGATTCACTCGCCTCGGACGTCTTCCGCCCTGCAACCAATAATTTGCTAATTATCTGGGTAGTGTCTACTTGGACCCTCCTCCGGACGGGGTGTATCTGGTATGAGAAATTACTCTTAAGTGCGTTTCAGATCTGCGTACCAGTTGTACGACAGAACCATACGGCTTCTTTCATTGTGAAGGCGTGCCCAGCCCCAATGGCGGTAGAGAAGGATCCGCGGACGTCTTGTCGTTTGTAGGCCCGGGTGTAGTGTCTAACGTTCGTTCCGCCGGAAGAGAGGGCTCTACGTTCAATGTGCGTACACGGGACTTGGGTTTTTCGAGATTGCCGGCTGCGGTCGCAGGTTCGAATCCTGCCTCGGGCATGGATGTGTTTGATGTCCTTAGGTTAGTTAGGTTTAAGTAGTTCTAAGTTCTAGGGGACTGATGACCACAGCAGTTAAGTCCCATAGTGCTCAGAGCCATATATTTTTTTTTTTTTTTTTTCGAGATTCCTTGTAAGCGTCATATCGTTTCACTGCCATATGCCGCTTTATTTCCCGCCGAATGTCTCAGATGGTTAGCAACGGCATGTAAATTATTCGAAGTGCTGTCCGCCCCTAGCCGGCACGGTAGCTCAGCGTGTTCGGACAGAGGGCTGCGTGCTCTCTCTGATAAAAAAACTGAGTCAAGGAATCAACGATCAACTTGAACGGATGTCTTGCGACGTCCGCACAGACCAGGCGGAACGAACTATATCGAACAAAATGGAAGGAATTAAAAAAAAGAATGAAATAGCTGAATGGTCAGCGTGACGGACTGCCGTCCTAGGGGCCCGGGTTTAGCTAGGTTTTGACCATGTGGGCCACGCTTTCCTCACGGCGGTTCTACGGCGCATGGAATACCCCGACCCCTTTATCACAGTGTTGACACGCCTTCTGCATGGTGCTACCTCTCGAGTTCTTGTTAATGGAAGACTGACGGCACCCGTGCCGATCCGCCGATCAATACGACAGGGATGTCCATTATCAACATTGTTTTTGCATTGGCCTTAGAACCTTTGTTGTGTGGTCTCCGAGACTGGCTCACTGGGATACAGTTCGGCGGCTCCATCTATCGCTGCACCGCATATGCGGATGATTTGATGATCGTCATACATGGAGCTGGACTGGATTGCAACCTAAGGTACAGCTTGTGGTAGCCAAATCAACGTTGACAAGTCCGTCGCCTTGAGCATCGGGATTGGGCTACCGCAGGAACACGTTGCCCCCTTACGCTTCAGTGATACTGTACGCTGCTTGGGCTTAGATTTCATGAACGACATGCGACGCGCGACGACGCTCAATTATCGACGCCTTCTTAACCAAATTAGGGCCGGAATTGCAAATCAGTGCTTGCGATCCCTCAACATCGTTCAGCGGGCGTATTATGCCAATGTATACCTTGCGTCCCGCATACCGCATGTCGCCCAAACGCTACCCATTCCGAAACCCTTGGGTCGTAGCATTATGGCAGCGCTGGGATACTTCGTCACCGCTGGTATCTTACTGAAGATCAGATACGTATCTCTTACCCTCCCCAAGGAAAAAGGTGGTCTCGGCCTAGTTAACGTCCATGATAGGGCCATTGCCCTCTATGTTAGCTCACATTTGTGTCTGCTGCGCCGTTGTCCTACGAGCCTCACGAGTCTGCTTCTGACGGCGCTACGACCTGCTTCACTAAGAGCGCCCGTGCCATTACAGGACATCCCAGCGCCCCTCTTTTATATAGGACGTTTCTATTTCGAACAAAGTTATTGCAGTGTAGCGCTCACGACACCGCGAATGGCCACAACTCGACGCCTATATCACGACATACTGCAACGCCGCTCCCTAAATGTGGTCGAACCAAAATATCCCGACGTACGGTGGCGCGTGGTGTGGAAGACCGTACACGATGCCATGCTCGATTCCGATGTTGTTTCCCAATGGTACGTAGTCGTTAATGGGAAGCTGGTGACGCAAGAACGTCTCTACAATATCCACATGCCAGAATCTCCCAATTGTGTGGGTTGTAATACAGTAGATTCTGACGAGCACCGGCTCAGTTGTGGAGAGGCGGAAGCGGTTTGACACCTAGTGCGGCAGATGCTGGCTTATCTCTTGCGAGATAGGCCGGAGTATATGTCTGCACTTACGTTATTGCTTCCGGATGAGTAATTTTACCCCACGACTCGAACCAACTCTGTCACCTGGATACGTGGACATGCGGTCCATTACCTCTGTCGTGACGGACTCAAGAATTTACTTGACTTCTGGCTCTATTTGCAAGAAAGACATCATGCTATTTCCGGGCATACCAGATATCGACAATGCTTCGCAAACTACCTCTGGAGTGCCTTTCACAGGCCGCCATGTAGCTGGAATGTTCCAGGCAGTGGTAGATGAGGTCAGAACGAACTGCAAACGATCATATATTGAACAATCTTTATCAGTGGGCGCTGGGAAGCCGAGCTACGAAGTGGTGGCTTTATTTTCATGTTATTTATGTTTACTATCTTCGATGGTGTCTTCATTCTGTTTTAGTTTTCCAGGCTTGATTAACTATGACTGTTCGCACATTGATATCTATATAAATAACAAATAATAAAAGAGTAAATAACAATAAAAAAACAATAAAAAATACCTTCCGCACCCTACTAGAAATACCCTACCCCCCTTCCTTTCATCGTGTTTTTGTGG